>NC_137189.1:30051023-30118523 GCF_960531495.2 Zeus faber | reverse complement strand
TCCGGACAGAGCTTAGGGAGAACAGGTAAACTATGCCTACATTTACACTCATTCTGTCACTTTTCCCCACAAGTTGTACTTAAAATCCTACGTGGGGTACTATGACTTTCCTAAATTGATTTTGCAAGTGTATTTGTACAACAAAAATATCATGATAAATAAAATAAAAAAATACAAATAATTTATCGCTATACAAAAACATTTACATTTTTTCCGCTATGACTACTATATGTACCATATTATCGACCTATATTTATTTATCTTTATTAATAGACTCACAAAGAATAAAAGCACAGAAATACAATAAAAAAATATAGAGATAGCAGATAAATGTGTTTAAAATAAAGCTAATTAAAACAGTCCTACAGGTTTAAACATTGGTTTTACATAAGGCATCCAATGCATTTTACATTGGATTAGGTCAGATGGATGCTTCATTCATCCCCGGAGTGATATTGCAGAGTTCCCAGCTCAAATAAGAACAAACTAGAAGAAAACGCGTCATGGTTGTATGCCTCCGCCAACCAGTCAAGTTGCAGTAATGGCCAGAAAAGCAGCGTTTTCAAGTGTTTTTGCAGAACATTATCATGTCACAGTGAAGTTGATCTCTGAACCTTTGGATATAAAATGTCATCACTTAATGTTATCCTCTTAGAAATTTGTGTGAAATTTTGTCATAATTAGCGTATGAATTCTTGAATCATGGCCAAAAACATGTTTTGTGGGGTGACAGTGTCCGTGACCTTTGACCACCAAAATCGAATCAGTTCGTCTTTGAGTCCAAGGGGACGATTGTGCCAAATTTTAGGAAAATTCCCTCCAGGGGTTCCCGAGATACCGCGTTCACGAAAATGGGACGGATGGAGGGACAACCCCAAAACATAATGCCTCCGGCCGTGCCTCTCGCCGGTGTGGAGACATCAAGAACAATCGCAATAAATTGACAAAAATAGGAATAATTTGGCTTTATATAAAAATATTTTTATGGAAAAAGTGTGTGTGTGTGTGTGTGTGTGTGTGTGTGTGTGTGTGTGTGTGTGTGTGTGTGTGTGTGTGTGTGTGTGTGTGTGTGTGTGTGTGTGTGTGTGTGTGTGTGTGTGTGTGCTGCTATTTTCGCAATGAGTACTCTATGTACAATATTTTTTATCTATATTTATCTCTTTATTGTCATTGTTCAAGTAGGATACAACAAAATTTGTCGTCTGCATTGATAGACGTAAAGATGAAGGAAAGCATGAGATCGAAGGAAAAAAAAAAAAAGATCACAGATAAAGACATTTAAAAGGCAAAATAATTAATTCTAAGTGTAGGGTGGCTCTCTTCACGTATTTTCATCCCCTTCTCCCTCCTCTTCCCTTCTTTCCTTCCCTTGCATCCTGCTCTCCTCTCCTCTCCTCTCAGTGGAGGGCGTCAGCCCTGTGGTCCAGCAAGCCTTTGCCTCCATGCTGGAGGTGAAAACCGAGCGGCCATCGTCAGACGACGATAACGATGAAGAAGGGGAAGAACAGGAGGATGAGGAGGAGGATGAGGAGGAGGAAGAAGAAGAAGAAGAGGAGGAGGAAGAAGACAGCTTGAGCTACTTGGACGACGATAAAGACAAGGACTACAAGGTGGTGGAGAAGAAGACCGGGGACGGAGAGAAGACGACCGCCAGGAGGAGGGCGAGAGGAGGCCGGAAGAAGAAGGTGGAGGAGGAGGAGGAGGGGGCGGAGGAGGAGGAGGTGGAGAACCCCACGGTGGGCGACGTGTTCGCCCTTGAGATGGAGCTGAACCGCGAGAACAAGAAGATGATGAAGGTGAAGAGGAGGAAGGACTGTGTGTGTCCATTTTGGCCACTGGAGCCGCCAACTTAAAGTGTGTGTGTGTGTGTGTGTGGGTGTGGGTGTGTGTGTGTGTGTGTGGGTGTGTGTCTGTGTCTGTGTGTGTGTGTGTTTTGCCAGGAGCGTCGGCACCGCAGCAAGCTCCCCCGGGCCCTCAGGGGCCTCATGGGGGAGGCCAACATCCGCTACGCCCGAGGGGAGAAAGAGGACGCCATCTTGATGTGCATGGAGATCATCAGGCAGGGTACTGACACTGTGTGTGTTTGTGTGTGAGTGTTAGAATTGCTTTGGAATGAACAAAAATCCTAACAAGAATAATAATAAACATAAATATAGTTGAAAGTTATTATATATATATTGATGTATAGATGACAGACAGACTAATAGATAGATAAATGGGCAGATAGATAGATATACTATATTCATCCCCATAACTAAATTACAATGACTCAGCAGCCCACATCACTAGGCAGTAATAATAACAAACAATAGAATAAAAATATGAAGAAGAAAGTGGCAACTTATGGGAATAATAATAATAATATGCAATAAAAACACACAATTAACTGTTACCCAATAAAAATATAGAAAAAAAAGATATGACAGGAAAATCAGAATGAAGAATGAGCTCTGACTGTACTGTTATCAATAAAGAGGCCAAATACAGAATGCAAGTACAGAAGGTGATGAATGTTTCCACCTCTCCTCCTCCTCCTCCTCCTCCTCCTCCTCCCTATCTCCACCTTCGTTTCCCCCTCCTCTACCCTGCAGCCCCGCTGGCCTACGAGCCCTTCTCCACACTGGCCATGATCTACGAGGACAACGAGGACGTGGAGAAGGCGCTGCAGTTTGGCCTCATCGCCGCCCACCTCAACCCGTCCGACTGCGAGGAGTGGGTGAAGCTGGCCGAGATGTCGCTGGAGCAGGGCAACGTGCGGCAGGCCGTCATCTGCTACACCAAGGGTGGGTGGTGCGGGGTCTCTCTCGAGGCTGCATCGTGCTTTCTCCGTCTGCACGTAAGCCGGCGCGCCCAGGTGTTGAACAGAGACGTTCGCCTGGCTGGTTGCTTTTGTTCTTGGATGGATTGTGTGTGTAATGCCATGTGTCCACCAGGGGGCAGTGCTGCATTCAGAGAACCACAATGTACAGAAAATGCAGAAGAAATCTTTACTTTATTTGAAAACTTTAGAACCTGCAAATATGGATATGCAGATGCTTAACAAAACAGGGTTCTTACCGGGTCCTTGAGGTGCTTGAAGTTGTTGAATTTCGCCCGTCGGTAATTTTGAAGTGCTGGAATACCTTGAAAATGGCCTCCTTTGTCCAGAAGTGATTGAAAAAGTCCTTGATAAAAATGACAGCTTAATGCGAATGTCATTTTGTAATGCCAGATTGAACCCTGAAAAAAGTACTTGGAAGTCCTTGAATTTTAATCATGAATCATGAATGAATGGTGAATGATCCCCCCTCCAGCCATCAAGTACAACCCCACCAACGTGCGCTACCTGTGGGAGCGCTCGAGCCTCTACATGCGCCTGGGGGAGCACAAGCAGTGCATGGACGGCTACCGACGCATCCTGTCGCTGCTGCCGCTGGAGGACGGGGAGCACTTCATGCAACTGTCCAAGGACATGGCTAAGTGAGGGTCACGAAATAGAATCCGCCTCGAACACCCCGAGTGGATGAACGTGATGAATATTCGTTATGACCTCCCTGTCAGGAGTTACTACGAGAGCAACGACCTTCCCTCGGCGCTGGGCGTCATGGAGGAGGCCCTGACGCGGCACCCCGACCTGGTCAGCGACGAGATCATCAACATGGCGGCCGAGCTCTATATCGCCAACCACCAGCACCCCAAGGCCCTGCAGGTAGCCACAGTGTCCTTTAGAGACCCCGCAGGCGAGACCCACGCCGACACCTTAACTGTGATACCGGGGCGGGGGCGTTTTTCCTGAAGGTCGCTAGGATCAGGCGGCGATAACCCACGATAGCGTCGCTTACGTACGTGGCACCTGGTGGTCTGAGCTCGGTGGGTTCTCTAAGGACGCGATGGATCAGCCAATCAGTGGAATACAGTTCAATACAGAACGGGCTGTTTTCTTCACATTTGCAAAGGGGGTATTAATGACGGAGTTATATTCATGCAATATTTAAACATAAAAGCAGCCTGGCAATCAATGGCCAAATGCATAAATATGTAATTTAGAATGTTGCCTTTCCACTCAAACTGATCTAAAGTAAATGATCTGCATGTTTCATTTCTACCAAATAGTTTTTCCTTAAAAAGACGAATTATTGTAATATAAATTGTGTAGGAGTACTGAGTGCTGCACATGTATTTGTTGAAATATATTTGTGTGTGTTTCCTAGGTGTTGGTGCAGTTTTCTGGAGTAGTTCTGGTGAGGATCGAAAAGGAAGACAACTCCACCCTGCCGACACAGGAGGAGAGAGAGGAGGGAGGACAGGTGGAGGACGCGAGAGGAAACGAAAAGCAGGAGAAAAACGGAGGACAGGAGCTGGGTGAGTTGGGACCCGCTGAGCTATGGACTGGATGTGGGGATAAAATAAATTCAATAATAAATTAGATCATTTAAGAAAGAATAACACATTCCTTTAAATTAGAGCGTCCTGGCTTTTGGGAAACCTGACATCCAGGTGCCCTGCGCTGAGCCCACTCGGCTACGTGGATGGGCGTCTGGGGCTTGGGGCTGGATGGGGCGTGCGGCCGGTGTTGGTGGGGCGGGCCTCGCCCTTTCGCGGGGCGCTGGTGGCTCGCCTGGGGGGGCGGGCGGTTTGGGCGGGGTGTCGGTCTGTCTGCGCGGGACCTGGCTACGGGCCTGCGTCCGTGCCTGCCGTCCACAGCCCGGGTCCTGCACCTGCGGCTGCATCTCGTGCCTGCACGTGGGGGTGGGTTGTATGTGTGCGGGGTGCAGGGTCTCATCGCGCGCTCCGGGACTGGGTTATGCTCCTCAGGGCCGGGCGAGGGTGTTGCTCCGCGGGCCTCCGGCTTCTCTGGGGGCCGGGGGGGGGGGTCTTCTGTGGCTGCAGGGCGGGGGTGCTCGGGGGCCCAGAAGCCACCCCTGAGTCCCGCAGCCATACAGACACCCCACAGCCGCGGGACTCAGGGGTGGCTTCGGGGCCTTTTCCACTCCACTGCTTGGAGCCGCTACGATATAATACCGACCTTACACACCAGAATTTAATGGGACAAGTCCTGTCCACTCACCGGTGAACACTTCACACATCACACACACACACGCACACACACACACACACACACACACACACACACACACAGGCGGTCTCATCACAGGCACACACACACCCCCAGCACCTGCTTTGAACGCACCCCAGCACCCTCCTGGTGACGTCCTTCTCCTTTTCTCCCTCATTTACTGCCATAACTATGACAGGAAGAGGCCACGTGACCAGTTGCTGTTCCACTTTTCCCGCACCTGATTAACTCTGTTTTTTTCCATACGTGTTGTCGTCGGATGTTAATGTTTTTCCGTGTACATGTTATTTTGTTTCTATGTTTCTTGGTCGAGTAGTGATTTGTTGTTTTAAAGGCCAAGACATGGTAAGATCGTTCTCCAAAGAGGGGAATTGGTGGTGGATATAGGGGAGAGAGAAAAAACAACAATAAAAAACTAAACGCTGCATCTGCTGGGGTTGTCTGTCTACTTGGAACGCTCTGCAGTCAACAGGGCACAAGTCATTGGATGCCATTCACTCTCGAGATCCCAGCAATAGCAATATGGATCCAGCCCTGCGAGCTGGACCCCTGATAATGACCTTTATTTTAAACGCACCTTTCAGGCATGACAAGCAACTCAAGTGCTTTACATGAATTGCGATCAAATGGCAACAATTAAAGCAAAGCAAGCAAGTAAAATGGTAAAAATATCCTCTACTCATTTCAGATTTGGGTTTATCAAATTTGGGTTTTTCAGCATTTGAAGGATCACAATATATTTTTTTAAATGGAGTTGGATTTGCATTTTTGCTTTTAATCCCTACTTTTGAATTCACTGAATTCTCAATGCTTGAATTTTGTCGTCAGAAATTGAAGTGCTGGAAATACCTTGAAAATAGCCCATTTTGTTTTGAAGTGCTTGAAAGGTCCTTGAAAAATCCTGATCATTGAAAATATATATATGTATCTACTCTATATAACATCTTTGTGTGTGTGTGTGTGTGCGCGTGCAGGGGAGGTGAAGGAGGTTGTGGTGCCAGACAGCGTTCCAGTCGACATCAGGGCCAAACTTATGGTCTGTCTGATCCACCAGCATGTCTACAGGCCGCTGGATGTAAGGACCGAACCCTGGTCTCTACCCCCATTCCCAGATCATACTCCTCTCTCTATCTGTCCATCTATCTCCATCTGTCTATCTGTCGCTCTATCTGTCTATCTGTCTCTCTATCTGTCTATCTGTTCCTCTGTCTCTATCTGTCTCTCTATCTGTCCATCCGTCTCTATCCGTCCATCCGTCTCTCTATGTCCATCCGTCTCTCCTTCTGTCCATCCGTCTCTCCTGTCCATCTGTCATTCTATCTGTCCATCCGTCTCTCTATCTGTCCATCCGTCTCTCTATCTGTCCATTGTCGTCTCAGGGAAATGGAAATTTATATTTGAATATATAGTGGTACTTTGACTTACGAGTTTGATTCGTTCCGTGACAGAGCTCGTATTTCAATCTGTTTGTATAGCAAATCAATTTCCCCCATTGTTATAATAATTGAAATGCCATCAATGCGTTCCAGCCCCCAAAAAAAACACCCCATTTTTTTTTGTTACGTGCGCCGGATTCGCTCGCCACGCCAACCAGCGGCGGCGTACCTGAAGCTCGCTCGTCGTAACTCACATTTTTGCTCGCAAATAAATACAAAAAATAGACGGAACGACGGCTCGTATCTCGGAAAACTCGTATGTTAGGGCACTCGTAACTCAAGGTTCCACTGTAGTTATAAAGATCTCATTGAAAATGTATTATATTTGATTTGATTGTTACATAAGTCCTTGACAATGGAAAAAATATTTATTTAAAAAAGTACTTGAAAGTCCTTGAATTTAATTTTGTAATGCCAGAATGAACCCTATTTAAAGTGTGTGTGTGTGTGTGTGTGTTGTGTGTGTGTGTGTGTGTGTGTGTGTGTGTGTGTGTGTGTGTGTGTGTGTGTGTGTGTGTGTGTGTGTGTGTGTGTGTGTGTGTGTGTGTGTGTGTGTGTGTGTGTGTATTGCCTGTGTATATGATCATATTGTTGCATATTGTCTATGTTTTTCACCTCTTGTAATTTCCGTTCTATTTTCCAATCGCTGTCCATATTATTCTTTCCACTGCTTCAAAGCACCCCCGGTTGATCCCCTAAGTTCTCTTTCATCTTTCTGCCTCTTGGAAGGCGCTGCTGACGGAGATGATGGAGCAGAGTCCGGAGGAGGTGGGCGACCTGTACCTGGACGTGGCCGAGGCCTTCCTGGAGCAGGGGGAGTTCAAGTCAGCGCTGCCTCTGCTGTCGGCCCTCACCACCTCCATCAAGTACAACCTGGCCGTGGTCTGGCTGCGGCACGCAGGTAGGAGGCCGGCCTGGAGACCCGGGACCACCGCTGGCTTGTATCGTGTCGTGTTCTGGTGAAAATGTATACGCCTTGAAATTGTGAGAGACAGTCTTGACGTCAAAACCAAGGAGTTTCAAGGTTTGGGCCACAAGAGGGCGCTAGAGGGTCTGCAGCAGCTGCCTCGGGTGGTGTATGACTGTGTTAATAATATAAGTCAAAGAATTATATTTCACTAAAATTAACACTGCATAATAACTAGTGTTTAATTAGTATCGTAAGATGAGATAACACATTATTAATCCCCGGCGGAAAAAATCTCTATGTAGCTAATATTTGAGAAAATACAGGCCTGTTTTTACAAGAAATCACATTCAATTTGCAAATGTTATGGTTGTTGGGGTTCTAAGAAGATATGGCCTCATATTTGTGACATGATAATACGGGCAAACCTGTTCCAATATCATGCTTTATATGAACAATGTGGATTCTGTAGACTTCTGACACAGTGAATTTTAAGCACAGATATCAGTCAGGGCATCGTTCTCCAAAACGACCGATCTTAGCGTTAAGTGAGTTTTCTATGTGTGATTCTTATCAGGTCTTAAATTGAGAACACGCACTCTGCTCTTAAGAAAGAGCTTGTTAAGGTCACCGTTTTGGCTATTTAAGTTGTTTAGGGGCTTAAGGGGAACATCTTCAGTGTCATGGTAAAAATATAGGATCTAATAATATTATATAAGAATATACAAAAAGGAACTTTGAATAAAATGCGTATTTGGCAGTGACTCGTGCAGGTCTGAGGGCTTTGGACGCTTTTGGGGAGCGAGACCCTGATGCGTATCAACCCGTCGTCCTGTAGAGTGTCTAAAGGCGCTGGGTCACCTGGAGCCAGCAGCAGAGAGCTACAGCCGGGTGGTGGACATGGCCCCCCAGCACCTGGAAGCCCGGCTGTGCCTGTCCACCCTGCAGCAGCTGCTGGGGCGGCCCGAGTTCGCTCTGAAGGCACTGGAGCCCATGTACGACGCCGACACGCTGGCTCAGGACTCCTCAGCCGCACGCAAGGTCCGTAGCATGAAGTCCACTCTGCACTGGAGAGTCATTCTGCATTCGCACCGCTGCTCTACACTTGCCTGTTTAACTAATGATCAGTCTTGTGGAATTTTCCATGGTCCTACGAGGTTCGATGCCATCTGTGGTTCAATGCCAATTTTGACCACTTTATCACTATTCCCTATAACTTTTAGTTGTTTTTTTTCGATATCTTTTGAGTTTATTAGGAATTATAGAATCATTTTTGTCAATGTTGATAACACCTTATTTGTACAATAAATTATTCAACGTTTCAACAAGTTGCTTTTAGAGTGTGTTTTGAAAACCACGGACTACTGCCCGTTCCGCTACCTACAGATGCCGTGACAGTAATAAGAAATATAATTGTAATTATATTTTATAATTCATATATAATTCAATTCTACATTATAATTAATAAAAATGTCAAAATATTATTGACACCCCTTATAAATGTGCAGTTGCATCGTTGCACCAGGTCTCTGCAGACGATCGTGCAGAGAGCGCTCCACAGACGGTAATAATGTCACTCAGCTTCAGAGCTTCAGTAAGCTGTACAATGGGGGAATTGCATTTGCCAAAGAACGTCAGCACGATTGTCCCATTGTACTGCATAATGTAGCTTGAAAGTAAGGTAAAAAAAAGGTTCTGGTACAGATATATACAAGGTTGGACCGTAGCGGTTGCCCGCTTTCCCCGGGCTGTCAGCCATAGTCAACCAACTTGTGCGGTCTGGTTGCCCCGTTGCTATGATTCAAATTTGATAACCAAGAGCTGATGCATGGCTGCCTACGTGACAACCACTCCGAAAAGATAGTGTTGAGCCCTGGTATGTTTACAAAAATAGATATTTTCCACAATAGATATTTCAAAATGAAAGGTTATTAAGATTATGTCCCTGGACTCAACTCAGGTGTGTGTGTGTGTGTGTGTGTGTGTGTGTGTGTGTGTGTGTGTGTGTGTGTGTGTGTGTGTGTGTGTGTGTGTGTGTGTGTGTGTGTGTGTGTGTGTGTGTGTGTGTGTGTGTGTCTGTCTGTGTGTGCAGGAATTAAAGCTGCTGCTGCATCGCTCCACTCTGCTGAAGACGCAGGGCAGACTGCAGCACTACCTCGACGCCGTGATCACCATGATCTCCATGCTGCTCAAGGTAACTCGCACACACACAAACACACACACACACACACATTGTTATTCCGCACTGGTTCTCAACGTGGTGTCTGGGAACCCGGATAGTAATAGTTAAACTCCACCATTATTTAATTTGCAAGACGTTTTTTTTACTATTTGATGGATGGATATATGAAAAAAGGTTGGGAAAACAGTGAATTACCCCAAACTGTACTACAAGTATATCACAAGTTAACATAGTCAGCTGTACAACTGTACAACCTGTAAACTTCTGTTTATATGTGTAGATATATTTAATATCATTTTAGGTTTTTTTTATCTCTTTTTACTTTTACTGTTCTGTCAGCTCCTGCTGCTCTATCACCCGGTTTCCCCCCTTGATCGATAAAATGTTATCTCCATTTCATTCTCTTAATAATATGAGTGATAAAATGTATAAAAAGAAACAAGCTTCTTTTTTGAACAATTTGCTCTGTTAAATAAGGATGCGGTGGGGATGAACAAAGAAAAAAATCTATGCTCTATTCTGATCGTAGTATTCCCATCTACAAAAGGCGTTGTGCACGTGCGTTCTAGGTGGCAATGCAACGTGCGCGGGTGTGTGTGCGCTCCACCACGGTGTCTGGAGAGCGCCACCTGAGACTGGTCAAGGTCAAAGACATGAACACGGACATCACGGACCAGGAAGCGGCCTACCAGGACATCAGTGGTACCGCTCTGAATTTTTGATTTCAGCACATTCCCAACAAGAGAACAGCGCTCATGGGTGATATCAATTCAACACGTTTGGTTGTAGATATCGGCCGGAGTTGATACTTCAGCGCAGACAGGCTGGATACCAATGCGTGATTACTATGACACTATAATACATTTGTAGTAATACTACACCATTCAAACACTCAGTGGAAACATAAAGTACATACACAGTACAAACAAGTGAGGCCCCCTCTTCTTTTAAAGGTAGAGTCAGTGATGTTTGATTCGCTCGTTGTGCAAATTGACCATGATATATCGACTAGGATTCTCAGATGGTGTTGAGGCTGCTGGGAATTCTAGCCGCCACTGGGTCATTCCGGTCTGGACTCGGAAACGCGCCTCATCCCCCAGACCCGTCGATCTGCGCTCATTCCCCATCAAGACCGTTTTATGTCCCCAAACCGGTTTCATTTTCGCACGCTCATTCGGTGCCTTACGGCTTCCTTTTTGAAGGCGCCATTTATCGCTGATTGTCCGATGTCACTGATGGGAGGAGTGTGACTGCCTGTCATGACTTTCCCAGGGGGTTTTGAGTGATGTAGGCTTGTTTCTGACATCATGATCAAACTACGATTTACTTTTGCAATGTTATGTCAGGGATTCTTTCATTTCGAACTACGTAAAAAACACAAGTGTTCATATTTTTAGCTCACAGAGTGTCATTTTAAAATCTTATTTTGCTGATTAAAGCTTCAGTCTGATGGGCATTTTAAAGGGCAAATCATGGACTTCTTAGAGTGTGATTTTAACGCCCTAACTGTTATCACGCCGCACCCAGGCAACATTAACAAAATAGTGCCAACAGAGGAGATGTAGGGTGTTTTTTTTTTTTGTTTTTTTTTGTTTTTTTTTTTCTTCCTGTCTGGAACAAAACATCGCAAGAATCCGCACCAACAGTGACAAAGACAAAAGGGGTTGGTTATCTGAGTGGGAAACAGATTTCCTCCATGTGAAAACGCTCGGCAGGTAAGACCAGCGTGCTGTCCAGGGAGGAGTGGTGGCAGCTGCTGGTGGGCTGCGTCAGCATGCTGTGCGAGGTGCGGCGCTACAAGGAGGCCGAGCTGCTGGTCGACTCGGCCATGGAGTTCTTCTCCTTCTACGAGAACAGGCCCAAGAGGAAGGAGCTGGAGTTCTTCGGGCTGTCGGCCGCCTTCCTGGACCGCAACTACCGCAAGGCCTACGACTACATCAGGTGAGGGGGGGGGGGGCGTCGGGGAGAAAGACGGGGGGAAGGGACCGCACCTCGCCTCCCCTCCGGCTCCCTCGGCGCCGTCATTGGTCTCACTCCGTGAACACCTTGTTCCACACCCAAAAATTAAGATGGTCGCTCACTTGGTGACGTTTGCTAACTGGATTCTCTGGGTTGTCCCGCCGTTTGTTATCGATGGGGTTTATTTTTCTGTCCTTCACAGAATTATGCTGATGGACAGTGTGGAAAGGCCTCAGCTGTGGAACGTTTTCAACCAGGTGTGTGTGTTTGTGTGTTTGTGTTTGTGTGTGTGTGTGTGTGTGTGTGTGTGTGTGTGTGTGTGTGTGTGTGTGTGTGTGTGTGTGTGTGTGTGTGTGTGTGTGTGTGTGTGTGTGTGTGTGTGTGTGTGTGTGAGAAAACCCTTCTTATGCAGCTTCCCAAACTGAAAGTGCGTTTCCCAAAAGCATCTTAACTGAAGACGCTCTTAGAAACAGCCGTAGACTGACGAGTGTTCCATACCACTCGTAGGAGGCCAGGTGCCTTTAATGAAGCCCATACAGTACACCCGCAGGAGTCACCGCCAGATACATGTTTTATTCGCAGGTTTTTTTTATGTTCAGGTCATTATGCTGTTACCATTATTAGAAAGGCAACGTGTGGTGCAACTGCAATTATCTTTCAAATAACCCTACAAAAATAGCGAGACACAAGAAATGACTCAAATAGCCCGACAACAAAATAAGATGAGGACACGGGGGAACGGGGGGGGGGGGGGGGGGTAAAAAAAAAAAACTTTTTATCAAGCCGAGTATTGTTTTGTCGCTTTAAGAGCTATTTTGGGAAGCGCACGCTACAAATGAAAGAACCCTTTGTTAGATCGCACGTAGAGAACGCACTCAGCTCTTAAGGTGGAATGTTAATGAGGTAACACAGCCCAGTGCGATTGGCTCCATATTTCTGATGTCTGTGCAGCAAAAACAAACAAAGCAGCGTTCCCGCGTTTCCGTCTTTTGCGCGCGTCCTTTCGATTGACGTGGGATTGAGCATTTTTACATTTGTACATTTTCCCCCCCAGGTGACGTTTAACTCCCAGCACCAGCGTCACCACCGCTTCTGTCTGCGGCTGATGCTGAAGAACCCGGAAAACCACGCTCTGTGTGTCCTCTGTGGCCACAACGCCATGGTGTCCGGCAGCTTCAAACACGCCCTTGGTACACAACTCATACACCTATAGACACGGAGAAATGGATTTCTGACAGGCAATTCTTGGATTTCCTATAAAAATTTTGATCTTTATTTATTTAGCATCGTTTGAGTTTTGGCGTCTGGGCTTATCGCCCCGGCGAGGTGTACAGCAAACATAGGCGTCGTTAATGAGCTAGAAATGTAGGAGTGATGGGCTCCAATAGTCCCGTTAGATAGAAGAGTATAACCAAACAGGTGGATGCAGGGGAGGTGGAGGGAGCGCAGCAACACAGCAAAGCAGGCGGCAAAGCAGGCAGAGCAGGGGGGATTGGCTGCTTAAGCAGGCCGGCCCATGAGGGGCGCGGAGGTGTGTGGCGCCGTCGAGTTGTCCGACAAAACTAGCCCCGCCGGCGCCCCGCCTCGTATGTGTGAGCCCCCACACTGATGTCCCCTCAAACACCCAACCGTCTGTGTGTGTCTGCAGGTCAGTACGTCCAGGCCTTCAGGACGCATCCCAGCAGCCCCCTCTATAGCCTGTGTGTGGGACTCACCTTCTTCCACATGGCCTCACAGAAGTTTGTGGCCAAGCGGCATCCACTGCTGCTGCAGGTCAGTCCCTGTGTGTGTGTGTGTGTGTGTGTGTGTGTGTGTGTGTGTGTGTGTGTGTGTGTGTGTGTGTGTGTGTGGTCTCCAAATTGATTATTAACAGGTCCTCACTTGGATACCAGTAAAATAATGTGTGTGTGTGTGTGTGTGTGTGTGCAGGGCTTCACCTTCCTGTGGCGCTACATGGAGCTGCGCGGGGAGTGCCAGGAGAGCATGTACAACCTGGGCCGAGCGCTGCACCAGCTGGGCCTCACACACCTCGCCATCCACTACTACCAGAAGGCCCTGTCACTGCCCGTGCCCCGCCTGGAGGTGCACACACACAAAATGATTCTGCTTATTTGTCACCAGTAATAAAACAGACGCTATCGGCGTCATCAGCCACAGTGGCTTTCCCACCAGGATACCGGAACTAAATGACCCAGAACCTGCTGAAACTAAATCCTTAGCGGTCCCTTAAAGAGTTCCTGGTTGCTTTAATTTTTTTTAAGTGTGACTTAGTCTAAATTTAGGCTTTCGCTTGCGCTGCTGCACCATTTAAAATGTTCTGACCTTTGTAGTTTATTTCTGTCTTTTATATTTTCTTTCTCACTCCTCCGATGTTTTTGCCCTCGGTCTCTGTCCGTTCTGTCTTTGTTGCTCCCTCCTTCCACTTTTGTCATCTTGCGCTCCTATTTTGAAAATGTAGTTACCTTTTATTTTTCCTTCTCACCACCTCTCATCTCTCTCTCTCTCTCTCTCTCTCTCTCTCTCTCTCTCTGTTGTGTGTATATATGTGTATGTCGCTCATATTTTAAAACATACTTTCCTTTTATTTTCCCTTCTCATTCTCACCTCCCCCGATGAAATAAATAAATAAAAATACGTGGGGTTTTTTTAACTCACTCTCTCTCTCTCTTTCTCTCCCTCCCTCCCTCCACAGGGTATCTCTGACGATCAGGTGGATCTGAGCAGAGAGATCGCCTTCAACCTGTCGCTCATCTACCAGGCCAGCGGCAATATGGAGATGGCCAGGCAGCTCATAAACACACACTGCATCGTCTGAACACACACTGCATCGTCTGAACACACACACACACACACACACACACACACACACAGACAATTAAATGTGAGAGCAATGCATCCTAGCCATATTATTAGAACCAACTTCATCACCACTACTGATCACTCCTTTTGTCATCTATATTGTTTTAAATAATTCATTTTTTGATACTGAACATGTAAGTAAGTTTATTATATGTATATTTTGTCAAATAAATAAGCAACAGGCCTATTTTTGGATCAATTTGTTTTGATGTGATGGTTCTGATGATGAGACAGAGAAGCCGAGTGACGCTTGGACTCTGAGGTTTTCTTTTGTTTGTTTTTGGGGTTTTTTTCTTCTTTTTTTTTTTTTTTCATGGATT
This sequence comes from Zeus faber, assembly GCF_960531495.2. NCBI lineage: Eukaryota > Metazoa > Chordata > Actinopteri > Zeiformes > Zeidae > Zeus > Zeus faber. The sequence goes on along the minus strand of NC_137189.1, from coordinate 30,103,804 downwards.
AAGGCTTTGGGATTATTGAGTAAATCCTTCCCTCTCCTTCCCAGTGACATCCTCTGCCGTCTGCTTGCAGCATCTTTACTCCCCATCTCACTGCACTTAATCTCTAGGACGGGGCTTCCCAAACTTCTTTATGACAAACAAATCTGTATACATGATCTGCCTATAATAAACCGTTGTATAGATTGTGTGGAATTAAGGATTAGGCTACATAAATTAAACCTCGCTGACAAGTCAGAAATTCCAAATCTCGGAAAGAAAATAAATGTCACTTCATTCGTGAGGGTGAGATGATGTTTTATGTATTGTGGGGAAATGAATACAAAAAATAGTGTTTACAAACAATTAAAAAGATTATTTTGTTATAGACCCCTGTTCTCGGTGGTTTGAGTTAAACCTTCCCGGCAAAAAATGCAAATCGCTGAGCCAACAAGAAAATAAAAGAAAATATATAAAAAAATAATTAAAAATCGAAAATAAATATACATTATATTAACAAGTATAATACACTATTTATATAGCATATTTCAAAACAAATTATAGTAAAATGAGTAAAATTTTTATTTATTTACCAAAAAACACTGTGTGTGCGTGCGTGCGTGTGCGTGTGTGTGTGTGTGTGTGTGTGTGTGTGTGTGTTTGGGGGGGGGGGGGGGACCTTGGTTGGACACATCAACCCCACGACGTTCAAAGTTCACAACAATTGTTTACCAATCTGGGTCGCCATGGAAGGTGCTGGAGAAAAGCAATGAGCTTCATCCCCCAAATGTGTCCCCAGCAGTAGTCGCTAAGTGAGTCAGATCTGAAGAAGCTCTCCAATTTTGCTACATTGGTTCCATTTGTCACATTATTTCCAGTTGTTACATTGTTTCTCTTACATTGTTTCATCTTGTTACACTGTTTCTATTACATTGTTTCAACTTGTTAAATGTTTTCTATTACATTGTTTCATCTTGTTACACTGTTTCTATTACATTGTTTCATCTTGTCACACTGTTTCTATTACATTGTTTCATCTTGTTACATTGTTTCTATGACATTGTTTCATCTTGTCACACTGTTTCTATGACATTGTTTCATCTTGTTACATTGTTTCTATGACATTGTTTCATCTTGTTACATTGTTTCTATGACATTGTTTCATCTTGTTACATTGTTTCTATGACATTGTTTCATCTTGTTACATTGTTTCTATTACATTGTTTCATCTTGTTACATTGTTTCTAATACATTGTTTCATCTTGTTACATTGTTTCTATGACATTGTTTCATCTTGTTACATTGTTTCTATTACATTGTTTCATCTTGTTACATTGTTTCTATGACATTGTTTCATCTTGTTACATTGTTTCTATGACATTGTTTCATCTTGTTACATTGTTTCTATGACATTGTTTCATCTTGTTACATTGTTTCTATGACATTGTTTCATCTTGTTACATTGTTTCTAATACATTGTTTCATCTTGTTACATTGTTTCTATGACATTGTTTCATCTTGTTACATTTTTGACGTGTTTGGACACATCAACCCCACGACATTCAAAGTTCACAACATTTGTTTACATTAGACCTCGGTCGCACGCACATGCACGTCGGCGTGTTTTGTCGCCAAGTGTGTGTATGTTTGCAGCAACAAACATACGTAACAGTTTTCCCTGGATTGTGTGTGTGTGTGTGTCTGTGTGTGTGTGTGTGTGTGTGTGTGTGCGCGCGCGCGAGAGAGAGAGAGAGAGAGCGCGAGCGATCGCGCGCGCGCGTGTGTGCGGGAGAGAGCGAGCACGCGCGCGCGATCGGAGTCTGCAGGAACGGAAACGCGGAGGCGGATGTGAAGTAGAAGCTCAATAAATAAGAAATGAGATAAATGTCTTCGTGCCAGGCGACGGCGTGGACTGGATTTTGTATTTAAAGGAACTGGGATTTTCCGACTCCCGATCCAGCTTTTCTCCTCCAGGAGGCAGCGGGGAGGAGCGCCGCCGCTCCCCCACCTCGGAGCGTCGAACCCAGCTCGGGAACACGGGATAGAGCGTCGGCGCGGCCCCGGCCCATGGATGTTTCTGTCCTCCATGATCCAGGCTCCACGATCCAGGCTCCACGATCCAGGCTCCATGATCCAGGCTCCAGGCTCCAGGCTCCAATCTGGGTCGCCGTGGAAGGTGCTGGAGAAAAGCAATGAGCTTCATCCCCCAAATGTGTCCCCAGCAGTAGTCGGTAAGTGAGTCAGATCTGAAGAAGCTCTCCGATTTTGTTACATTGTTTCCGTTTGTCACGTTATTTCCAGTTGTTACAGCGTTTCATCTCGTTACATTGTTTCTATTACATTGTTTCGTCTCGTTACATTGTTCCTATTACATTGTTTCGTCTCGTTACATTATTTTCTGTTATATTCTTTCATCTCGTTGCATTGTTTCTATTGCCTTTGCGCTTTGGTGCGGGAGGTGGATTTTTAAAGCCGTTACTTTGACAGGTTTCCTTCAACCAGGCTGCGATGGTCAATTTTCTGCATATTACACATAGAGAAGCCTCACAACTATGCGGTGAAGGAGCATATTATACGGCGCATTATATCGTCGCATCTCGCGTCAATATTTTCTGGGGGTTTGTTTCCTTGAAGCCCCCGCTCCCGCCGTGTTATTTGTACTTTCATTCAATGTCCTCCCCGCCAGGAGTGTTTAGTAAACTGTGATAGTGCTGCGTGGTCCAGCAGAATAAAGACAACCAGTACGGGGTCACAAACTAAACAGAAAGAAGATCTGTTTTGGGAGCATCAAGTGGTCTAGAGCGGTGGTTTTCGGCGTGTGGTCTGGGGGACCCCCCCCTACGGTTCCTTCCAGAGGTTCCGGGGGCTCCCCAGCAAAAAAAGATAAATAGATTTCAACCTCAGTTATTTCACTTCCAAGACGAAAGAACCGTTAGAGAATGTGCGATAACGACGGTTTGGGTCCTCGTTTCACTTTTTCCTCCCCAACTACGGTATAGACGCGTCCACGACCTTGTGTTTTAACTGGATCGTGTGTTTGTTTCACTTGTTTGTAGTGTGTGACAGTTTTATACGTCTGTGTTAAATGTTGTAACAATGTTTATGCTGCTCTCTTGGCCAGGTCGCTCTTGAAAACAATCTCAATGAGACTGTTTACCTGGTTAAATAAAGTGTGTGTGTGTGTGTGTGTGTGTGTGTGTGTGTGTGTGTGTGTGTGTGTGTGTGTGTGTGTGTGTGTGTGTGTGTGTGTGTGTGTGTACGTGAGTCACATCCCACGTTTAAAAAAAATCATCTCAGATTGGGGTCCCAGGGATAAAATCTGAGCAAATGGCTTTGGCCAAGTCTGTGGCCGAACGCAGATCAGACTGAGGGGCCTCTGTGCGGAAAAGGGTTAAGAATGTGTGGTCCAATGTGTGATATACAGTTTGCGTACCTCGTCTAATGACCAAACAGCGCACATCAGTTCAACGGAAGCTCACTTTCCAGTTCAAACAGCGTTGTGGGAGCCAACCGGGTCTCACGATGGTTCTTTTCTATCCTCTCGTTTCTGTCGCTCAGCAGACACATTCCTCACACGCAAACGTCAGTCAGGCCATGCAGCAGCGGGGTCTGGAGCTCCTCCTCCGCCCTAATGGCCTTGACGGGGAAACACTGCTTAACTCGATCTGTGTGGAACAGGCTGAAAGCTTCACCTTAGTGCCCCAGGGGTTTTAGTTTCAGCCTGACGTAGTCGGGTTAGAAATCTTTTCAATGAAATTTGTAATGGAGTTGGCCCATCGAGACTAGCCGCTCCCCTGTGGTGCCAGAGCGCAGGGTCCTGCCTCTCAGACAGTCTTGCTCAAGGGCATGTCGTCGGGGCTTCACAGGCGCTTCGTTCCCGGGCTGACCCACTGGAGGACTAAAAGATCTTTTAGTTTTTTCTTCTCTGCAGTTGTAGCCGGATTATAGTTGTCATATTTCTTCAGCCTGATGCTTCTGCGGGTGCTTTATCAAATTTGAAGGCGCGGCAATAATAGTTGCCCAGTGTACCTGGCCATGGTGAACTGTTTCCAGGGTTTAAAAAAAAAAAAAAAAAGGAAACAGGCATACACATGTATGTTTAACACCAAGGGAAATAAGATGTCATTCACGCTGTCAAAAATGGTGAAACAAGTGAGAATATTGAAATTTGGATTATAATCGTATAGGATGGCTGGCTCATTGTTGCTGTCATGGTAACGTTAGGCCACATGTGGGTACTGTTGTTATCACATGCAGTAAACATACTTTAACCGTTTACATTATGTTGCAACAGCGATGTTGCAAATATGTTGATTTTCAGTCTAGATTTGTTTTAGATCAGATTCTTACTTTTTCTCTCTCCAGTATCCGATCCAGCATTTTATTTTTTATCTATTTTTGTATATTGATATAATTTTATATATTTGATATCAGCCTGGCACCGATAGGGTTCTTTGTCAGGAGGCTCCGCCTCTTAGGGGCTACACTCCTATTGGTATATCCCCAACTGCGTATGCGGATAACTGAAATGTATTCGTCCACTCGCTTCAGCCAATGAGGATGCAGCAGCCCTCAGCGTGGACAAAGGGGACACCTTCTCTCGGCCTCCCACTTCACCCAGGTATGTCACCTTTTTTTCCGGCGTCGAGCTGACCGACAGAGGCCAGGGCTCCATCACGTCGGCCCACTCTGCCTACGGGGAGCTGTCGGTCTGACCCCTCCGGGTGGACTTCCACAGCCTCTTCACCTTGGTTGCGTGGCGCCGGGGTATTTCCATGCCTCCACCAGCACTGGCCATGGAGGTGGATTTGATGGTGGGGTATGCCTGGTAAGGCGCAGGCCGCACGCGAGGGCTGTGTCGTGGGGCTGTCGGTCGTTACCCAGAGACATCTCTGACTGTCGCAGACCACCGTGCGCGAGCCCGAGAAAGCTCGGCTGATTTACACGCCCATGTTGAAAACACGGCTGTTCAGGGGTGCTCTCACTGTGGCCACCAAGTGCCTCCGTGAGGGTGACAGGAGAAATCTATTACATAGTGCATGGCTCTCTGTCCCCACCCCACTGCAACCCCCGGAACGAGCGTTACAGCTGTAGCTGCTATCATGCGCCCCGGGTGTACAGCAGAGCGAGCGGCCCGAGACCCCCCTCCCCACACACGGGGAGTTCTGGGTCCTCCTCTGGGTTACACTTTTATAATAAGCGTACATTGAAGCAAGCGGCTTCATGCTCCTTCCCGTATATAGTATTTATCACCTCCTACCTCTCTGCCACGACAGGCTCACTCTGAGAATGCGCAGCATGAGGTTTATAGAGCAGCTCTAGCGTTGCCTGCTGCAAAGCGGGACCTTCAGCCCTCTCCCACACAAGGAGGCTAGAGAACTCGAGGCTGCACTCGTGGGCACGTGCTGCATCCAAGCAGGATTTCCACGGCAGTGCCCCTCACGGGACACGCTGCCTCCGAGCCTGCGGCCCTCAATGAGCACCTGAACTCCCGGGCCACCGGCAAGACCATAGCCCAGGCGTGTTCACACAAGGTACCTCGCTGCTGAGCGCGTGTCGCACCCAAGTGGGACTCCCATGGCTGTGCGAGGACAGCACCCCTCATGGGACATGCTGCCTCTGAGCCTCTGTGCCACTGGGCCTCCTCCACATGCGTCCTATCCAACAATAGTTTGGAGGGCTCCTGTTGAACCCAGTGCGCCACCCACTACGCTAGCTAGTTGTGCCTAGCCTACTGGAGAGTTCTCCAGACCCTCACACAGGGTGTGCATCTGGGTCTCCTGTTCACGCACAGGTTTTCACGTATACCTCCCTGACGTGATGGGGTGGGACCTGGCATGGCCAGGCGGGGCACTTTGGATCACGGAGCGCCAACCATTAGTGGTGGCGGGCCCTCACCAGAATGTGCGGGAGGAGCGGCTTCGCCGTCTGTGTCCCGTGTGCGCTTTGGCGTGCTACATGGACAATTCGGTTGTCACAACAACTGTTTGTGAGCTATGGAGCGGCCGCACTTCATCAGCCGCTCTCTGCATAGTGCCTATCTCATTGACTATGCACATGTATTGCGATGGCTTATGAGTCGGCTGGTCGGGCTACACCGACCACTCTCCATGTCCACTCTACTCGAGGCGTGGCAGCTTCAGAATCAAAATCAGAATCAGAAATACTTTAATAATCCCAGGGGGAAATTACTTTTGTTACAAATCCAAATCTACATACAACATATTTACATACAACATATAATAATTATTAAGAAACATATTTATATATAAATATATATATAAACATATCTATATACACATGGAATCGAATGCCGTCTCCTGGTTGTCGGCATCCCCATTCGTCCATTTCTACCTGCGCAACGTTTCCACAGGGTCCCTTCCCCAGTCGGTGAAATGACACTCTCTCTGTGGATACGGTGTGTGCAGTGTTAATTGCTTCCCATTGGCCCATCAGTGGGGCACAATGGATTGCCAGGGTGGCAGTGTGCGTAGATTTAGTTCACTGCCGGCTTTGGCTGCTTCAGCCCGCACCATGGACCGTTAAGACACTTGGGGAGTTTTCGGCTCCAGCAGGGTGTAGAGTATCAGGGGTCTCCGCCCCTAGCATACCAATAGGAGCGTAGCCCCCTGACATAGAACGAGAATTGCTGTAGCTTTGTAACTACAATTTTATGAAAGAGGCATAGCCCCTTCGGTTTTATACCCCACTGGACCCCCATCAGTCTTGCTGAATTGGTTTCAGAGGAGGGGGCACTCCCGGGGTTCATGTTGACTACGCTGCTCCATCCTGATTGTAGCAGTAGGATAAATACATTTCAATACTTCCACGTATGAAGGAGGTGCCTCCTTCATAGAACCGTAGTTACAAAGCTACAGTGACTCTCGTTTTGCATCGGTGCCTTCTCTACTAGGGAGTTTGTAAGAACTTCTACAGCGCCGGTGTGTTCTCCTTGTTGGACGATTAGAGTGTTTCCTGTTACCTGGTGTAGTTATTCAAGCTGCTTATTGATCCTCTGTGGCTCTGCTCAGATAATGCTCCTTCAGCGTCGGTTATATCCCTTACATTGATCTAATCCTCTAAAAGATGAGTCACCACTTCCATGTCAGCGTGCTGCCCTAAAGTCAATCAGAAAACACAATTTGAAACCCTTGGCCCGAACATTACCAAAGCTTGACTGATTTGATGAGTTAACACCGGATATATTTTGCTCTGTGTCATGAAGTGAATTGGCGTTATTGTTCCCTCAAGTAAAATACCATATAAACACACTCACTTCCACAGTGGCACAGTGGAATGTAGTGGGTGTGTGTTGGGGACAGGAAGCTGTCGTCTCTGTCAGCGCCGCCTCATTGTTCTCCAATCACGCAACGGTTATTTCTGGATGATGATTTTGTGTGTGTGTGTGTGTGTGTGTGTGTGTGTGTGTTTGTGCTCGCCTATGTGTGTGTCGGTGTGTGTGTGTGTCTATATTGGATCGCCCACTGTCAATGGTTTTCTGTTGGTCAAACTAAAACAAGTCAAAATGGACGAGGTCATTCAAAGTAAAGCCACAGTTACTATCTATATTTCGTCTGGCGAGTCCAGTGAAAACTCAAAATGACCTCCACAGCCCAACTAACACTCGTAGGGGCCGTTTCATGGACACAGATGGGGGCTTATTTTACACTAGATCACACTTTTAATCTGGACTAACTGAAATGGCTTTTCAAATCGTCACAGACTTGCCCTAGTATTTCGAGCTAATCTAGGTCTAAGTGAAGGTTTAAATTAAATCTTTGGATTAATGGATGAGGCCCGCAGGTCGACCAGGTTGATCTGGACGAAGATCAGCACCGAGACCAGACAGAAGGAGCTGACTAGTCCTTCATTAGGTTACTCCAGGACTTCCTAGTCTAGAACTCATTCATCTGAGGTTGGCATTTTAGAATTCTGGGTTAATTTAAGTAGGATTAGCCTCGTCCTGTCTGTGAAACTGCCCCATCGTGCTGAGTTAAGCGTATCCTTGAAATCCACCATTCAAAGCAGTTAACAACACCCTGCCATTGGCCAAGCGATGCCCCTACTTAAATACTGAACCCAACCCTAGTCACAATACAGCACCAAATACAGGTCAGATAACCCTTTGAAACACGATCTGCTCCTAAAACGCCCAATACGTCTCTAGTCCAGCTAGTTTGGTCAATATTCCATTTTTCTGTGTGTGTGTGTGTGTGTGTGTGTGTGTGTGTGTGTGTGTGTGTGTGTGTGTGTGTGTGTGTGTGTGTGTGTGTGTGTGTGTGTGTGTGTGTGTGTGTGTGTGTGTGTGTGTGTGTGTGTTTAAAGATGTGAGAGTATGTCAATATGGGTCGTTGGTCTTGTTTCTCACCCTGCTGTGTGTATATTTAGGCACCGTCTCACCGCGTAAAAATAACCCGCAGTCTCCATGTTTGGGCTGAGGTGTGGTGCCGAACATCTACGCCACCTTTTTCAGCCCGGCTCCACATACCCGATCCTGAGATTCCTCTAATACCATGCCGTGGAGAGGGGTGAGATACGGTCTTGTGGTTTTTCAATTTCTCCCAGTTTGTTTTTTAAAACCACCTTGGTCCGTCACATGGCAAACCCTTGCATTCCCTGGTTACAGGAAAAAATATCCGTCCAATTCAACTTTTATGTGATGGAGCATTTATCTTAGTATAGGAACCTTTGCACTGCAGCCGAAATGGCATTTTGGGACCCAATTTGTTACTGTACTGATGTGTTTTTTTCAAGTATGTGTACTTATTTTATCTATCTATCTATCTCTTTCTCTCTCTATCTCTCTCTCTATGTATAGCTATATACTGTATCTATATACTGTGTGTATTTATATATATATATATATATAGACGTGTATATGTATATATCTATATTTGTATCTCTATCGCTCTCTCTCTCTCTCTCTCTCTCTGTATATATATATACACATAGATAAATATATCATACAGAATGTGCAAGATCAACAATAAAACATTTAATTGGTAAAAACTGAATCCATCAGACGGAATTATTCATAATATATATATAAATAATGTATTAATATGTGTATCTATGTTTTTTTTTTTTATGCATCTTTATATCCATATCCTTGTAAAAAACTACGACACTGCCTATAGTATTCAGTAAAACAACACATGGATTTGGATATTTTCATATCTATTTTGTGGCAATAAATCGGATGCTAATCAGAAATCAGCTAATGCCACGTCCGTCTCAACGCATTGATCGGAATGTGATGGTCAATGCGATTCAAATGTCATCGAATCATAACATGTACAGGTGCCGACAGTTCAAACAAAACTTTAAAGGCTCTGCGCTTTCTTCTTGGTCCTAAAATCTCGACTCTAATCATTTTTTCTACTGTCAGAACCTCATATGGAAAGTAGGTGTAAACAGGCGGCAAAAGAAATCGGATGTAGGCAACAAATGGGAACTGGGCATTAAGAAGTGTTTTACCACCGTGAACGCAGCCTTAATCGCCGCTTTTGCAAAAAATCACAGTATTCCCACGGGTCCAATGAATTGAAATCGTATTTGATCATAATGTCAAGTTTTGTTTGTATTTTTTATTTATTTATTTCTTAAATTTTATTTTATTAAAAAAAAGAACAATTTTAACCTGTGCTGTCAGCATGCTGGGCATACAACACAGAGTATTTTGTATGCCATTGCATTCAGGACAGAGTTAGTCTGCAAGTGGAGTTCCAGTTCTCAACCTGCAATGAAACTCTTTATTTATTCTTATATAATCAATGACGGCTGCAATAACTCTGTCCTGTGGACGACCTGTAGGATGACAAGAGCACAGTTTTTGGTTATGGAGAGCCACCACCAACCCCTCTCTTTGGAAAACTATGTATCGTGTTTGGGTAACAGACAACTGATCACTACTCCAAAAGGGGGAGAATCACCGCGGCGAGGCAAATAAACATAGAAACAAACAACATTTAGACAAAAACATGAACATCGGACATTGTTTGTATTCATAAGATCTATTTATGATCGGGAACTGCTGATCCCGCGTTTCCGTGGCCGTTGCATTGTGGGTAATGGCTCGTTAATAGACCTGCGGGGGATGCTCTTGGCGTCTTCTCTCCTCAACAAGGAAGTGGTCATCGATGCGTCCGGCGCTGCAGCTCTGACTCATTTCCAGTCGCACGGAGCCCTGTCGATGCTTTTCAAGCCGCTGATATGAAGAGCAGCCGGTGTTGAAGCAGCGCAAGGTTTTATTAACGTGTGTTATGTTGACACACAGGACGCTGGGATGTGTTTCAAAGTGTTATTTTTATATTTAAAAAGGCACTGTTACGGAGTGCCTTTTTTTATAGAGGGAAAACCCAGAAACCTCATTTCCACACGTATAATTGCGACGAACAATTGAGTTGTCCTCATTTTGTTCTTTTTATGTCGCTATAATTGTGGCGTGAAATAAAACTTGTATTCGTATATCTACTGATATAATGTAATTATTATACATTTATTAAGAACATAAACATTTGGCTAGACAGTTAATTTTCCACAGCCCACCTGACTCACACTCTATTTATCGTGACATTTTGTTTAAAATTGGGTGTAAACCGACAATCTCACAAAAGGTTTGCGATCAGCTCAAATAATCGGCTCAAACCAGGCGTGTCATTTTGCTCTACTGTGAACATATTAGAATACTTGGATTTTCTTTGGTAATTTAAATACAGACGTTGGTTTGTTTTTAAAACAGAAACTACGCGCCCACACACAGACACGCGCACACACGGACAAATGCAGCCAGCGTCCTGCAGACACCAGGGCAGTGGGGCAGTGATGAGTCAGCGCGTGTGTGTGTGTGTGTGTGTGTGTGTGTGTGTGTGTGTGTGTGTGTGTGTGTGTGTGTGTGTGTGTGTGTGTGTGTGTGTGTGTGTGTGTGTGCATGCGTGCGCGTGTGCGTGCGTGTGTGTTGTGATGGAGCTGGCGCCAGTCGTATAGCTCCAGCGCTGATCGCATCTTTTTCGCCCCGAAGCCTGAACAGACCACGCTGCCTCACAAGGCTCGCCAGATAAATATAGATTTAACACTAACCCCTAACAATCTTTTATCCGGTGTGTAAAATCGCATTTTGCGTATTTTATTATATATTTGACTATTTTTTAATTTTTTTTTGTTAGTTCACTTTTTTGTTTTGTTTTTTATTCCACATCTTTTCAGACTTAACGTTTTTATTTTTTATGCTCAGGTCTGTAGTCTCACCAGAACAAGTTCCGGGTGTAATATACTAGGAATTAGTTCTGCTGAGACATATTACGTACATATATATTATTTAAATGTATCTAAAGGAATAAAGTGATAGAGAGAGATACTCTACTCATCCCCGGATGGACATTGTAGCTGACATAAAGATAACAGTAGACCAAGTGGAATATATAGTGTATGCAATAAACCTAAAAATTAACAAAAAAAAATTAAAAAAATCTGTTTTACATATACCAGGAATGTGTCATGATGAGGTTTGGTGCGTAAAAACTGAAAAATATGGAGAATAAAAAAATGAAATGATAAAATAGAACAAAAAGTAAAAATCGAATTAAAATGTGTAAAATATATACAAATTGCAAATAAATACAAAAATAAAAAACATTAAAAAAAACACAAATCGTCAGAGGGAAGTTTTTCCACAGGTTTTCAATGCAGTTCATAGTTTTGAGCAATATTTCCGCACGGCAACTTTTTTTATTTTTTATTTTATTTATTTATTTTTTTTGCCTTTGGGTGATGATGTGGCTTGTTTTTTTGAGCTCTTCAAGTCGACTTTGATCACGTCAGTCAGACGCGTCAGAGCCTTTTTTTTTTTTTTTTTTCAGGAATGGTCTGCTTTCTAAAATTGAATTCCACGTCGTCATATCATATCTACATGTCCAAATTAAATCAACTCGGCGATGTTGTTTTATTTATTTATTTTTTTTGACATTTATAGTCTAGATTTTGCAGAACTGGAATCAAATCCAGCGCCGCTTTGAAGCCCATCTCCCCCAAACTGAGTCCTGTTTATATCCGCCTGTGGAGTTTTGGTTTGTTGACTGGTCAAGGTGCAGTGCTTCCAGTTGCTGAACTCCACATGGAGTGAGAGTGATAGAGAGAGAGAGAGAGAGAGAGAGAGAGGGAGAGAGAGGGAGAGGGAGTGTGTGTCAGCCCTGTGTCCCCTGGACCAGAAAGAGCGATGTGTTCAATTGACTGTTGACCATGACATCATCACTGACTAGGATAACCGACCAGAGATGCACAAAAAAACACAGGCGGAAGGATCACTTCAGGGAAAACAGACTCTTCATGTCAAAGGTGGTGTCTTCCAAATGCAGGTTAACAATCGACGTATTCTTTTGTGTTTTATTCAAAATGTGTAAATCTCTTGTTTCATTTCTTCATCGCAAGTTTGTAACATGCGTCACAGCTTTATATATCGGAATTGATATCAAATTCATTTTTTGGAGCCCCCACCAATGCTCTGCGAACTGATAAAAGCGGCCGATGCGACGCTCAAATTGACACGAAACAGTTTCCCAAAACGCAATGTTGAATATCCCCACTTTGACCTGTGATGTCAGATTCTTATTTGGCCTCAATCTGTTGCTCTTTGCTCTAAATTAGAATGGTAATGTAGAAAATCTGTGGTGCTGGCACCAAAATAATAACAAGCTGTGAACCGTTTGGAATCGTCACATCCAAACTGACACCGCTATCGACAAATTGCACTTGTTGTTAAATGGTGATGAACTCCTTGGATGAGTGCCGCCACACCAGCCTGTGGTCAGCCTCGTCTCGTTTAAAGTGGTAATCCGTAGTATTTTGTTTAAAAAAAACCAAAATAAAAGTGTATTATTTGATACTTTTTTTTGGCTGCCACTTAAGAACCCTATAAGAAACGGTGTTCTTCTTGTCACGCATGTGATCCTCTGTAAGGTTGTTTCCGTTGCCGGTGGAGTGGTCCGCTGCACCTTTCCCAGCAAGAACACACTTGAGCGGGCACGGGTCATTTTCATCAGTGTTGACGAAAATAAACGATTTGGAAATTTGAAACGAAAATCGTTCGCAGTTTTTAACACAGACAAGTTTATGAATGGAGAGGGGGGTGGGGGGGGGGGTCACTCGTGTCACGAAGGCGCGCGCGGCTCCCCCCCAAATACAGGAAACGGCAAAAGATTCCCAGCCGTCTCTCTGTTTAGGGTGACATGGTGGCCCCGGGGGGTTCCGCTCAGCACTTAAAAGAAGATATATATATATATATATTTTAAGCAGGGAGGTGCTGAGTGAGTCTGGGGGGGGGTGGGGGGGGGTACAGATTGAAGCCATGTGGTGATGATGGATTAGGGACAGCAAAGCCTCCATTCTCTGTTTTAATCCCACCGCTGGATCAAGGACGCTCACCTCCCCACAGTTTCTTTGTTTTTAAAATGTCACCGCAGTTTATGTGTGTGTGTGTGTGTGTGTGTGTGTGTGTGTGTTGTTTTGGTCGTTGCTTGTGTGAGAATGCATTTTTTTTTTTTAGGCTCATTTTCACTATTCTGTTTTAACTACTTCAATTCCGCTTCATTTTCAACGATTCCGCTTTATCCTGCCATATTTTATTGTGGAACCGGTAACTGTGAGGTTTTATTTCTCTATATTTCACTTTTTTTTTCCCCCAGATATTGACACTTTTCATTTTTACATTTCTATGTTTTTATTATATTGTTTGTCATTATGACCCCCTATTGTTTTGGATGTGAGCTGCTGGGACATTGCCATTCCCCTTCAGGGATGAATAAAGTCTCTCGCTCTCTTAATCGCTCTCTCTCTCTCTCTCTCTGGACAGGCTGGCTGAACACTGTTGTTTACATTTCTGACGGCAATGAATGAAATCGAGTCTTGGTGTTTTGTTGTGAATGGCTGTGTGTGTGTGTGTGTGTGTGTGTGTGTGTGTGTGTGTGTGTGTGTGTGTGTGTGTGCGTGTGTGCGTGTGTGCGTGCGTGCGTGCGTGCGTGCGTGCGTGCGTGCGTGCGTGCGTGCGTGCGTGCGTGCGTGCGTGCGTGCGTGCGTGTGTGTGTGCGTGCGTCTCCGCCTCTAAACTCTGCCAACTGCACCGGGCTCAGATTTGGCCTCTGTCTGCGCTATTTATAAAGCTGTCAGTCCAGATGAGTAGTGGGCGTGGCGGCTTCCCTCGCTGTAGAGGGCGTTTTTAATTGCCGTTTCTGACACGCTGACAATTCCTGGCCTGCCGCTGATTTTGATGCGATGGCGATGACGGTAAAACCCGGTTCGGGAGGCTTCTAAGACCCCCTTCGACACCTGGCATTAAAATGCCATCCGGATGTCTCATCTGGATGAGGGAAGACGCGCGTCGATGCCACGTGGGGACGCAGTCCATACAGCTCGGCCACGACAATCCGCCCGCGAGTTGAAAACCTCGCGTAGCTCCGCCCCTTCCCGCTCTCTCCAAGGAAGCCAGCCCGCAGGAAACCCCCTTCCACGGCGAAGGAAAAATAAGTAAAGGCCGTAGAGCAGCATCGCTTCCTGTTGACGGGTCCACCTCCCTGACTTGCATGGCGAGATCCCATCACAGTGCGGTCAGAATCCAGATAAGGAGAAGGCTTATTAACACCAGGTGTGAACGCAAAGGTGTGAATACAGATCTCATCCTAACGCCGGCCGGAGAGGGGGCCGAGCTCTTCCTGGCGGCGCTCGATCATCGGCCGGCGGCGGCGTCGCAAGTCGAGATATGCGGGCGACGCCATTTTATTTCGCCGCGGGACATTCGTTCCGTCTTTCGTCTCTTTTCCATGGACTCCGTATTTGGAGGGAGGAGTCAGGTCTTTGATCGCCCTGCTGTTTCTCTCTCCTCTTTTTCCCTTTTTTCTCTCTCTCCCTCCACCTCCCTCTTTCACCTTCCTGTCTCTTTGCGCATGTGCGCCCCCGACACTCTTTCTTGTCCTTTGTTGGCTCTTTGCTCTCCCCCCCCCCCCTTCATTTCTCTCTCTCTGTTAATCTCCCTTATCGACTCCCGTTCGATGGCATGTCAACACACACACACACACACACACACACACACACACACACACACACACACACGCGCACACACACACACTTTCTCTCCATCCCACTCTCACAGGCTTCTCACCCTCCTCTCAGCTTTATCCTCCCTCTCTCGTACCTCTTCATCAAGTCTCTCTGCCTGGCCTGCCCTCTCGCTCTCTCTTCTTCCTCTCCTCTCTCTCTTCTTTTCTCTCTCTCTCGCTCCCTTTCTCTCCCATATATATATATATATATATATATAGTGTTTTAAATGGCTAATTTAGAAGCTCATGGGACTGTGTGTCTTTGTGTGTCTGTGTAAAGCATGATGGAGGGAGGGAGGAAAGGAAGGAAGGAGGGAGCGTGTGACAAAGATAGAACAGAATGGAGTGAAGGGGGTTCAGACAGAGCCAGAGCGACTGTAAGGTAGATCGTCTGATCGAGAGTTCTGACGTTGCTGGTGCGGAAGCTGAAGTGATTTGTCGATGTCGCCGCTCGCCATGGCAACCGGGGGAGACGGGGGGGGGGGGGGGGGGGGGGGGGGAGGGGGGGGGGGGGGGGGGGGGGGGGGGGGGGGGAGAGAGAGAGAGAGAAGGAGGAATTTCAATAAGAGTGTAACAGTCCTGACTTTTCAGAACGGGTTGAATGAAACGTGTCTGGATTCCTTGAGACATTTCTCTATTTTTCTCGAATTCTCCGTTTTGGCTGCGGTGTTTCTGTCTGACTGAAAAGAAAGGAGAGAAGAACATTTTTCATGAATGTGTTGGTGACAGGGTGACACCAGAAGTGCCATGAACAAAAATAGTTACTAGGTCATTACACACTTTTAATATATCACACAGTTAATATATTATTTTATCAGAAGTGGCCTCAACAACCCCCTTTCCGGCCAGTGTGAATTTTCTGCATATGCTGTATTTTGCATTTCTTTACCTGGCCTGAGAAACATCCGCCTGGTGAGAGGTTGTCTCTGTGAAATCCAGACAATAATATCCAGGCTCTGATGTTGA
This sequence comes from Zeus faber, assembly GCF_960531495.2. Taxonomy (NCBI): domain Eukaryota; kingdom Metazoa; phylum Chordata; class Actinopteri; order Zeiformes; family Zeidae; genus Zeus; species Zeus faber. Next base: position 30,087,776 of record NC_137189.1, on the reverse strand, counting down.
ATCCCTTGTGCTGATAATTTGAGAGGGTGCTGTGAGTCTTTTGCAGCTTTCCTGCGTTCGGATGTGATCTGTTTCTAGATGTGTTATCTGGATAATGACATCCCGTCAGGGGCCTTTGCGTTTACACCTGGTGTTAATAAGCCTTCTCCTTATCTTGAATCTGACGGCAGCTGTGATGGGATCGCACCATGCAAATCAGGGACAACAACAAATATTTGAAGAAGAAGAATCTTTAATTGTCACACACCACATGCAAACACACGCTTTGGATGGTGGCCGGTGAAATGTGGCCTCTGCATTTAACCCATCCTTGGCTTGTCCTTCCTCCGGGGGCACAGCCAGGAGCAGTGGGCAGCATTTGGGGACACGCCTGGGGACCTGGTGATGAGTGTCAGACGATGATGTGTGCATGTTTTTGGTGGGGGTCCTTACTGATGTTAGGTGGAGGAAACCCCATGTGAGCACGGGGAGAACATGCAAACTCCACACAGAAAGGCTCCTGTTTAGGAGATAACCCGCCCGGAGGATGGTGCCAACAGCACCCCAGGCGGGAATCAAACCCAGGACCTTCTTGCTGTGAGGCAGCAGTGCAATGCACCGCGCCACCGTGTGCAGCACGGTGTATTTCTTGGACGCTCGGAAGGACTGACGGGCGGTGGGAGCTGATTGTTCAGTCCTGTTTTTAACTCGTGGGCGCATCGCTTTTCTCACCGATGTGGCCGAGCTGTACGGGTTGTGATTCCCACCTGGCTGAGATCCGATCCCAATGTGAGCCGGACCAGCTCCGGACGTGCTCTGGCAGACCCCACAGCATTAACATTTCAATGTGTCCTGCGCTCGTTTACACCTGGCTCTAACGTGCGTATTTCCCTCGGATAAGATATCCAGATACAGATCGCAGAGGTGTGACAGGGGCCCTAAAAGTTTGAGTGTCTCCTCAGGTTTTTCTGTTTGAATGTCTGTAACGCTCGCATTGCAGCCCTGGATACCATGTTGGCGAGAACATTCCATCGTGCCGCCCTCATTCCACACATACAGTACCCGTGGTGCTGACGCGGCATGTCTGGAGATTAGAGTGGTGTGTGTGTGTGTGTGTGTGTGTGTGTGTGTGTGTGTGTGTGTGTGTGTGTGTGTGTGTGTGTGTGTGTGTGTGTGTGTGTGTGTGTGTGTGTGTGTGTGTGTGTGTGTGTGTGGAATTTGATTCACTGCAAACGTTGATCATCTAATGCCTGCAGTTTCAATATGAAATATTGATCATCCTCTTTCCTCTCCTCCCTCTTGCACTCTGCCTGTCCTGCCCTCTCTTCTTCCTCTCCTCTCCTCTCTCTCTTCGTCTTCCTCTCCTCTCTTGTTCCTCTCCTCTCTCTTGCACTCTGCCTGGTCTGCTCTCTCTCTCTCTCTCTCTCTCTCTCTCTCTCTCCCTCTCCCTAGGTCTCCTCCCCTCCAGACACTAGGATCGACCTCTCTCCATCCCTCCCAATCCCCACCTCCCCCGGACGGAAGAGAGCAAGGAAAACAGGATCTCCCCTTCCACTCAACCCCTCTCGCTCTCTCTCTCTCTCTCTCTCTCTCTCTCTCTCTCTCTCTCTCTCTCGCTCTCCCTCTCCCTCCCTCCACCTCTCCACTGTGGTGGCTGCTGTAGAGGACTGGCTGTGATGGCGCTCTCACAGATGGAGAGATGAAAAGGATGCAGCGGAGGTTGAGTGGCTCAACGGGGGGTCGAAGGAGGAGGAGGGTCGACTCGTCCAGAGCAGCAGATTCCAAATTCGCCGCGGCCGGGTGGAGGTCCCCGTCGACCCTCGCCCGACCCCAATGACCGTCTGGGTTCCGGGTTCGAGTCCTCGGCTCTGCGCGTCCACAGGTGGGCGTTCGACAAGCGGGAGGGAACGAGCGAGAGGGGCTCCAAGGGAGGGGGGAAGAGAGAGAGAGAGGGACTCCGACAGACAAAAGGAGGGAGAGCCCAGCTCTTCAGCGCTAGCCCTGTCTGGAAGACGAGCAGCTGTGCGGGGGGATCCTAAAAGTGCCTTGCTCAGGGGGTCGCAGTCGGGGGAGGGTTCCTCAGGAAAGCCGTGAGAAATCCCTTCGTTTGTTAGTTTCTTTTTTTTTTTTGCGTGGAGGCGAAGCGAAGGCGTGTGATTGGTTCTCTTTATTCACTCGTCCTGCAGTGAGGTGTGAATAGAGGCTCTCTTCCTCCTTCCCTCCCGATTTTTGAAAAACCTTTATTTATTTTTTTCACTCTTTTTCTCCGGGATCCCTCCCCCCCCTCCGGCCTCCACCATTCGCCCCTCTCTGGCCACGGCCGTCCTCCCCCCCCGGCCCCGCCCCCAACCCTCCGCCCCCTCCCCTTCCCCTCCCTCTCCCTCCTCTTCCTCCTCCGCGTCCTCTTCATCCTCTCGCCCGCCCCACCACCACCACCATCATCACCATCGCCACCACCACCATCACCACCACCGACCCCCCCACCATTCCTCCACCTCCTCCTCCGCTCCTCCCCCCGCCTCCCCCCCTCCCTGCTTCCCGCTCTCCGTCGGCATGGCGACGGGGAGCTCCGCCCCCTCCCCGTGCCCCTCCCCGCCGCTGGCCAACGGCAGCGCGCGGGAGCACCTGCTGGCGGTGCGGAGGCGGCACCCGCACGCCCGGCCCTTTACGCTGGAGCCCGAGAGCCTCCGCAGCCTGTCGGTGCAGGGCGGGGGGGGCGCCTCCGACAGCAGGGGGGGGCCGGCGGAGCCCGGGGGTCTGACCGGGGGGCTCCAGAGGGCCAACAGCGACACGGACCTGGTGACGTCAGAGAGCCGCTCGTCGCTTACGGCGTCCACATACCAGCTGACGCTCGGCGACGCCCACCTGGTGATCTCCTGGGACATCAAGGAGGAGGTGGACGCCACCGACTGGATCGGACTCTACCACATCGGTGAGCACCCGCACACTCCTGCCACGCTGCTCTCAGTCATCCTGGATTGTTCTACACTCATCCTGCATAGTGGGTACGGGTTCCAGCCTGTTCTCCACGCCAGCCTTTCTGCCAGTTTATGTAAAATAGCCTCAGAAGTGCATCAAAAACTATACTTTAAAGCAAAGCTTCACAGGCCTTTAAAATGTTAGTTCCCATCATGTATAACTGTTCATGGCAACAACCTCCCTGAAAATTTTACTTTCGCGAAACTTACCACTCTGCTGCAGCTTCAGTGCAGTCCAACGGGTCAAACATGAGGCTTTTTTTCCCCAAATTTCAGAAAATTTTTTAATTTTTAATTTTTTTTCAACACTTTCCACGACCAGCTTCTACGCGTGGTCATTTTCAACCTTGTGGTGGTCGCAGAAGGGGCCGTGTTTGGGTGCAAGAATGAAAACGGGGCCAACAGCACAGCCTGTTCGTTGCCACTAGACCCAAAGTAGCGATCACAAGGTTTAGCGTTATGTTTTCTCGGAGCATTCGCTGCACACGAACAGGATATGAACTCGGGAGCACACATGCTCCGCATCTCCGCTCCGCACGTCCATGGAAACACACGGGACGCCTTTTATGAAGTTATACTCCCAAAGCAATCATGAGCTTGGTCTGAAACAGCCTCTTGGTTTATTTTTCTCTTGTTCTCTCTCGCCCGTCCGTCCGTCTGTCTGTCCGTCTGCTTCCGTGTCCGTCTCGCTAGTGTGATATCAATTATTATAGGATGGTTGTACGGGAGAGGATATGACTTGGAACTTCTCTCAAGGTTAAAAAATTACACCATCCCCACTGCTCCCACATTATCTGGCTAATGGTGTGTGTGTGTGTGTGTGTGTGCGTGTGCGTGTGCGTGATAGACAGGTAGAATGAGATCGCAAGAAGGACTTCCCTGCTATTATCATAAATAATAGCAGGTAATAGTATAATAAAACAAGCATTAGCCGCCTTTTAAAGATGTAATCTACAATTTCCCAGAATGCTCTGCCCACTGCTTGGCCGCTTGGACGTGTGGCTCTACGGATTTAGTTCAGAATATGCTCATTTAGATTTTTTTTATGGCCGATAGCCGACCCTCATTAACCGTTGTCTGAAAATGTTGAAATATTAGTGCACTGTCCCCTGAAAAAAAATAAAAAATAAATTCTGGTCTTTTTTTATTGGACTTCAAAAATTATAATTATAAATATATTTTTAAACACAACACGTGTGATTGCGGAGAGACGTGGAGCTGTTCCGTATTTGGGGCTCCCTCTCCCTCTCCCTCATCCTCTCTCTCTCTCTCTCTCTCTCTCTCTCTCTCTCTCTCTCTCCCCCCCCCCCCCCTCCCTCCCTCCCTCCATCTTTATGCTGGTATTTATCGACCGGGCCGGGGGAGTTCCTGGGGTTTTTCTACCCAGGGGGCAGCGCCTGTTTCCAGCCTGGCTGTGAGCCACGCTCCCCAGGAGCCTGCCCTTCTCAATTACCTCACCCTGCCGCCGCCTGTGCATGTTACTTGATAGTATAAAAGATATAGAACGTCTAGTGGCTGTGTGGGTTGCTTTTATTCTAAACATATCGAGAAATACGTACCAGAGAAATACTTATCTACGGCCACTCTTGGACTCTCAGGGTTATTGATGGTGACCTGCTGTGACAAAGGACAGTGTGTGTGTGTGCTGTGTGTGTGCAGTGTGTGTGCGCGCATCCTGATGGAGGATGACGGACATGAACATTGATCCAGTCGGACACAGGCCATTTGTCATCCTTTGTGCATTACAGATAGCAAATGTTTGATGGCCCCTGGCGGCCGGTGACACGGAGGTGGTTTACGACCGGAGGGCAGGTGTGTGGGTCTGGGCGAGCGCTTCCATCAGAAGGAAGAGTTTAGAAAAGGGTGGAAATCTACAGCCAGCTTGCAGGCCACGATGCTGCAGATATCAAAGGAATAGTTTGGACTTTCTGCAGGTTATCCTTGTTTTATACTCAACCCTCAGGTAGTCACGCTGGTAGGTTTAATTCCCAACACTGAGCTACGTACTCCCATCAGGAGTGCAGTGCAAAGTAATGGGGGACGATACCACAATCTGTGTTCGGTTCAAGAACTCCCTCCACGTTTCAGCCCAAACCACATGAAGCCACAGCAGTCTGACTTTGCAAATCGAGGAGATATTTTGTTACTTTTGCTTAGCCACGCCTGAAATGTGGAGCGGGGTTTTTGCGCCGAACAAATATTGTGGATTTGTCCCCCATTACTTGCATTGAATCCTGATGGAGGGATGTGGCGTCCATTTTGGAGGAAAAGCTGAAACCTACCTGTGTTCTCCATGAGGGGTGAGCATAAAACGGGGATAAACCAACAAAAAAAAAATCTGGCTATTCCAAATTCCACACTTATTTCTGAGCATGCTGTTTATTGCTTGGTGTTTATTTGTGTGTGTGTGTGTGTGTGTGTGTGTGTGTGTGTGTGTGTGTGTGTGTGTGTGTGTGTGTGTGTGTGTGTGTGTGTGTGTGTGTGTGTGTGTGTGTGTGTTTTCTTCCTCTCCAAGATGAGGAGTGTGTGGCCAACGTGTGGGATTCTAAAAACCGCGGGGTGAACGGCACGCAGAAGGGGCAGATCGTCTGGAGACTGGAGGCCGGACCCTACTTCATGGAGTGTGAGTTGGTTATAGGTTCCACGCCGTTCATCCGATTCAGGGTTTTCCAAAGTCTGCGTCGGGTGTGTGTGTGTGTGTGTTCTGCAGGGTCCCGATGAGGGCAGAGGAGGACGCTAAGTTGGGTGTTTTACCTACGGTGGCCCTGAGAGCTCGACACACTTGCGACTTAAGCAAACACATGCAAATGGACGAAACACAAGACAGGCAAATTGACAAAACAGCTTCACCAATTTGACAACACATGCACACGGTTAGGAAACGCAAACCGCATTAACAGAATAGTGATAGTGCTGTGACGTTCGTGAGAGTGAATGAGTGATTCCGAATCACGTTCGCTCGCTCGCGACCTCGACCTCAACTGAGCTGCCTGACGAACGCATCGTTTCGCGGGAAGTGACTGGGTTCAGTTCGTTCACCCAAGAGTTTTGAGTCGCGCGCCGACACGATCACGGTAGATGCCGTCTGCGCTCTCACGTCCCTTTTTTGAGAAAACAAATCTCCGCACATCCCCAGTGGGTTAGCCAAATCCAACTCACATGGCTTGTCTGGGTGTTTTTTTTGATAGGCTACATTCTACAAATCTGAATCTTTTCACCCCATATTTGAAAGGTAGGTCAATATTTGTGTTTACATTGTCCATCAATTTTTTTTTTTTGTTTCTACACATATTTTCAATTCAGTCTCTCAAGTAAAACAATACTGAAAATGTGCAACAATATATTAAGGCTAAATGACAAATAAGGTTTTTGAAAAGGAGTAAAAACATATGCAATGTACATGCATTTATATTTCAAAATGTATTTTGTTTGTTCACGTGCTGTATGTCTATTAAGGCTTTATATGAAGGATTAGTTATTTCGATTTTTGACGTAATGTGTACATTTGTAAAAAATGTCAGACAGTACAAGCGTTGTCAGCCTTTTCACTGTCATTTTAAGACTTTTAAGTCACAAACCTCCCAAAATGAATGAAATTGAAAGTGGTTTCAAATTGAGTGTACTTTATAGAGATTTTACGCGTGTCCATCATATCTAGTTTATTTTAATGATAATTGATTCAGACATAATATAGAATGTTTCATGCAAAAAAATAGTGTGTTTTTTTCTTAATTTTTTCACATTTATAATTTTTTTTGTTGCGGTCGGGGAGCCACTGTGGGGTGAGACTAAAATTTCCACACCCCAAATGGGCCTCCAGGTCATTGAATTTGGTGGCCCAAATATAAAGTATCTGAAACTAAATGTTGCCATTTGTACAGTATACTGTACATACATGTCAGCATATACCAACTGTGTGTATGCTTTCTCAATTGTGTGTGTGTGTGTGTGTGTGTGTGTGTGTGTGTGTGTGTGTGCGTGTGCGTGTGCGTGTGTGTGTGTGCGTGTGCGCAGCGGAGACAAAGATCTGCTTCAAGTACTACCATGGCGTGAGCGGAGCGCTGAGGGCGATCACACCGTGCATCACAGTGAAGAACGCTGGAGTTCCTGTACGTGTCTCTCCCCTCTCTCTCTCTCTCTCTCTCTCTCTCTCTCTCTCTCTCTCTCTCTCTCTCTCTCCCCCCCCCCCTTTCTCACCCAGCTGAATGTGTAGCTGATGTTGTCAGATATGAAACCATCGGATCTGTAATCCTGTCGTTTGATTGGCTGCCAGCGGGCCTCGCCGTGATCTGCTCGGATTAGCGAGCGCACACACATAGTATAAGTACACACACACACACACACACACACACACAAACACACACACACACACTGTCCAGTCGTATCTGAGTTCAGTTCATCACAGGAACCATCGATATGAAGAGGTCAAAATTTCCTTTGTTCATCACACTCCTCTCTCTCTCTTTTGTGTTCTCCTTTTTTTTCTGGCTCCCTCTCCATTTCTCTTATAGCGCCTGATTAAAAGAATAATTATTTGAGCAAAATAAAAAAAAGGCCTCTCTCCGCCCTTATTTCTCTCTCTCCTTCGCGGCCTTTCTGAACCTTGTGAAAGCGAGATTTTCTTTATTGATCAGGGACCCGACGCTTCACACAGCCCAACAGAAACGCAACAGTGGACACGTATATCCGCCCTGTTGGTCTTCATCTACCTTTACTCTCTACTCATCTATCTGCACTCCTCTCTCTCTCTCTCTCTCTCTCTCTCTCTCTCTCTATTCTTCTTGTCTTACGAAAAAACACAATAACAGGGTTCTTACCAGGTCCTTGAGGTGCCCGAAAAGTCCTTGAAAAACTGTGATATTCGCCCTGGTTTTGTTGTTCAAATTGTAACGTGATAAAACTTCCTAGAATTGCTTTTACGACATAGATGATGCCAGGGAAATGTCAATTTAAAATTTAATTTAATCCAGCCTGGTTGAAAAGAGACACTTATAATAGTAGATGACAATGAGATTAATAAAAGATATATAGATTAAATATATACTAATATAAATAATAGGCAATGAGACTACGATTATATTATATTTAAATTTATAAAGATCACATTGAAAATTGATTATATTAGTTTTGCGTGAAGAATTGTTCTTAAAAAGTACTTAAAAGTCCTTGAATTTCCTTTTGTAATACCAGAATGAAACCTTAAAAAAGTAAATCAAACTGACTATCAGTTTTCAGACTTTAATAAGGACAAGTAACAGTCATATTATTTATTCATGAATTTATTTTTTTATTCTCTGAGACTCTCCTGGTTCTCCCTCTCTTACCTCCCGTCCTCTGTCCTGAGATTTGTTGAAGAGTAATAGAAAAAAAAGCAATTAAAATACTAAAATACCAAATACCACTTTTTTTTTCTATAATCTTTAATCCTCTACAACAAATCTCAGGACATAGTAGAGGAGGTAAGAGGGTGAAAACCAGGAGAGAATAAATAAATAAATTCATTATAAAAAAAAATATATATATATATATATGTATATATATGTGTGTATATATATATATGTATATATATACACATATATATACATATCTTTTTTTTTTTTTACAATTTTGCCTGAACATCACACTTCTAAAATACATACTCATGCTCTTTCTCTTCGTCCCATTGGCTGCTCCTTGGCCAGGTGGGCGCCGATGGCCAAGCAGACGACCAATCACGGACTGAGCACTGTCGCAAACTGGTCAGCTTCACCCTGTCAGGTGGGAGTGTGTGTGTGTGTGAGATACGATATGATGTGATATGATATGAAAATGCTTTTCTATGACAAAAAAAAATTAATATATATATCTTTTAAACAGCATTTATTTTTTAGCATTATACATATATATATATATATGTATGGCAATTATCATATTATATGTTTTAATGTCTATCTATCTATCTATCTATCTATCTATCTATCTATCTATCTATCTATCTATCTATCTATCTATCTATCTATCTATCTATCTATCTATCTATCTATCTATCTATCTATCTATATTGGTAGGTGGTGTGTGTGTGTGTGTGTGTGTCTGTGTCTGTGTCTGTGTCTGTCTGTCTGTCTGTCTGTCTGTTTGTCTATCTAGTATCTACAGTATACAGTGTATATGGGTCAATGACATGACGTTTTTTTTGTGTCCGAATCAATTATTCAAATAAACTAGATATGAAGACACGATAGATAGATAAATGGATGGATAGATGACAGATGGTTGGATAGATAGATGGATGATAGATAGATAGAGAGATAGATATAAAGTATGCTCAATTTGAAGCCACATTAAAAATAATGATAATTAAACAATCATTAATTTTGGGAGTTTTGTAGCTCAAAAATCAAAAAAATTCACAAGACCGACAAGGCTTTATTCAGTTATTTATTATTATTATTTTTTATTTTATTTTTTATTTACCAACAAATTATGTCAAAAATCGAACAAACTAAGTCTTCCAACACAATAGACACATACATTTTTTTTACAAAAAATATATATATAAATGCATGTATCTCAATATAGGTATATATATTTTTTACTCCCCTTCAAAACCCTCATTTGGCCATATATACCATATGTATAGTGTATATCTATAAAATCCAGGCTAAAGAATCCAATTTATGGAGCTGCATGGTAGAATATATGAAAACCCATTTCTCTCGACTCACTTTTCAAATAAATATTTCAGAGCTCGTTCCGTGCTGAATGTAGGTCACATCCTGTCATCATTAATTCAGACCACAACACTGAGCGTCGCATGGTGGCATCTAAACGTGAAGACAGATTATGATCTGTATGGCATTGTGTGCTGTGTATTTTGGGACAGACATCCGCGCGGCGGGCCTGAAGAAGGGCATGTTCTTCAACCCCGACCCCTACCTGAAGATGTCCATCCAGCCCGGCAAGAGGAGCGGCCTCCCCAAGTTCACGCACCACGGCCAGGAGAGACGCTCCTCCATCATCTCCAACACCACCAACCCCATGTGGCACGGGGAGGTCGGACACACACACACACACACACACACACACACACACACACACACACACACACACACGCACATAGTGTTCTTGAAGTGGTGGAATACCTTGAAAATAGCCCCTTGCTTGGAAAGTCCTTGAAAAAAAAAATATGATTATTAAAACCTGAAAGCCTTTGATATTCCCCCTGCTTTTGTTATTCAAATCGTAACGTAATAAAATGTTTCCAGAATCGCTTTTACAACATAGATGATGCCAATGAAATGTAAATTGAATCCAGAATGGTTAGAAATAGACACCTATAATAGTAGATGACAATGAGACTAATATTTTATATATATATGTGTGTGTGTGTGTGTGTGTGTGTGTGTGTGTCTGTGTGTCTGTGTGTCTGTGTGTGCGTGTGTGCGTGTGTGCGTGTGTGCGTGTGTGCGTGTGTGCGTGTGTGCGTGTGTGCGTGCGTGCGTGCGTGCGTGCGTGCGTGCGTGCGTGCGTGCGTGCGTGCGTATAGCAGCCCCATAACTGCTCACCGGGTGCCACTATATAGCAGCCCACTGCGTACTGTAGATACGTCAGAGTGTGTGTGTGTGTGTGTGTGTGTGTGTGTGTGTGTGTGTGTGCAGCCTACTGTAGATACGTCAGTATATATATATAGCAGCTAGACCCCCACAGAGGGTTGTTAGAGATTGCAGAGGAGGTTCATTAGGAATGATTTGAGGCATAAGTTTATATTCGTCAAATATTTTGTTCAAACGACAATATATAACAAAATCCACGACTTTCTGTTCTAATTATGGTATGCTCTATATCTCTCAATCGTGATCATAGGAAAATGCCTCTGGAAATCAACTCTCTCTCTTTGCTTGTGGATTGAAGGGACATGGTTGTTACTCACACAGATTGATATGGCTGTCGATCAGTAAGTTGTCGCTCTCTCTCTAATCCATCTCTCCCTCCCTCCCTCCCTCTCTCTTTCTCTGCAGAAATACACCTTTGTGGCGCTGATGACGGACGTGCTGGAGATTGAGGTGAAGGATAAATTTGCCAAGAGCCGACCGATCATCAAGCGCTTCCTGGGTCAGCTGACCATCCCCGTGCAGAGACTTCTAGAAGGACCCATGGCCGAGTGAGTGCCAACGCAGGACAGCTGCACATTTTGACAGACATTTCGAGAATGTCCTAATTCTGGTGTTTTTGTTTTTTTCGGAATGTGGCCGCTAACATATACAGCACAATAAGTCTAGGAAAGATATTTAGCCTTCAAATATGTTGCTGTTTATCCATATCGGCCACAAATCCTGCAAAGGATAGTTGTGGACTATAGTTGATTATAGTTTAGGGCTCGGTGTTGGGCAGGATTTCCCAATTGTATTTAATTGCGATACGAGTCATGATTCGATCAGACGGCTTACGAGACATGATAGGACAGGTCGCAATTTATATGGAAAATTGATGTGGAGAATCCACTTAAATGTAATTACAAACAAAGGATGAATATTGCAATTGTCATATCAATTCAGAAACCGAAGCAGTTGAAGTTGAATGTATCTGAGTGTTTTTGTTTTTTTTCACCCAGCGCTATATGCTTATTATTAGAAGTATGTTTGCATTGATCAGTATGTGCTACCAGTACACTGTTATCCTACCTGCCTTTGTTATTACTGCACATATTTGGCGCGTCTTTCGGATTTCAGAGACTGAGAGAGAGCCTCCGCCGGCTGTTTGACCTTCACCAATTAACCACAGTGTATAGTTCAATCAATACAAATCAATATGTATCAATGGTATTGATCCACAACTAAACATACGCTGTGGTTTATAATGTGTTTGTCTTTGTGAGTGGTTGTGTGTGTCTGCAGTCTTTGTGCAATCTATAAAAATCCAATCACGGTATTGTCATTTTAATGTGTGTGTGTGTGTGTGTGTGTGTGCGTGCGTTCGTGCGTGCGTGCGTGTGTAGGGAGCAGCCGGTCGGCTACAGCCTGTGCCGCCGCCTGCCCACGGACCACGTCAGCGGTCAGCTGCTGTTCAGGGTGGTGCTCAACTCCACAGGACATGAAGGTAGCGGACAGAGAACTCTGGGGTTAAATGAAATGCAACAAAGAGGAAAGCAACAGGAATTACCTTGCATGCAAAAAATCAGGAAATGGGATCATATGTCGGTGTGTGTAACCATGGATCTGGTTGCCTGCACACTGGTCTTCAGTCGTCCGTAATGATAAAAAATACCTTGCGATCAATTTCCCATATTCTACCGATCAGATTTTTGGAAAGTCACTAGCTGATATATCATTATGGACGCCTGCACTCCAGGAAGTAAAACCAGTGCTGGAAGGAGGTGTCAGACCTTTTGATGAAGTAAAAGTATAAATGACCAGACACAAAATGACGGTAGATAAAGGGAAATACAACATAAGTAAAATACACACTTGCTCCTAAATTTACTTAAAATTGATTGAAATTGAAAGTGAAAATACTCGCCAGAGCCTATAATATGAATGTACCTGCAGATCATGCAGATCCTGATTACAGTTTATGAAAAAATAGTATCGGGGTGTCATTGCAATTTACAAATATAAGTATAAATTCTCATTAAAAATACAGTCACGTGACCACTCTAGGAAAAACGACAGACATTTGCTTAGAAATGTAATGGAGTAAAAGTCTGAATATACACTATAAGATACGGACGCTTGAAAGATGTGTCTCCCTCAGAAGCCTCCCCGGACACCGTGGGAACCCTCCTGAGGGGAGCGGTGAACGGAGACCCTGGCAGCCCCTCTGATGATGAAGACCTCCCCCACCCCTCCTCATCCTCCCACGTCACACGCGGCCCCTCGCCCACCGGCTCCGACGACGGCTCCCTGTTGGTCAACGGTGCCGGTTACTATGGCGACGACAGCGTGTGGCGGGACTCGGGACTGATGGGAAGCAATTACGTGGACCCCCTGGCCCAGGGAGGCCACACCCACCGGCAGGTGTCCCTCAACGACTACCTGGACGCCATCGAGGCCCCCAGGGGCCCCGGGGACCGCCCGACCGGGTCCACCTCGCCCAAACTGCGCTCCAGCTTCCCGACGGACACGAGGCTCAACGCCATGCTGCACATCGACTCCGACGAGGATGAGGAGACGTCAGTACCGCAGCACGGTGGGACGCCGCAGGAGGCCAAGCACCAGCAGAGCAGCACAGAGCACGCTAACAACGTAGCTACCAGTTCAGCTAGCTCCCAATCAGGAGAAGGACACAAGGCTTCGAAGGGAGAAGCGGGGCAGCGGACGGAGACCGGGAGTAAAGATGGAGACGCTACATCGGCCAGTCATGGAGCTGGGACCGGATTAGCTGGTGCTGGGGCGGAGGGTGGAGCCGGGGCGGCACCCGACGCTGCTGCTCCAGTCGGGGGCGTGGCGGCTGTTTCCGGCGACGTAACCCAGGCGACGGCTTCCACGGCTACCTCCTCGTCCCGTTCAGCGGGAGCTGATGTGGGCGCGGTACTACCTCCCAACAGAGAGGCGGCGCCGTCGGAGCCAGTGGGACAATGTGACTGTCAGAACCAAAGCAGTAAGACTGCCGCGGGAAGCCTGGGAATCCCCAGCAGTTCAGCGCTGACTGGGCTTCAGCTGTCGCCCATTCAGGTGAGCAGCAGCAAATACAGCCTCCATGATGTTGTTGTTGTTGCCGTGGCTACACACTGGCGGCGGCTGGTGTTTGCAGGAATGATCTAATAATTGGCCGAGGCGGTAAAAAGTCACTGGGACGTGGTGTCGAGCCTGGGACAGCCCAGATCATCTGGCTCACGCCGTGATTCCCGCAAGTCATGGTCTGCTGCCTGATTTTCCAAAATGTTCACTCCTACCAGCTTGAGATGTGTCCTCTGCTCCTCTCCCCTAGGAGGTCGAGACCAGGCAGGAAGTGGCGCCCAAAGCCGAGGAGGAAGGGGTGGAGTCGTCGAGCAGCGAAGCAAACGGACCGATAGCAGCAGCTGCTCCTACGGATGGCAACGTGGCAGATCAAGGGGGCGGAGCCTCTGGGACAAATGTTGGTAGGTGGTGTGTGTCTGTGTGTGTGTGTGTGTGTGTCTATGTGTCTGTGTGTGTGTGTGTGTGTTTATCTAATTGAAATGAGGTTTGATGGACACACCAATCGAGCGGCCGATACTCTTTCTAAACATGAGATGGGAGAATGCAGATCTCCATTCTTAAGTCATCGGGACGTGACGATGGGTGAAGCAAACCGTTGACCCATGTTTTTCTGCTGTGGGAAAAAAATATATTGCAGTAACTTGTTAAACCGAATGATTGAAATGTTTTCCCATTTAAATGACTTTAGTCGGTTTAATTCGAGTAATTTAAACAACTTTGTAAGTTGCCGAGACAAGTTACTAAAAAACGTGTTGCGTGAGTAAGATAAACTTAGACCGTGGTCCATCCTCCAAAGCACCATTTCATCTTATGGATCATTTCTGTCACGGCAGGCTCCAGGGGCGACGACAGGGAGGCAGGGGGCAGGGAGGACGATGGGGAGGTGTGGAGGAGGAGGCGCTCCATGCAGGCCTCTGGGGGCCGGAGCCAGGAGGAGGAGGAGCAGGAGGAGGAGGAGGCGGCGGCGGCGGCCGCGGCGGCGGCGGGGCCCGGGAGAGAGGCAGGTGAGGTGCAGGGTGGGGAGGGGGGATAAGGGCACCAGCACCCTCAAAGAAGCTCATGTCGGTAAAACGTTCTCGTCCTGCCTGGGATGAACTATAACCCCGTCATACAGCAGTGGAGGCGAGGGGGGATGCAGCCAGCTGTTCCTTACTGCAGAGCAGTTATTTTGAGATAGTGACCGGTCATTATTAAAGGATCACATGACATTATTCACAAATAACTGAGCGCCGATTGACCAACCAGAATCTCCTATTTCGCAGCATAAAATGCCACCACTCCACACGCATACATTTTAAGTGTTAAAATGCTTGAAATACTTATTTTATAACTATACCAAACTGTACAGTGAAGTTTTTGGCCAGTGTCATTTTTAACAAATAGCCAGTACAGGAGGAGCGATTACAGCAAGGAAAACCTCTTTCACTGTTCATATGGACACCTGACCGTTTTTTACAAGGCCGACTTGAAAACTTGTGAACCTATCCTTTAACCGACCGGTCAAGCTGCTGCTGCGCTAGTGAGCCAATCACACGCTGCATTCAATCCAAGAACGCTTGCCGTGATTGGCTGCGAGTAAAAACTTCCAAAAAGTTTTTTTTAAATTTTTTTCTAGATCTGGGTAGAAAAGGGATCGAGAGCAGGTATCGTTGGACTCGAGAAGATTTGATACTAGTTGGTATTGGGTTATTTTGGTCGATACCTTAAAGGTATTGAGTACCAATACCCAGCATTACTGACAACCACTTCTAAAATTTTGTGTCAGGCCCTGAATATTGACTGATGGCAATCGAAATTATTTTAAATAGCGCGAGTTTTAGAACACACTGTGTGTGTGTGTGTGTGTGTGTGTGTGTGTGTGTGTGTCTGTGTGTGCCACAGGGCAGCAGGTTAACGGGCATGTGCCGGTGCGCTCGCTGCCGTCGGTCCACCACGACATCAGCCTCTACCAGAGAGTGGACGAGTCGCTGCCGCCCAGTGAGTGTTGTTACATCCCACTGCGTGAAGAGCCGTGCCAGGGCCGCTTCCCGACTCCTTGCGTGACAAATGTGTGCGTTGAAATCGCGAAACGCGACGCGAGCCTGTGGTTGCACTTCCTCGTGTTTCCCTTAGAGGCGCGAAATACACATGCTACTCGGCAAAAGCAACCGTTTTCCCGGTAAACAGACGGCGATGGCGGCAGCAGAAGACGAGCGTTTCGCGGAAATAAATTGGGCCAAACTCCCGTCCGTGCGACACTGCGTCTCCACTGCATTCCCACGGCGATTGAGAATACGCAACTTTATACATACAAGGCTCAATGCCTCCGTCGACCAAAGTAGGGCTGTTGGCGCCCCCTGGTGGGGGAGCCGTTTACGACCGCGGCCCAAAAAACGTGCGTTTGGTCTGGAAGCAGAAGAGTTGCGGAGGTCACGGAGCTGCATCGGCGTAGTGCATCTTGCCTACGGTGTGGAACAGACCATAGTCTGCTGCTTGTGTATCCATCACTCGGTTTTCGTCTCATTTCTACGTGTGTGTGTCTGTCTGTCTGTCTGTCTGTCTGTCTGTCTGTCTGTCTGTCTGTCTGTTTGTGTGTGTGTGTGTGTGTGTATGTGTGTTGCCTCACAACATCACAGCGAGGAAAGAAATGACGACAAAAACTTCTTCTTATTATTGACTTTATATTATTATTATTATTGACTGTCTATGTCCCAAATTTCATTATCATCATTATATACTGTATGTAACCGCGTGTGTGCGTTGTCGTGTGTGTGTGTGTGTGTGTGTGTGTGTGTGTGTGTGTCAGACTGGGAGGCGCGTATCGACAGTCACGGTCGGATCTTCTACGTGGACCACGTGAACAGAACGACCACGTGGCAGCGACCCACCGCTCCCCCAGCGCCAAACACGCTGCAGAGGTCCAACTCCATCCAGCAGATGGAGCAGCTCAACCGCAGGTCAGCACACACACACACACACACACACCACGCACGCACACACACACCACGCACGCACACACACACACGCACTCATGCACTCAGTCCTGAATTCTTGCATTGTAGTTTGTACGTAGCGTCACGGGTTGGAACCACTAACTAGTGTCACCATGTAGGCGGAGTGATATGAGGGACGTGAATCCAGGTGAAGTCATTATTCAGAAATAACTGACCCCTAACTGCTGCTATTGACCAATCAGAATCAAGTATTCCGTAGCTTCCTCCGTAGCTCCCTCTCCGCTTCCTCTCCATCTGAAGTTCATTCGTTTCAAATGAGAGAATTAACCAGATGTTATGACAACAAGACAGCGTTGCATACTTTTTTGAAGATACTTATTTTTTTACTGTTTGGGGCGCTTTCGCAGACAGGGTTTAATCGAAACCAGGAGTCATATTATGATTCATCCAGAATTTGAAAATGCTTTTCTGAGACGTTGCTTAATTTGAAGGGGGAATACACAACTTTTTTGCTTATCTTGTCATTATGAAGTGAATGTTGATTTGCACGGTGTAATGGTTAGAGAATAATGACACCATCTGGGTTTAGACTGCTTCCCTATAAGCCTCCATACCACTATGCATTTAGACTGCCACCGGGTACGAATCCCCGGGAAAATGATGGATATACGGCAGTACGTCACATGAAGTACGTCAACCAATGTGCAAACAAGGGAAATGGTGGACGGTGGAGATATCTCCTTCACGTAGATCAAAAATATTGAATATAAAAAGATTCAAAAGGTTGAGACATAATAGTATAATATCACTTGGAAACGCTAGCGGGGGGGAAGTTGAAAAGTTGTCTATAGCTACTTTAAGATGAATTAGTTCCAGATGAGGAAGTCCTACTAGTGTAATGAAGGACTAGTCAGCTCCTTCTGTCTGGTCTTGGTGCTGATCTTAGTCCAGATCAACCTGGTCCACCTGGAGGCCACGCCCATTAAACCAAAGATTTAATTTCAGCCTTCACTTAGATCTAGATCAGCTCTACTCTTCAAATGTTTGAAACCAAGACCAAGTGCCAGTCTGAAACTACTTCAAACCATGACTGAGAACAGCCATTTCAGTTAGTCCAGATTAAAAGTGTGATTTAGTCTCAGATTAGACCTCATCTGTGTCCATGAAACCGCCGCTCAGTGACTTCCCTGGACCAACCAACGGCTTGCAAAGGTACATGACAGTATTAATATCATTTTCTGCGAGATCCCCAGCCGTTGTTTTTGGTAAATATTGGTCTCATTCATGAGTTTATCATTTAGGTTGGCTCATCCATCTATTCCGCTCACACTAATGAGGGGGACGGTAGCTCAGGAGGTAGAGCTGGTCATCTAGTAATCTAAAGGCTGCTGGTTCGATCCCAGGCTCCTCCTGCTAGCATGCTGTAGTGTCCTTGAGCAAGACACTTAGCCCCTAATTGCTCCTGATGGCTGCGTCCGTCGGTGTTTGAATAATTGTAAGTCGCTTTGGATAAAAGCGTCTGCTAAATGAAATGTAATGTAATGTAATGCAGAGACGTGCGTCCCTCCGCCCTCTCCCCAGGTATCAGAGCATCCGCAGGACCATGACCAACGACAGCAGACGTGAAGAGCAGCCAGCTGGCAACGTGCCGGCCGACGAGCCCGACATGCATCCGAATATTCCGGGTACGGTACGGGTCCCGGGCCGACCTGTTGACCTCATCCCTGTTCCAGACACACTCAGCTCCTTCACATAGTAATTTGACGCACTACGGTACAAAGAACCCTAGCGAGGCGCTTCGGACGCAGGACGTGGGCTGTGATAGTGGTTTATCATTTGGTAAATGTTGGTAGACACTTACTGCTGGTGCAATGCTCTTAAATGTCTCTTAACTGAGTGTGTGTGTGTGTGTGTGTGTGTGTGTGCGCGCCTCTGCGTCTGCGTGTGCTGCAGATCTGCGTAGGGAAGCTCCCGCCTCTCAGTCCAGCTCCAGGTCGCGGCTTAGTCTGCTGCTGCAGTCGCCCAGCGCCAAGTTCCTCACCAGCCCCGACTTCTTCACTGTGCTGCTTTCCAATCCTGTATGTCGCCTCCCCTCACTCCGCCTTTGCACTCAGGGCTAGTCCACACGCATATATGGATATTTCAGAAAATATCTCCCCCCTCGGTTAAAAAACCGAAACCAATAATCCTGTTCACACCCGGGCGTGTAAACAGGATTCTCTCTTGACCACATGGAAACAAACTCGGCGCCGCTCGTAGGTTCCCGGCTCCGGCGGAGGCGCTTTCGAGAAGCTCCGAATTATTTCCGCTCGCCTACACGGAAAACACGGGGAGTTTTTTGAAAATTTCCATCCTAGAAGGTGTTTTCCAGATCCTAAAATGCTGTTTTGGCCAAAACGCCGAGAAAATACAACGTTTTCAACAAGTATTCGTATATGTGTGGACGGGGCCTGAGTAGGACGAAAGATCCTCCAGAGATCCTCATGTTGGTAACAGTCGTCGCCCTCCCCTCCGTCCTGTCCGTGGCAGAGTGCCTATCGGTTGTTCACCACCAACACCTGCCTGAAGCACATGGTGAGCAAGGTGCGGCGCGACACGCACCACTTTGAGCGCTACCAGCACAACCGCGACCTGGTGGCCTTCCTCAACATGTTCTCCAATAAGCAGCTGGAGCTGCCGCGCGGCTGGGAGATGAAGCACGACCACACTGGCAAGGTGAGACACGCCCAAGCCGAATACCAAAGCTGCCAGTGGACCCCGCCACCACCAATTGAAACCCCGTGTAGAGGAACACATACATAACGCAAATACATTAAATGGCTGTTTGTTATAAAGTGCCAACTAAAGAAATCTATAAAATATGGATTTTTTTTTTTTTTTACAAAATAATCCTTCGGATTCGCACTTTAACATCTGACATGGGTGAATGAGGTATCTATAGTAGGGTATTGAGCCTGATTATCCGACTGATATCCAATGAAAGTCTGTTTCTCCCTAATAAAAGGGTTTGTGTGTGTGTGTGTGTGTGTGTGTGTGTGCGTGCGCACGTGTGTGTGTTGTGTCAGCCATCAAATAAGTAGATGCGAGTATGTTTGTGTTGTGGACAAATGTGAGTTTGCTGTAAATGTAAAATAATAATTCACAACCAAGACCCAAATCAAAATGTATTCAACCATAATGAGGTTGTGTGTGTGTGTGTGTGCGTGTGCGTGTGCGTGCGCGTGCGCGTGTGCCTGTGTGTTGGCGCGTGCGCGCAGTCTTTCTTCGTGGACCACAACTGCCGCGCCACCACCTTCATTGATCCCCGGCTGCCGCTGCAGAGCTCCCGCCCCGCCAGCGTGCTGGCCCACCGCCAGTACCTGACCCGCCAGCGGAGCCACAGCGCCGGGGAGGTCAGCCCCCGCCGCCTGGTACGACACATACACGCACTCAAATGTGTGCAGCTCCGAGGAAACTTGAGTCCACACACGCCGGATTAGCACATGAATAAGAAAGAGTGAATTATAAAAGGACTGATTGAACCGTATTGAAAGACATGGAAGAAAACACTGCACTGGGGCGTATGCATCAAGGCCTGAACAACATTATGGCGGGAAAGAAATTGCGTCGTTTTATTTATTTTTGCAATACCCAGTACATTGCAATATTCCACCTGGAAGTCTGTGCAGGTGTTGCCGACCTCCCGTCGAGATTCGGAGTCTTTTGCAGAGGTAAAACAATAACTGATCAAATGATCATTCAAATGGACAATGATAAATAAGGATGTTGTTCTATGTATATCCTGACCTGTCCACCCTCACCAACGTAAACCTTAACAACAAACTAAATAGTAAATAGGTAGTGGTTCGACTTCAGGGTTGGGACATTTCTCTTTTTGGGGGACACTGAGCGGTGTTTCTGCGCAGGTGGCTGAGGACCCTCGCCACGCGGGGCCCCCCGTCGTCCCACGTCCCTCCAGCACCTTCAGCTCGGCCACCAGGGGGCAGAGCCAGGACCTCGTTCCCGTGGGTCAGTACGCGCCTCAGTCCTCAAGCCACGCCCGGGGGGGGGGGGGGGGGGGGGTCGGTTTCACGGACGGGGTTTCATCTAAATCAGGGCTTAACTAATCCTATTTAAATGATATTTATTTCAATTTAAATAAGCCTTTCTGAGACGTTTCTTCATTTAAGATGAATGACTTCTAGACTAGGAAGTCCTACTAAGGTAATGAAGGACTAGTCAACTCTTAGTTCAGATCAGCCTGTTTTAAACCATGTTCGTCAGTTAGTCCAGATTAAAGGTGTGATTTAGTCTGAGATTAGGCCTCATCTGTTTCCGTGAAGCCGCCTCTGTGTTTTTATATTGTACAATATCAATTTAAGTAGAAGATATCTGAACTTTTTACAATCCTTGGAATAAGTGCTACACATAAATGCTACACAAACATAAAATGAAATACATAAATACGTATCCTTCCACACAAATGATTTCTTTGTTTGTTTTCCTCGCTAGTGTGGAAGTCTCCGTTTAACCACTTATCTTTGTTTGCATGGAAGCAGGCTTTCCGATCTTTTTTTTCCCCACTTAAAATGAACAAAAGCTAAAATGAACGTTAACGCCTCCATGCAGCACTGCATTTAGTAACCATGGAAACCTGTTCCCCACGGTACGAACAATCAAGGCAAATCCAAGTGTGTACACACACACACACACACACGTAATTGATGCCACACAGATCTTCCCAACCCAACAACTATAAAATTACTTTAAAATGTATATCATTAATGATGATGAGAAGAAGAAGAAGAAGAAGAAGAAAAAGAAGAAGAAGAAGAAGAAGAAGAAGAAGAAGAAGAAGAAATGTATTTTTTTCTAATGCCGCCAATAGAACTATTCACCCTTGTTCATGTCAGGAAACCAGTTTGAACGTTGTGCCTTTTCCTTCAGCTTACAACGATAAGATCGTGGCGTTTCTACGGCAACCGAACATCTTTGAGATCCTGCAGGAGAGGCAGCCAGACATCAGCCGGAACACCTCACTCAGGTACATACACACACACACACACATACACGCAGCACACACACCAGGGCCCGACACTAAATTGTAGAATTGTTTACTAAGCCTGACTAAACGGTTGCAGAATTTTAATCAGTCTCACTTTTTTTCACCATAAATCACTGCACTGAAAAAGAATTTTCCTTGGCACAAGTTTCTAACATACGGAAAGTGGCCCAAATCTGGTTGCCATGGTTGCAACTGGTCAACTGTTTTGTCTGGCCCGGCACAATCATTTAATTGGGAAACTATTTACTTTGGTGGGATGCAAAATATTCACATTCAACATGAATTAGGCCAAAATGCCTTGGACTTTTTCGCCTTTGACTTGCGTGTACTTTAGTTATGGAATTATAGGATGCACAACATGACCAGGGTCTTCTTCCGCGGCAACAGGGAGAAGGTGCAGCTGATTCGTACGGACGGGGCGTCGGGACTGGCCCGGCTGTCGGGCGACGCCGACCTGGTCATGCTGCTGAGGTGAGGCCCGCCTCCTTTAGGGGCGTCGCTGCCTTGTTTCCCTTCGCTTCATTCATTTCCTGTCCTTCCTCCCCCAGCCTGTTTGAGGATGAGGTGATGTCCTACGTGCCGCCCCACACCCTGCTGCACCCCAGCTACTGCCAGTCGCCGCGGGGGTCGCCGGTGTCGTCCCCGCAGAACTCACCTGGTGCGACGGATGCACAGCTTCCAATGTTTTTAATTTCCCATCCATATCCATTCATAAGCATAGGGAGGAGGAGTATTATCTCACTTGAATTTGCAACGCTCTTCATATCGTTATGTAGTGTGGTGCCGGTGTGTTTTGACTTTCAAAGGCTCCATATTTTCCATCTCAGGGTCAAGATCTTCCGAGGTTTTTGAACTTGAGTGAAGTTGCAGATTCCGGTCTCTCAAGCTTCCCAACTGTCTCCTTCCCTGCAGGCACCCAGAGGGCCAACGCCAGAGCCCCGGCCCCCTACAAGAGAGACTTTGAGGCCAAACTACGCAACTTCTACAGGAAGCTGGAGACCAAAGGCTACGGCCAGGGGCCCGGCAAGCTCAAGTAGGCGGAGATTATTTTATTTTTATATATATATATTTTTTTTACTTTAAATCAAGTTGAGGGATGGAGGATAAATGAATCAGTGTATTATTGTCTGCACCATAAGGACAATGGCTGGGGAGGCATAAATTAGAATAATCTTTCTTCAGAAAGTGCACAGCGTCAACACTTCTCTACAGATCAGTCAGAAAAATGATTCCATCTCCATCCAAACAGTATCTTTTAACGAGTTTCACAATGATCAATTTATTAAGAGATGGAGATGGAAGCATTTTTGTGATTGATCATCTCTGTGGCAAGTTGCAATCCAACCATTACGGCCGTGTCTCTGGTATTATTAGTCTCAGTCTAATAATCATGAAAAAAAAACAATAATTATAATTAATCCTGCCTGAGCAGCACTCAATGTCCCTTAACAGTTGACAAAATGACTTTACTCCTACGTCTGAAAGTAGGACTAGAATTTTAACACACAACATTACATTTATTTAACTTTCTTTTTTTTTAATTGAGCAAAATAGGTTGTGAAAACACTGATTGTACCTGCTGTGTGTGGTGTTGTCAGGCTGATCATCCGCCGCGACCACCTCCTGGAGGACGCCTTCAACCAGATCATGTGTTATTCCCGCAAAGACCTGCAGCGCAGCAAGCTCTACGTCAGTTTCGTGGGGGAGGAGGGGTGAGTGGGCGAGCCTCGTCGTGATCTCATCGCCTATTTGTAAGGGGGGGAAAAAAAAAATGGTTCACCCGCCTCAAGCCCTTTACGCTGAAACTCCGTGGTAAAGTTTTGTTGCGAGACTCGTCATCAAACAGGAAGTCGATTAAAGAAAACATACCGGTGTTAGATTGAGGTTTTTTTTTCTGGTTTAAGTCAGCAAACAAACTTTACATTACTCCTGACCAGTTTCCTGATGACGGGCTCATATTTTTAATTTTCTGAGAAAGTCTCCCCTCAACACACAGGGCTTTTTTTTTTTGTTTCATTCGATTAGGAAAATAAATTTAATCTATGATTTAAAACAAAACAAAAAAAAAAAAAAACGGGGGTCACACGGGGATTGCTCTTATCATGCAGAGAATGCTTTGCTTCTCTTTTTTTTTTTTTTTTTTAGAGGGTATATAATATTAAAATATTTCAAATTCACAGAAATTTTATTAAATTTACGGGAAAATATTTTAATGGTAGGACAGCTGGGAGAGAAGGGTTAAATTATTTTATATATATATGTATAGTGTTAGATATCCTTGCCCTTTCTTAGTGGGTTTATATAGTGGAGTATACCTGCGTATCATGTAAATGACACCTCTGCTCTTATGGTAACTGTGTTGC
This sequence comes from Zeus faber, assembly GCF_960531495.2. NCBI lineage: Eukaryota > Metazoa > Chordata > Actinopteri > Zeiformes > Zeidae > Zeus > Zeus faber. Next base: position 30,063,824 of record NC_137189.1, on the reverse strand, counting down.
AGGTTGGACTACAGTGGGCCTTCCAGAGAGTTCTTCTTCCTTGTTTCCAGGGAGCTCTTCAACCCTTATTATGGTCTGTTTGAATACTCGGCCAATGACACGTACACGGTTCAGATCAGCCCCATGTCGGCTTTCGTGGACAACCATCACGAGTGGTAGGAAATCCCCCGCGCTCATTTTCAATTCGTCTTGAGCCGCTCCAAATGATTGACGTAATGTGTTCATCAAATTAGGATTTCTCACTGGGTCGCCGACGCTGCGCTGTCGTTTGTGTGTCAGGTTCCGATTCAGCGGCCGCATTCTGGGTATGGCCCTGATCCATCAGTACCTGCTGGACGCCTTCTTCACCCGGCCCTTCTACAAAGGCCTGCTGCGCATGTAATATGCGCACACACACACACACACACACACACACACACACACACACATACACACGGACAACCCTGTTTATATGATCATTGCTTTGTCCCCAGTTCAATTTGTCGGTTACTACGCAAACCGGAAAAATATTTATATTGCCAAATACGTGTTAAACGGTAAGGCTATACCAGCTAAGGCGAGTCTTGAAGTTACAGATGTGTCGAGATCCCATAATGCTTTGCCACATATCTAGACGGAAAACATCAATCATTTGACGTGCATACTAGCAGTACGCACAGCCAGCCAAAGCAGCAATACACACTTGAACCCCTTCCTTCTCCAGTCCATGTGACCTGAGTGACCTGGAATACCTGGACGAGGAGTTCCACCAGTCGCTCCAGTGGATGAAGGACAATGACATTGAGGACATGTTGGACCTCACCTTCACTGTCAATGAAGAGGTCTTCGGACAGGTGTGTGTGTGTGTGTGTGTGTGTGTGTGTGTGTGTGTGTGTGTGTGTGTGTGTGTGTGTGTGTGTGTGTGTGTGTGTGTGTGTGTGTGTGTGTGTGTGTGTGTGTGTGTTTTCTTCCTCTTCAAGATGAGGAGCGTGTGGTGGGGGCTGTTAAAAGATAGGTTTGCTTATTTCACAACCCAGGCCTTGTTAAAAACTGTTCATAGCACAATCAACGACTTACTACTGAGGAACTTACCACTCTGCTGCAGCGTCTCACCGGGCTTAAAAGCAGTCCAGCGGGGCAAACACATTATAGTCACGTGTGTCTTCGTTTGTTTTGATGTAGTCGATCACATTTCATTCAAAAATACTTTTTGCAGTTTCCACGGTACGTCCAGAGCATAATGACGGCTATGGTCGGTTGCCAAGAGGGAAGCGACGCAACTTCCTGTTTCTAGTCTGTTACGTTCACATGGATGTAGCCAACAGAGTTAGGCGGCTTTGAACAGTTCTAAATGATGGGAACGGGAAAAGGGCAAAGCACTGAGAGCGGGCTATTGGTACCAGAATATCCCTGTGAAAGATACTTGAAAAATACAGGAGGAAAATCCACCTAACTTTATTTTCCCAACAAGCGTATCATAAACTTTATTTGTATTGCACCCTCGACGTCATGTAACTCAAAGTGCTTGACATTAGAAGAATGCCATCAGACAGTGACAAAATAAGAAAAGCAAAATGTATTCACAAAGGAGAATATTCAAATAATTTAAAGCAGGGGAAGAATAAGCGTTCCTCAGCCAATTCGTTTCTCATGACATCCGAAATGCACAAAATAAACCCATGTGCTAACGTTTCTTACCTGCATGGTCTTTCTTCCTAATCACTGTTTCTTTGTCATCGATTTCCTGAATCCCTGAAACACATAAACCATGGGTTTCTTACTCTGTTGGCCAATCTCTCCTTGAGATTGACCAACACAAAAATGACTTCGATTTTATTTCCAGCTCATACACGATGATCTTCATTCATTCATTATACACGATAACAAACGACATTTACTTTAATTGTATATACATTTTAATTCAGAACGTGACCACAAAATGTAGTAGTTTTAACCGAAAACCGCAGAGGTGGAAATTGTGCATTATGACTGTATAGTGGCTTCACAGGTGTATGTACTGACAAAAAAAAAGGGCAATGCCTTGATCACACAGACCTTCAGAGTGGGGAGTTCATTGTGGGGGACCATTTTCCACAAGTGAAGGACACCTGATTGGATTTCAGGTCACAAGAAGTCTTTGTCCTGGAACTCAATGATTTCAGTCTCTTAAGCCCATTTCCCACATGGAATCTGTCACATTGCTGAATAAAACAACATCAACAACAAGAATATAAAGACTGGTCTCGGTAGAGACTGGACGTGTTTCAGTTTCTCGTCTTCGTAGCCGAGCTCCACGGTTTGGATCAGAGGCGTCATTTTTCCAAATGCTTTTTTTTTTTCTACCCAAAATATAAATACATTTAAAAATATTTTTGCTAAATAAATATTTGTAAAAACCCACTATTTGTGCTTTATCTGAATTTGGCTCCACCCCTTCTTTACAGAAATGTTACTGCGTCCATTCCCACATACATACTTCCATTCACAGCCGTTCTGGCAATTTGCTGAAAATTATACTAGGTCGAGAGTGGGGAAATTTAGGGTTTTAGACTTTTACAGAACATCGAGACGGGATCCCTGTCCCACATGACATCAATACAGAACGTTGCCAGTGGATTTACGGCTTTCAGTGCAAGTGGGGAAGGGGCTTCAGCTTTGGTGGAACAGAGGTTTTGAGATCACAGGTGACAGGCACATTGAAAGGGCTCTCGCTTGAATTCATTCACATCTGCCTGCATCTCTTCTCTGGCTTGTAAAGGGCTTTGCACGCTGGAAAGTGTGAAAATGCTCTGTCAGCAATAAACAGCTGTGGGATTCTGCTTTGAGACGCTCATACGGAGTGCGGAATATGTCCTGGAAGTTTGTCTCTTCCCTGAAGTCGGAGAGTCAGAGCATTCCAGCGCGCAGTGAGATCACTCGGTGTCAGTGCCGACTTTAAAACCCGCTGCCGCGCTCTCAGCCGCGCGCCTTTGGAAAACAGTTGTCTCTTTCGTCGATTTTATAACGGGAGGGAAAAACCGTCACGCCTCCTCTTAAACCTCGCTTGTGTTCCTGCAGATAACTGAGCGGGAGCTGAAGGTGGGCGGGGCGAACATCCCTGTGACGGAGAAAAACAAGAAGGAGTACATCGAGAGGACGGTGAAGTGGAGGATAGAGAGAGGGGTGGTGCAGCAGACGGAGAGCCTGGTCAGAGGCTTCTACGAGGTATGAGCTGTATGACCCCCAACAGCCACGACTGGCCAATCAGAACAGAGTATTCCACACGGCCATGTCAGTACTGTTCATAGCACAGGCTCACAATATTGTTCGATGGTCACATGCTCTTTTGCAACGGTGCAAAATAACATTTAGTTACAATTTGTTTTCAATCAAACGTTATTGAGAAGCTTCTCAAATATATAAGGCTGTCACAAATATGAGCTGATGGCAATGATTTGGTTAAACCCCATATTTATGCCAAGGTGATTTAGCACATTTCCATCAGTTCGGGAAAAATCCGCTGTCCACCCGAATTTCTGAAGCGGCTGCAATTTCACGATGTAATCTTGTGCGGCGTAGAAGGAGGCTGACCTGTGCTTGCTGCCCTCCAGGTGGTGGACGCACGGCTGGTGTCAGTGTTCGACGCCAGGGAGCTGGAGCTGGTGATCGCCGGCACCGCAGAGATCGACCTGTCCGACTGGAGGAACAACACAGAGTACAGGGGAGGTATGAGGACAACCTGCGGGGAAAGGGAACTGTTTGGTGGGTTCACACAGTCGAGCGCAACGCTTCTGGAGGTGAATGTGCGGCCGGCAGCTCATCATCGCAGAACGATCCCCTTCATGAGAGAAGGAAGTGTACGTTACCCCTCCCCATATCACTTGACGCAGAATATTGATTTTATTACTAGTTTGCCTCGTTCCGCTAAGGAAAATAGTCCACGACAATGTAGCTGTGCCAACGTAAAAAGTAATGACTATCCCATTAACTGTCCTCCATGTTAATTTATACATTTACATTCATCTTGAAATATTCCATTGTGGTTTCTATGCAGCGTCACCCCGAGTTGGTGTTGGCAGGAGCATGTACTGTAGGGTGGAGAAAATACAACAGAAGACTTTAATGTGGGAATGTTCAATTCCACCTTAAAACAGTAAATAGGTTAGACATATGTACTGTAGGGTGAAGGTTTTTTATTTATTTATTTTTATAGTTTTCTATGTTGTTGTGGACTATTTTCCTCTTAGCAGAAGCTTAGGCAAACGAGGAGGCAAATTTGTGATGCAATCCTTTCAAATCAATATTCTGTCTCAGTGTATTCTTTCATTTGGGAGGTAGCTGTGTGATAATGTGCAAACAGGGTGATCAGGTGATCAGGACCCCAAACCACAGTCTGATGGTACATTATCCCTTACATAATAATTACAGTAGAACAGTTTATCCCTCCCCCAATATCACATGACAAGGAATATTGACTGTATTACTTTCGTTATTAAGTAGTAGCTAGTAGTTTAAAAGCTTTGCTTGGAAAAGTATTCTTTTTGCAGTCCTAAAGTGAGTTATCTTGAAAAACTGAAAAATTGAATTTTTGAGCCAATCTCAGTATTTCTATGTGCAGCAGTTTGGTGAACTGTGCAACCCCGCTATTGTGTGCACAAAATAAAAATAGCTTAATTCATTATGTTTAGCTGCATTATTTACAAATGGGGCCAAATGTCAATCAAATATTGTCCTCCCCACCTAAACAGTCAATAAGTTTCTAATTGTAGTCTTACTCAAGTAAACTGTCTGTAGTAGCAGTACTCTTACTTGGCAGACTGATCTTGACATGGTGTTGGGTCCTGAAACCAAGGGCGACATGGCCGTCTGTTTTTGCCTGTAGGTTACCATGACAACCACATCGTCATCCGATGGTTCTGGGCGGCGGTGGAGAGATTCAACAATGAACAGAGACTGCGGCTGCTGCAGGTGTCAATTAATATTATGTTTGACTTCAATGCGTGTCGCCAATAACGTGAAAAAAAAACCCCACTGACCCTCACTCTCCTCCCTCTAGCTTTTAATTTGCGTGACGTGTAACAATAAGGATAACGAGCACAAATGCAGTAACCATGAAAATTGTTTCCGGTGTGTAGTTTGTGACCGGCACTTCCAGTATTCCGTACGAGGGCTTTGCCTCGCTGCGAGGCAGCAACGGGCCCCGCAGGTTCTGTGTCGAGAAGTGGGGGAAAATCACCTCCCTGCCCAGGTGAGTCGCTGCAGCCGACCGTTTATGTCCAATGTCAACAAATGGCTCTTCTTCATAAAAGTATGTGTATTATAACGCTCGTATAAGCTGGATCAGTAAAGTACCATCTCACCACTTTCTGTGGGAACTAGATGTCCAGTGCGGGACGTCTCCAAAATCTCTCTCCTTCTCTTACAGAGCTCATACGTGCTTCAACCGCCTGGACCTGCCTCCGTATCCCTCCTTCTCCACGCTTTACGAGAAGATGCTGACGGCGGTGGAGGAGACCAGCACCTTTGGACTGGAGTGAATCGACGCGGTCCCCCGTCTAAAGATGCCAGGACCAACGAAGGGGATGTGCGTGCAGGAGGAGAAGCAGCAGCGATTCAAGCTGGACGCGATCCGTGGGAAAACAAACTCACTGTGGGGTGTGTGTGTGTGTGTGTGTGTGTGCGCGCGTGCGGTCGTTCATAGCGGGAGGCTGAAAATGTTTGCCCGGTGTTCTGTCCACAGAGGGACTGCTGCTGTATGCGTTCAGACACCTCGTCGCGCTTCACGTGCATGCCGGCGTGCGCATGCTACATCTCTCACACGCTCCGTGCGCCACAATCACTCAAAGAAGAAACGTAACGGTTCAAAGGCCCCCGTGCTTCCCCGCAAAGATCAGGAATCGCGTCACCACGCCATCGACGTTTGGTCACTGGCGGACGGAAACCCCCTCGCCTGTGCCGTGGTACCAGGAAGGGTGAGCGACAGGGGCCGGAGTTAAACCACGACAGCGATGAACTATTGTGGTGAGTCTCGCCTCCCTCCGTTTACTGCAGGATCCCATCAAACAGCACCGCCCCCCAGGGACTCGAGAGAAGTCCCTCGACGACACCGTGGCAGTTCTGCCTGCCGCACGCCACATGCCCCCCCCCCCCCCGAGTGGCCTTTTCAGGGCCCTCCGACGCAAGCCAAGTCAAGTCCCACTTTATTTATGAAGCGCATTTCATACCAGGGCGAACACGATACGCCACGGATGACGGGGTCGAAAACTACCAGTTCATCGTAGAGAGTGGAACAAGCCCAGAGCAGATGGAAAACATGTCGTGAAGAGGGCTCCTCCCTCGTGTGTGGGGATGGGTGGCTGAGCCTGTGCTCGTCGATTGCTCTGGCGAGCAACAGGCGTACAGGCTGTTGCTTCGCCAGGGTAACGGGCCAGACCAGGGAGTGCGGGCGCACTCCCTCATCCCGGGCCCAATCAACTAGACCCAAGACAGGTGGGGCTGCTTGACCCGAGACAGGTGGGGTTGCTTAAACTGCACCACCCCCCCCCCACACCACAGACATCTTTGAACCATTTTCCTGGAATTGCGAGTGACAGTTTGCTCCGCATGGATCAGAGGATCGCCGTGTCAATCACTCTTTTGCAAACAATGAACTTCCTTTCACATATTGTGTTATAGTCGTGATTTTTTTTGTTTTTTTTTTGTTTTTATAACTGTAGTAATATTGAATGCAGCCCTGTCACAATAAGAAACGGAATGTGCTGACTTCTCTGGTTAGGACGGCTGTTCTTGTTTTTTTTTTGTTTTTTTTTGACCCCCGAAAACAAGCGACTCCAGAAGGATGTTTCAATAAGAACTGCCGAGAATTCAAGGATTTTAATGAGAGAGCGTGGAGGCGCTGGTGAACTATGGACCTACGGTAGAGGCTCTCTCTGAAGCCTCTGAACGACTGACTGAGTTCCAGGACGAGACATGAAGAGTCTTCAGAGTCTGGACATAAGCTTTAATATTCTCATAGTATTTTCATCTTGGAGAAAATTTGATTTTCTAATTATCTGCTGACAAGATTGTTGTGAATCGAATGTAACACTTTATTTTTTAATGACGCGGATAATGGGTTGTGTTTTTTCGCAACTCAATTTATTGGCAAATTTCTTCTTTTTCTTTTCTTCAAACTAAGTTTTGTCTTGGTTATTTGTGCTTAAAGTGGCAAAAAAAAAAGAATCCTGGTTAATACATTGCAGTTCAATTGACTGCGCAAATTAATATCTCATTCGTCACCCAATTCGCCACAGGATATAACCATGAAGAATTGGATTTTGAGCCGGGTCCTTTTTATATAAGAATAATCCTTCTACCAAAACTCAAGCGTATTGAATGTCCATGCATTCCAGATGTCACCAAGAGGAGCTCAAATTGGTGAAATTAAACTGCCATGTTGAAACAGTTTATGACAGGGAATTTACTTTGTACAATTTCATAAGATACTCGCTAAAAGAAACATTTGGGGATCAGGTTTTTTTTGTTTTTTTTTGTTTTTTGTTTTCAAAGTTTGAATTTTGAAGAACATACTGTAGATGTTCAGAGTTTATAAGGAATCCCCACTGTGCTGTATAACATTTGATAATGGCATAAACTGAAAATTATTCTGTTTTATGAATTACTATGTGTTTATCTGATACATGGGTTTTATTCACTGAATTTGCTAGAATTCTTAACTTATACTTGTTATCACCTGTGCATTAGTTCACCTACACTGCGACGTACGGATTTATGAAACAGATACTCACGTTTATATTTTTAGCTGTGACCAGTAGTTATTATAGGTCAGTCCAAAATTTTGACCACCCGTAATCTTTAGTTCAGGGCCCCCAAAACTTTTTTTTTTTTTTATGGTAATGCTATCTTGGCAGGAAATTCCACATCCAAAAACTCCTTTTTTAGCCAGGGTGTGTGTGTGTGTGTGTGTGTGTGTGACAAAATACACACACCCACACACGCACGCCCTGCAACTCCCTTGATGGCCACTAGGGGGTTAGCAGGCACTGCTGGTCACAGCTCATCACTATGTGCTTGTTTCACATGTTGACTTTAAATTTATTGCTGACACATATAGTTATGATGGATTTGCACACTAATTATCAAAACAATGTATTGTTTGTATCAATTAAATATTGGTCTTTATGTTAATGTACTTTAATTTCAACAAGTTATCCTATATTGAGTTGTTAGTCATATACGCCAGAACGGCAGCCGTGGTACCGCATCTTACTTAAAAAAAACCCACCCGTCTAGACAGTTGTCTTCACTGACATTCCCTTGCACAATGAATGTGAGCACGCCTCAATTTAAACACACTGCCACTTCCAACACGACAGCGTTCCAATGCCGCGCACAACACCACTTCGGCATCACTCAACGCACGCCGACGCATTTTGTACGCCGGTCAAAAATGTCTTTATATTCGCGAAACAAAAACAAGAGCAGAGAGATGCAACGATTTTCAACAAAAAAGATATGATTTTGACCGCCCTATTTTTCAGGAGCAGGAGAAAATATTCAGGTGAGAAGAAGAAAAATATATATTATAAATCAATTGTTTCAGCAGCTAAGGCAGGTTTTTATTTTTTGTTCGTTTTTTACCGGTTTAGCTGTCTTGGCGTGAGGCGTCCTGCAGGTGAACGTACCACAGGTTGAGGCATTATGCAACTGTGTTTTCTGGACTTCTCTGCCAGCGCCCTCCTCTCCCGCACCCAGACGTGTAGACATATCTGCCTCAGCCGCCGTACGCTCCCACTCTCTTCTCCCGAAATGTCCGCCCGGGCACTCCTCCATCACGGTTTTACCAGCGGCCCGTTGTCCTGCGTGTGCGTCGGAGGCCGACTAGCGACCAAGTACCGTGTGCTTCCCCTGTGGACGCAGAGGCCTCTCACTATTGGCCTCGGCTTCCAGATCCCGCGCTCTGTACCAACTGTCGGCGTGAGGGTAGCGTACAGGAACGCTTCAGTTGGTATTTGGGCCGACCTCCGCCCCCTCTATGCAAAGCTTCTTCTTTTCATCGTTGTGTCACTCTCTTGCGGTTGTAATTGAATAAACTGGATAATAAAAGGAATGCAAGTCGTGTGCTTCTGTATTACATGTGTACTTACGTGTCGGCAACCTCGGCGATCTAGACCTACGCACTTGTTCAATAATCATGTTTTAAAATGTGGGGCATGGGTGGGGGTCACATGAACATGAAAGATGGGAAGAAAAAAAGACAGTAGGCCTTTAATATTAAGTTTAGGCATTCAACTGACTTGACATGATTAATTAGATTTCATGAAATGTTTATTTTTCTAAATTTATGAGATCTATAGGATTTTATATAATTAGAATATTAGGGGAAGGTGCGCTGGAAATATTGTTACATGGGGCAGGATGGGGGGGGGGCGTTATTTTCATTAGTTCATTGGAAATAATTGAATTTGTTTCTTTTCACTTTTCATTATTATATATTCTTTTCTGTTAGTTGTGCACATTTCTTCACTGATAGTCTGGGTGAATCTGCAATGAAAGTCACAAACAAACGTCACTGCCCCTTATGGTCTACTGTAAACTGTGCTTTACAATTCACAGGCAGCAACAGATTGAAGCTAAATAAGAAACTTATTACTGGTCAAAGTGTGGATGTTCCATGGTTTCTCCGTGAAGCCTACTGTGCATAAGATCTACACACTTTGACTTTGTCGGTCTGTAGAACAAATGTAAAATCAAAACCTTGGAGACACATAGTGCTGTCGCTTGCTTCTACTTGATAAGAATTCAGCTTCTTTTAATGTTTGGAGAAAATAAATACAAAATGATTCTTCGAGCCCCACTGCAATGCATTTCTCATCCTTGCCATTGATAAGGAGAGAACATGACAAATCAAATAGTAGTGAACTTCATTTAAAAAAAAGAACCATTATAAACAACATCAGACAGACTTAATCAAAAAAAAAAATCTTCCCCCCCCCCCCATCAGAACGCTCCTGCATCCCCGCTGCAGTACCTCCACGTCGTACTGGGGACGACGCACCCAACCCCTGCATTATGCTGATAATGAAGCATGTCTGTTTTGGATAAAGCCACTAAAATAAGTGTCTCAGAGATAATGCGCCACCTTCGATTTATTTTTCTCATATGAAAGTGCAACATACAAAAGATCCACAACGCATCCCTCCAATCCCCCAAGTTGAAAGAATTAAAAAAAAAAAAAAAAAAAAAACTCTCAAAAGATTCTAGTCGGAGCCATAGTGAGTTTTAAATCATTCCGATGCCTACAAAGGCAACAAGACATTAACAAAACATCCAACTTTAGTGAAAATAATACCTGAACTTCAATTAGTATCAGTAATCAATATCAAAAAAGCATAACAGGTAATACATATTTCACTCTGATCGTATATGGTTCTAAAAGCCAGATTCCACTCAAGTCAGAAGTTAAAGGTGAGGGTCACCTGGAACCTCCTACATCCACAGGACAGAAGACCTTTCAGAGCGAGACCACGATCATACGACCAACTCAGTTCAACGTCCACACAAGTGTGCATCTCTAACGCTGTAAAGAACCGTCCCTGACATCGGACGTTATCAAGCAGACCGCACCTCTGGGAGACGTTTGTTCTTGCGTAGAGAGATTTTGGCGTGAAAGTGCTGCCGATGAAATCAAACCTGAGACCGTCTGGTGACAAGACCTCAAAACAGTCTGTCCAACCTTTGGCGCTGCACCCTGGACAGTAGCTAAATAAACCAAAAGGACCACAGCCAGAACCAGAGCCAAAAGGCCAGGTTACCTGCTTTGACAGTTTAGAGCACCGAATACTTCCATTGCCGGGTTAAACGTGTCAACGACGGTAAATCTTCAGCGTTTCTCCTCGGCTTTCAAGCAGGAAGGCAGAAATGACGCCAGCCAGCTCCTCCCGGAGGCGGGTCGGCCCGACCAGGAGGGCGGGGCCTGTAGGGGGCGCTGTGAGGCGGCGCCGGAGAGAACATCCGTCTCCCGTCGGCTGGACTCGGGCTCGGCTCGACGGACGACCTGGAGCGGCCAATCCGGCGGATTGGCCCCGACGGGCGGATCGACTGATCGGCGGGAGGCGGGGTCGTCGCCAGAGCTAGAACCACAGACGAGGGGACGGAAGCAGAGAGTTTGGCCGCTCGTTGTGATGGACCGCCTCGGACGGGAAATTTGTGTCACGCTATAAGCACACACTGTCCTCACTTAGAGAGCAGGTGGATAAATTGTGCCACACATCGCGATTTCTGCTATTTTAAATGGAAATATTTGAGCCGATTGAGACATGCATACTGGTGCACTGGTTCTCTCATTATGAGCCAAACTTGCTGGACGAACTTTGGGGTGATAATTCGAAACGAAAGCATGTCACATCATGATAAAGAATTGTATCATTTAAAATCAGGACCCCCCCCCCCCGTGCCCAAATAATATATATATATTTTTAAACACATTATCACAGACCCTGGCTCTAAATTCTGGAAGGATTAAGATTTTACATAGTGTAAGTTTACTTTATTTATTTTGTTAATATTTACCATTTTCACTCAGATTCCATAAAGTTCAATGTTATGAATCAGGATTCTTTAAGACAGGATTTTGAATTAAGGAGCAGATCTGTTTTATGATCAATAAGTTCTGATTATCATGAAAACATCCATATCCTCAGATCATGTTTGATTAATTCATCCCTTTAAAAGCGGCCTCACCTGTTGAACAGCCTCGGAGCAGACGTAGCGGGGTGTGTGATCGGGCTCGCCATGGCGACGTAGTCGTCCCGCGGCGCGGTGCGGCAACTTTGCGGCGACATCATCACGTACACCACGCCTTCCTCCTCGTCTGACTCCGGGCCTTCCGTCCTTCCATCGGCCGAGCCTTCCGTCGTCATAGGAACCGCATCCACGGCGGCCGGAGGGCGGCGGTCCGTCGTCATCTCCATGTAGCTGCTGGGTTCAGGGCGGAAGCTCCGCCCACTTGTGGACAAGCTGGGGTTGGAGCTGGAGCTGGTTGGAGATCCGGCGCCGCCTCGGTCAGATCTAACGGCCAAAAGAAAGCCTACATAAAGTACGTGAAGTATGAAACGTCTGGTTGTACAAAGTAAACGTTCCTGTGGAACAACATCCGGAACAGATAATTTGACCACAAAGATCACAAACATGTCGACCGTTGAGGAATGTGTCATTTTGTACTTACTGTAACCGGAGGGGGGAAAAAAAACAATGTACTGTATCACTCTGGAGAGTTTCTAAAAGTAAATGTATGTAAAAAAACACGTTGCGCCACTCAGAGATCAACTGCCATAAAGAGCAGAAGAGATTTTTTATAAATAAGGGATAACTAATACATAACAAAAAAAAAAAAAGAAAAGAAAAATAAAATAAATAAATAGTAAAAAGAAAAACACGAGGGATACAAGAGATTTGGACGGCCCTTGAATCTAGTATTCTGTTCTGCAGCCCCCCCACTGTCTGCAACGTGTGGTACTGCAACTGGAACATGCGTCGCGTTCATTTCCCGACGACACATTCCAGAACACGACGACGCCTACAAGCAGCTTTGAGGAGCTCGAGGCGTCCACGCTCACATACTTACAAAGTGAATGTCGCGGCCCTCAGCGCTCCCAGGCTGCGGTGAGTCCCGCCGGCCGGTGGCTCGGACAGGTCCACGGGTGTCGGCTGAGGGGGGAGCGGGAAGGCCGCTGGTCTCGCTGGGCTCCCCTTCTCCCGGGGCTTGGGTCTGCTCCAGGTTCTTACCTGCTGAGTGTGGTTCTGATGTCGGTCCTGGGCCAAGGAGGGGGACTGGCTGAAGTC
>NC_137189.1:29937169-30050823 GCF_960531495.2 Zeus faber | reverse complement strand
GCAGCATATCTATTCGCGGCCGGATAACTATCGACATGGATGAACATTCCCAAAAAAGAACCAGAAACACCCCCACCACCTCAAGTGATCAGGAGGAGGGAAAAGAGGTTGGAGAAGAAAGTGACCGCGTCGAGCGAAGACGAGAGCAACAGAGGATCTGATGGATTTCCACTTTAAGGAAAATCAAGGGCTAAATTTGTCGGCAGTTCCCTCCAAAGAGGGTGACAGTTCCAGGTTCAGGACGTAAAACCCCATCCATGCCATGTTTTCGCTCAAGCCGGGCACTGATCCGGCTGGTTCCCCTCGTCAGTCGGACCTCTAGGTTAAATCCACATGGATGACTCAAAATCCTGTGGTGGAATGTCGCTTTCTGAACCCTGGTTTTTCCCACCGCCACTTGCTCTCCCTTGGTCCCCTGCCTCCATCCACAGCTCTCCAGGGCCGTGTGGCACCGAGCGGCCCAGCTCCACGAAGAACAACCCGTCCGAGTGGCCGAAGCGCCGCACGCTGAGCAGTGGAAGCTTAACAGGAGGCGACTGCTCACGCGCACCCACTTTCACCAGCAGGAGGGAGGCGGCCGCCAGGCAGAGCCGGGCCTCCCCCCGCCAGCGACTTGGTACGGCCGAGGCCCCTCGGCTTCACAGTGACCGGCCAAACCTTAGACCAGAGCGGGAGGGGGTGCGTTAATGTATTTTATTCCATTAGCTGCAAAAAGGGAGGAGACTTTAATTGAATAAAGATGTTGCCATTTTCAGTTATACTTCATGTACATTCCAGGTATGTATGAGAAGTTTATTGGGAGTTTCAATGATCTTGAAAACGACATTGATCAATTATTAAAAAATAAAAAATAAAAGAATTACTTCATCCCAAATTTCATCAGCTTCTTTTAGCTAATAATTCAGATCGCAAGAGTTAAGTTCTCACATACTTAATCAAGAGTAGTATTTCATTAGATTATTAAAAAAAAAATGTATAAAAATTTGAAATAAATTAGAAATTACTGTTAAATTGTTTAAGGAGAGATGGATGATAAAAATAGTCACTGGAAAAATAATCTTTTATTGGGACACACACACTCACACTCACTGTTTCCACCCACAACGAAATATTATTTTTCCAGTGACTATTTTGATCACCCATCCCTCCAAAAACGAATAAACAGTCATTTCTTCTTTTGTAGAGTTTTAAAATTCATTTTCCTGAAGCGACGCTCCTGCAACCTCACCTCTTGAAATACATCTGCAGGTGCCAGGGTACAATATCCATCATCCTCGTCGTCAAACCCCTGCCCCCTCTCCTCCATCAGGCTCTTGGTGGCCCAGTACCAGTCTTCCTGCTCAGCCCGGTCCTGGGCCACCAGAACCAGGGTCTGGTCCTTGGCGTAGAGCGCCACAGTGTGGCCTCTCTTGGAACTTGTCGTCTTGCTCATGCCAAGACAGCATCGGAGGTAAATCACCCTGTGGATTTGCGATTCCCAATCACAACTTAGAAAAAAGCTTTGAAACTATACCGTACGATACCGTACGACATTTATTCGAGTGTCCTTTTATCCTTGATACTGATTATAATATCTTCTTTATTTTGGAAATGTTTATTTTTATTATTTGTATCATCAAACATAATAACTGAAATGCATCCGTTATAAAAATCCATAAATAAAAGACATGTGGAGGGCCCGTCTAAAAAGGGTCCCGTCAGGCAGCCTCTTCCATGGCTGGCTCATGCTGCATTCAAAGTCCTGCGGGATCTGCGTTCAAGCGTCTGACCCGGTTTGACCTCGGCCGATTTTATACGCCAGGACGGAGGTTTGCGGGAAAACGTTGCTTGTGCATGCACACACCTGTATTCGCGAGTGATAGGGAGGGAAAACGTAACGACGGGTTTCCACGAAAAGCAGCGCTAAACATAAGGATTTACATTTGGCCAATTTGTTCAACATTTATCCAGTAATTCTAAACCATTGTTCCTTGGTATTTAACAAAAGTCAATCCGTTCATTAAAAACTAAACTGGACTCCAAACAAAAGGAAGCGGAAGAAAACTATACTAATATTTAACATCTTGAGGTGAATGTATTCCCCTGAGAACACCTTCTGTAGTACTGTATTGCCTTTGTCTGGTATTTCCATATGTATATTGTTCAACGGTATAATAATAATTATTATTATTGTTATTATAATGCACGTTATAGGAAGCTCGTAGTTCCCCATCTCACCCCCGACTTGAATGGCGCACAGGGTCTTCGAGAGAGACAGGGATTTATAAGTTACTTAAACCAAGAAATAAATAAAACAAATCCTGTAAATTACATTATATATTAATGACAATTTTATTTCACAAGTATAATGAAGTTTTCGTGAGTGTAGGCTTCTTACCTTGGCTTGCTAGTTCCTCCGGCAGACCCCGCCCGGGACCTGAACTTCTCCGCGCTCCCGTACCACTCCAGCCGGCTTGGCCCGGTGTGACTCCCCTCTCTCAGGACAAAATACCTCCGGCGGCTGCGGTCCAGCTCGCCCAGGTAACCCCGCTTCACCACGTCCTCCCTGGGCGTGGAGCCCGGGGTGATGGCCGCGGCCAGTAGGGCGTTGGGGCAGGCGGAGAACCAGCCCTGGTAGAAGCGGTTCGTGGGGTTGAAGCGGGTGCTTTGTATGCCGCCTCCGTCGCGGCGCCGGTCCTCTCCGGCTCCGTGCGGCCCGCCGGGCTCCATCGCAGGCCCCGGCGGAAGGTGAGCGGCGACGAGGAGGAGTTTCTGGAACACCTGCGTCGGAAACACCCTGCTGCTGTTCCGTTCAAAATACAAGCGATATTTATTTTAATCTTTATTTTTAATTTAATTGTTTTTTTTTAATGTTTATGTTGATTGTGTTTTTTTTTGTTGTTTTTTTTTTTTTATTAAAAAAAAAAAAAAAGATCATCAACATAAAAATGAAAGAAAAAAAGAAACACTTGTTTTTATTTTTATTTTTATAAAATCTAGCCACTGGGGGTGCACAAGCCAGTGTATCATCAGTGTCGGTCCCAAGCCCGGATGAATAGAGAGGGTTGCGTCAGGGAGGGCGTCCGGCGTGAAAACCATGCCAATTCAAACATGCGGACATCAAATCTGATTTCCATCCCGGATCGGTCGAGGCCCGGGTTAACCACGACCGCCACTGGTGCCGTTAGCCGACAGGGTGCCAGTGAAAATTGTGCTACTATCGGGCGCAGAAGAAGAAGAAGAAGAGGGGGAAGGCGTGTCGGGAGACAGCAGGAGAGGAAGAAGGGTAGGAGAGTAGAGTTGAGAGTAGGAACTTTGAACGTTGGCACTATGAAGAGTAAAGAGAGAGAGCCGGCGGACACGATGGAGAGAAGGAAGGTAGATGTACTATGTGTACAAGAGACCAGGTGGAAGGGGAGTAAGGCCAGGAGTATCGGAGCCGGGTACAAACTGTTCTACCATGGAGTGGATGTCTGGAGAAATGGGGTAGGGATAGTCTTGACGGAAGAATATGTCAAGAGTGTTTTGGAGGTGACGAGAGTGTCGGACAGAGTGATGAGCATGAAGCTGGAAATTGAGGGGGTGATAATGAATGTGGTCAGTGCATATGCTCCCCAAGTTGGGTGCGAGATGGAAGAGAAAGAAGAATTCTTGAGTGAGTTGGATGTAGTGGTGGAGGGCGTCCCCAAGGGAGAGAGAGTGGTCGTTGGAGCAGATCTCAATGGGCATGTTGGCGAAGGGATCAGAGACATAGGTGACAAGAAGGTGATGGGTAGGTTTGGTGTCAAGGAGAGGAATGTGGAAGGACAGATGGTGGTGGATTTCACCAAAAGGGTGGAATTGGCTGTTGTGAATACGCATTTCAAGAAGAGGGAGGAACACAGGGTGAGATTCACAGGTGCACACAGGTGGACTACATCTTGAGATTAGTGACTGCAGCATGGTGGTAGGGGAGTGTGTTGCTAGGCAGCATCGGATGGTGGTTTGTACAATTAGTCTGGAGGCCAAGAAGAGGAAGAGAGTGAAAGAAGAGCCAAAGATAAAAAGGTGGAAGTGGAAAAAGGAGGAGTGTTGCATGCGTTTTAGGGAAGAGGCAAGGCAGGCAATAGCTGGGAATGAACGGTTGCCAGATGACTGAGAAACAACTGCATAAGTGATGAGGGAGACGGCCAAGAAGGTACTCGGTGTATCATGTAGGAAGAGGAAGGAAGACAAGGACTCTTGGTGGTGGAATGAGGAAGAAGAAGAAGAAGAAAAGAAGAAACATTATTTATATTTATTCATCACACAACACACCACACTATGACACATGCTTGCACACACACACACATGCACATGATGGTGGCCGGTGAAATGGATCCTCTGCTTTTGACCCATCCTGGGTTGTCCTTCCTCCGGGGGCACAGCCAGGAGCAGTGGGCAGCATACGTGGACGCGCCCGGGGACCAGGTGATAAATGTCCATTGCTGGTCAGAAAATGATGGGTGCATGTTTTTGGTGGGGGTCCTTACTGACGTGAGGTGGAGGAAACCCCATGTGAGCACGGGGAGAACATGCAAACTCCACACAGAAAGGCTCCTATTTGGGAGATAACCCGCCGGAGCACGGTGCCAACAGCACCCCAGGCGGGAATCGAACCCAGGACCTTCTTGCTGTGAGGCAGCAGTTGGTGGTGAAGAAGAAATGGGATGGTCAGAGAGATGAAGAAGTAGACAGGAGTACAAGCCGACGCGGTGTAAGGTGAAGAGAGAAATGGCAAAGGCAGAGGAAAAGGCATACGACGAGTTGCATGAGAGGTTGGACAATAAGGAAGGAGAAAATAACTTGTACCGAATGGCAAGACAAAGGGACCAAGCTGGGAAGGATGTACAGCAGGTTAGAGTGATGAAGGATAATGATGGGAATGTGCTGAGTAGTGACGAGAGAGTGTTGAGAAGGTGGAAGCAGTTCTGTGAGGAGTTGATGAATGAAGAAAACGAGAGGGAGAGAAGAGTGGATGATGTGGGGATAGTGGATCAAGAAGTGCAGAAAATTATCAAGGATGAGGTGAGAACAGCATTAAAGAAGAAGAAGAGTGGAAAGGCAGTTGGCCCAGATGACATACCTGGGGAAGCATGGAAATGTTTAGGTGAGATGGCAGTGGTGTTTCTAACAAGACTGTTCAACACCATCCTGGAAAGGGAGAGGATGCTGGAGGAGTGGAGAAGAAGTGTACTGGTACCCATCTTCAAGCATAAGGGAGACGTACAGATCTGTAGTTACTACAGTGGAATAAAGTTGATCAGCCACAGCATGAAGCTCTGGGAAAGTGAAGTGGAGGCTAGTTTAAGAGGAGAGGTGGGGATCAGCGAGCATCAGTATGGTTTCATGCCAGGAAAGAGTACGACAGATGCAATGTTTGCTTTAAGAATGCTGACGGAAAAGTACAGGGAAGGCCAGAGGGAGTTGCACTGCGTCTTTGTGGATTTAGAGAAAGCATATGATAGGGTGCCGAGAAAGGAAGTGTGGTATTGCATGAGGAAGTCGGGGGTGGCAGAGAAGTACGTAAGAGTGGTACAGGATATGTATGAGGGCAGTCAGACAGTAGTAAGGTGTGCAGTAGGCGTGACAAAGGCATTCAAAGTGGAGGTGGGATTCCAACCAAGGATCAGCTCTGAGCCCTCTCTTGCTTGCTGTGGTGATGGACAGGTTAACACATGAAATCAGGCAGGAGTCTTCGTGGACTATGATGTTCGCGGATGACATTGTGATCTGTAGCGAGAGTAGGGAGCAGGTTGAGGAGAGCCTGGAGAAGTGGAGGCATGCATGAGAGAGAAGAGGAATGAAAGTCAGCAGGAGTAAGACAGAATACATGTGCCTGACTGGGAGGGAGAGCGGCGAAAAGCTGAGAATGCAAGGAGTGGAGGGGGAGAAGGCGGATGAGTTGAAGTACTTGGGGTCGACCATCCAAAGCAGCGGAGAGTGCGGGAGAGAGGTGAAGAAGAGAGTAGAGGCAGGGTGGAGTGGGTGGAGAAGAGTGTCCGGAGTGATTTGTGAAAGAAGGGTTCCAGCAAGAGTGAAGGGGAAGGTCTACAGGACGGTAGTGAGACCAGCTGTGTTGTACGGTTTAGAGGCGGTGGCACAGACACAAAGGCAGGTGGCTGAACTGGAGGTGTCAGAGTTGAGGATGTTGAGATTTTCAATGGGAGTGACAAGGATGGACAGGATTAAGAATGAGTACAAGGGAGGGACAGCTCAGCTTGGACAGTTTGGTGAAAAAGTGAGAGAGGTGAGATTTAGATGGTTTGGACACGTGTGTGGGGGAGATGAGAGTTACATTGGGAGAAGGATGCTGCGGATGAAGCTGCCAGGCAAGAGGAAAAGAGGAAGGCCAAAGAGAAGCTTTATGGATGTGGTGAGGGAGGACATGCAGGCGGTTGGTGTAAGGGAGGAAGATGCGCAGAACAGAAGGTGTGGGAGGCAGATGATCCACTGTGGCGACCCCTAACGGGAGCAGCCGAAAGACGAAGAAGTATTTTTTTTTAAATCATTCTGTCTATCATTCTATGATTAAACCAATAATTAATTCATTAAATAAAATGTAGCATTTTATGAAAACAAGTCAATTATTCACAATAATTGAATTATTAAATCATAACCCAAAAAAATAAATAAATTACTCAACGCACCGTTTTATTTTGAAATATCCCATGGAACATCCAAATTGTTAATATAATATTAATATCATGACTATTTATATATATATAAAATCACACTCAAGAAAAATTATCATTGGAACATTGATATTGGAATTGGAGCTTTAAGATATTGGTTCAGTTATATTTTTCTTTGGTATTCTCAAAATAAAATAATTGTGTACATTTCAAGTTTGAAAGACTGATATGATATATCCTAATTATATATCGGTTTAAAGCACGGTCAGCTCACCAGGTGGGTGAGTTTCCTAATTTGATATTATTGGCTGTATGCAAATTAGTATATAGGATGATGCGACAACAAACAGAAAATAATAGTTTGACAGAAAAAGAACTTGGGGTGCTCTTTACATGATAACGATTGAGATGTCAATGTCTAACTGTAATAGAGCCCACAGAAACAGCTCTTCCCAAAGTCTCAAATGCTATTGTGATGAATATGTTCGCTGCTGCTGCTGTTGGACCTCAGTGCAGCTTTTGATACAGTTGACCACCGTATCTTGATTGAGAGGCTTGAACAGCGGGCGGGTAGCTTCTGGGTCAGCCCTGCCGTGATTCTCCTCATACCTCTCTGATAGGAGTTTAGCAGCAACAGCAGTTTCTGTTGCCAGCTTCGCCTCCTCACCTAAAACGCTGCATCGTGGTGTGCCCCAAGGTTCGGTCCTTGGCCCCATTCTGTTCGCCTTGTATATGCTTCCCCTTGGACAGATAATAAGCCACTATAAAGGTAGCTATATTGTCAGTTCTAAATGACTGCCTAAAGTATTGCCTGTATTTACAACTCCCTTTTCACCTGCCTCAGCAAATCGTCTCTGGATCGCGCACAAGTCCAAAATGCTGCTGCTCAACTCGTGACCAGGTGTTAAAAAAGGTTTCGTGTGACACTGATTCTGATTGCTCTCCACTGGCTCCCCATTCAATTCAGAATCCAGTTTAAAGTTCTTGTGATCACCCACAGCATGGAGCTCTGCGTGGTCAGGCACCTGTCTGCATTAAGAGATCTACTGCAGCCCTGTGTCACCAGCAGGTCTCCTCGGTCCTCTGATCAGGGTTTGCTGGTGGTTCCTCGATCAAGACTTACAACCAAAGGGGGCCGTGCTTTTGAGGTTGTGGCTCCTAAACTTTGGAACTCTCTCCCTTTGGACATAAGATCTGTGGACACTGTGAACGCGTTTAGAAAGCAGCTTAAGACCCATTTGTTAAAGCTGGCCTATGTGTAATTTGTCTATTTCTATTTAATTCTGTTTTTATTGTGTTTTATGTATCTATGTATGTTTTGCTTATTGCCTGTGTGAACAACTTTGCGATCTCCCTGCTCTTGAAAGGTGCTATACAAGTTCAATTTTCAAAGGGAAGAGACATCATTTTTCAATTTGGGTCCAACTTCAATAGAGCTACACAACCTTCATCATCCACTGTGTGCCTACTATGGTGAAGATGTCACAAATTTATTGGTAAGATAAACATAAGAATTTGGGTTGCCAACTTCCACGTCAAGACAGTTTCACCACGAAGCACCACCGGACGGTTGCTAAATATTTTCTTAAGAAACAGAAGTAATGCAATAGTAGTGAGGCAAACCAGCCAGTATGGTTGGTCAAAGCAGTCATTTTGGACAGTGCTGAATCCTAATAATGAGTCGGTTAATCAACAACAATGTGAAGTTCATTTTAATTTTCCTTTTGAATGGACAGGGTTACAGGATGGTTAAAGGGTGTTATCGTTGAATATTGGTCTCTGGTTAACTGCACCATTGACCTTCCCTATCTCAGTGGTATTCAAAGTGTGGTGCGCCTCCCTTCCCCCTAGGGGTGTGTGGAGGAATTGCGAGGGGATGTGAGAAAATGAACGATTCTGAACTGAAAATTAAAAGAAAAACAACTTGTGAAAAAAGGTTCTTCATTTTAGAAAACATTATTTTTGTTTGAGTTGACTTTCTTGTGTTACTGTTTGTATGCACCGTTTTTCAGCTTTCCATTAAAACTTTGAAACTTTCTAAACCGATTTCAAGATTCAAGAGGTTTATTCGTCACATACATATACATACTTTTAGTAGTATATAGTAGTATATATACACACTCTTTCATATAGAGTATGAAAGAGTGTGTGTGTGTGTGCGTGCGTGTGTGTGTGTGTGTGTGTGTCTGTGTGTGTGTGTGTGTGTGTATGTGTGTGTGTGTGTGTGTGCGCGCGCAAAATGGTAAAAAAGAGAAGTCACACTGCATCAGACCAAGCAAAAGAGCCCGAGTGGGAGAGACATCTGGAAGAGAGATACAACGTGAGAAGGTGAGAGAGGGAGAAGGTTGCACTTTGTAGAGACACCCGTTGATCCAGAGTTGAGTTGAAGCTCCGTGTCGGCCTACACCACCTTCAGCAGAACCAGGTCGGTGTGTTGACGAAACACTCTGTCTGGCAGGTGCATAATATAGCTTTACAGACGACAGCAAATCAGAAAAAGTCATCTCAGGAAATTCGGTTTTTAAGGAACGGAAGGAGAGGCAAAACATTTTTTTTTAATAGGCAGAAGTAGCCTTGTTATTATTTGTTATTTGTAAATTTCCTTTCAGAGGTGTGTGGTTGTAGGGTAGGCATTTTTAACCTATTCAGTTTTCACATTTTTTGGAATTTTGTTTGGCTTTCTCCATTGTGCACCGTCCACCCTTGTGACACTATTTGAACCGTTGGCACAGTATTCTTAGAACTTAAATGATTATATATTGTGTCAAATTATATTATATACCTAGAACAATTTGGACCAGTGTTTTCAAATTCTACAAGACTTACTTCATTTAACTGGAGATGTTTTTCTCGCCATCTCCGCCTTCCTCCACCTCTATCAACTCCTTTTGCTTCCCCCTAATTTTAAGAGATTGGCATCAACTACCAGCGTCTCCCCACCTCCCTCTCTCTTTCAGGATGAGTGTGGTGGCGTCGTTGGGCGGCCTCTCCTCCCCTCCCTTCCTCCTCTCCGCCGTGCTCCTTCAGAGCGGCCTCTCGCAGGCCCTCGTCGCCGTCGCGGCGGCGCTGGCGGGTGTGGCCGTGGCGGGCGCGGCGTGGCTGCTGCTGCGTCACGCGTGGTACATGCGCCGGCTGTCCTGCTTCAGCTCGCCGCAAACACACTCCTGGCTGGTCGGTCACCTGGGCCAGGTACATGCACGCACGCACGCACGCACACACACACACACACACGCACACACACACACACACACACACACACACACACACAAAACATGTAGCCTTGCAAAAGAGTCACATGAAGAAATATATGTGAGAATGTGTTTTTGGAACTAATGCAACAACACACGTATTTTCACATGCACTTCACACGGGGTGGTAAATGTTATAGATGTGTGAAAAAGTGACTATCATTTAGAAATCTATTCATTTGAAAGGAATTTTAATTAGAACGTGTTTTGTTAATACATTTGGTATTTAAAAACAATGGTTTAGTCCAACCCAAGTAAGCAAGTCTTTATTTTTCAATTCGTTCAGTCGTTCACTCCACTATTATTCTGATATGGTAAAAAAAATATATATATTTTTTTTAAACAAATATATACTATATAATAAAATACACTCAATACAACAAAACATATATAATAACATGTATTATAAAAAAGGTATAAAGTATGTTTGAAATTAATTTATTACATTAATTATTAATTTAATTCGATTCGGTGTGTGTGTGTGTGTGTGTGTGTGTGTGTGTGTGTGCGTGTGTGTCAGATGCTGAACACGGAGGAGGGTCTCCGGGCCGTGGACGTGCTGGTGCAGACCCACACACACTCCTGCAGCTGGTTCATGGGACCGTTCTACCACCTGGTCCGGGTCTTCCACCCCGACTACACCAAGCCCCTACTGCTGGCTCCTGGTACAAATACTTTTGTACCAGAATCGTGAGAGTGAATCTGATGCACGCACAATGTCTTAAAATACTATGAGGACCCTGAATGATGGGGACGGAATTATGAGATGAACTATGCGATTATGGGGACACCAGATGGGTTCATGAAGATGCCAATGTCCTATTATAGTGGTGGGTACTCGGGTGTGTAGTCCTTTGAAACCATATTATATGCATAGACATGCGCACGCACGCGCACACGCACACGCACGCACACACACACACACACACACACACACACACACACACACACACACACACACACACACACACACACACACAAACAAAACTTGTAGCCTTGCAAAAGAGTCACATGAAGAAATATATGTGAAGTGAAGTGAAGATGTTCGTTTTAGAAGTTTCTCTTTTCCTTCTTTCTTTCTTTCCTTCTTTCTTTCTTTCCTTCTTTCCTTCTTTCCTTCTTTCTTTCTTTCTTTCTTTATTTCCTTCCTTCCTTCCTTCCTTCCTTCCCTCCATCCGCAGCGTCCATCACAGTGAAGGACGAGCTGTTCTACGGTCTGCTGCGCCCATGGCTGGGTGGGTTCCTGCTCCCGGAGACACAGCTACTGAAGAAATACAATAGAAAAGAGACACGTCAATTAAAGCATAGTTAAAATAATGCAATGATAAACAAACAACCGCTAAAAATAACAAACCTTAAAACAACTGCATTTAGCTCTAAATCGTAGGTCATTTAATTAATTCATATCACCAAACGTAATAGAATAAAAAGTCGGACGCACTGAAAGGATGACGTGGTGCGCGACTCCCCCCTGGTGGTACACTAGAGGTCACAGGTTTTACGTCCATAAAAAACAGCATTAAAATATTCGAAAAACAATAATTCAAATAATATTACGCGTGGATCAGATACATTTTGTCTTTAAATATGAAAATGTCATTTTAATTCACAGTGTGAGCTCGAACTGAAACTCCAAAACGACGGTACATTCATATATATATATATATATATATATATATATATATATATATATATATATATACATAATAATTATTATTATTATTATTATTATTTTTTTTTGATTATGTATTCATACCCAAATCCCGAAAAGCAAGTGTCCTTGACCTTAAACGAAACACCCACGCAACAAAACTGCTGACACTGAGAATTCGGGATTTCCACCCCAAAACTGCCTCTGACTGGCCCTGGAAATCGATGGACCAAACATAGTAAAGGATCCACATGTTGAAATGAGT
Organism: Zeus faber; assembly: GCF_960531495.2. Classification (NCBI taxonomy): domain Eukaryota; kingdom Metazoa; phylum Chordata; class Actinopteri; order Zeiformes; family Zeidae; genus Zeus; species Zeus faber. The sequence goes on along the minus strand of NC_137189.1, from coordinate 30,039,027 downwards.
GATCAGCCAATCACAGAAGTGGATCTGTACAGACGGCGCACAAAACCAACACAACTTGTTTGATGAACTGTTTGTATTATTTTTATTTTCATTTATTTTTACATTTACATTTTTATTTTATTTTGATTAGGCTTAATTCTCTCACAACCCTTTGTTTCTGTTTGATGCAGAGTCCAAGTAATTACGGTAAAGATGTTAATAGTTTAAAATGGTGTGTCTTGAATCCCTAATTAAAACCATTTAAAGACTATTTTCATGAACATTTCTCTGTCATGGCAGGTCAGAGTATCTTGCTAAGCAACGGAGAAGAGTGGTCCCGCCGGAGACGGTTGCTAACGCCGGCGTTCCACTTTGACATTTTGAAGGGCTACGTTGGCGTGTTCAACACCTCGACAAACACGTTGCATGTAAGGTGCACATACAGCAATTAATGCTTCACACCCAATGCGCATACACATCCAACAGTTAGACCCCACCCGGCCGTCGAGTGTACTGCGGTTGGGTTTCGCGTCCCTAAATATGTCAAATGGAAGATTTTTTTCTTTTTCTCTTCTTTTTTTTCAGAACAACAGTTAGTAGTTTGATCAGCTGGACATTTACAATTTTCACTGAATGAGACTTTGAAATTAACTTGATATAGTGTTTGCAAAATGCAAATAAAAATAAGCAAAATTCGCTAATATGAAAATATATTTATTCATACTGAATATGGTGACATATTTACTTAGTTTTAAATTAAAAACTTGACCGACGTAACTTCCAATCGTACTGTTGGACCGAAGCTTGTCGGTTGAAAATTTTGAACGCACGGGGAAATTCCGCAAAGCAGAGAGGGCTTATTGCAGAGGAGACGGGGCTTATCACACAAGAGGTGGGGCTTATCACAGAGGAGGCGGGATTTATCACATAGGATGCTGGGTTATCGCAGATGAGGCGGGCTTATCAAATAGGAGGCGGGGCTTATCGCAGAGCGGGTGGAGCTTAACGCAGAGAAGGCGGAGAAGAAAGACAGCCTCTACATGGCCACCCCTACAAGTAGCTAAGAGTAGTTGCAAGGTTGCATGATCCTAAGCGAAACCAATGTCTTCACAACATCTGCAGACCGCATCGCTAGCGTTAGCGCTACTTCAGCACAACGTCAAAGGCCTCACCATAGCCAAGATCAATATCCTTAAACAAATAGCCAGCAAAAACAATGTGACGGTGATTCTACTGCAGGAGACCAGGTATACCCTGGCCGGATACATTGCCAAAAAAACACCATGGCATGGCTACGTTCGTCCGCAATGGTATGGCCTGGTCAGCTATAGGACAATCCCCAGAAAGCGCAGAGGTAGAATGGATCACAACGGAAGTGCAAGACACAACCATCGTCAACATCTACAAGCGACTTCCGAACAGACTGACCCCATTGTCGCTGCCAGATGTCCCAGCCCCTGCCGTGTATGCTGGAGACTTCAATAGCCATCATACAGAATGGGGCTCCAACGCTCATGGTGACTTCCTGGTAGACTGGGCCTCTACTGCTGAGGCGACACTCCTATACGATCCGAAGGAGCCGTGCACTTTCTACTCTGCACGATGGAACAGCACCACCAGTCCAGATCTGGCATTTGCAAAATGGCAGAACAACCAGCCACTCCCTGTTAGACACATCCTGGAGATGTTCCCCCGGTCACACCATCGACCGTCGCTCATCACCATCCCATCCCTGGTCCAACCAGTGCAAGGGAGGGATGCCAAGAGGTGGAACTTCCGCAAAGCAAACTGGGCAGGCTTCACGACACTCGTGAACAAGGCAGCTGCTGGCCTACCACACCCATGCAACAACAACCTGAACAATGCCTACGACTCATACTGCAAGATGCTGCTAGCTGCCGCCAATAAGAACATCCTACACGGTATACGCAAAGCCTACGTTTCCTGCTGGGATGACGAATGTGAAGACCTACTTCGCTCCCATGCAGAAGCACAAACCAGCGAAGACAGGGACAAAGCAGCAGATGATCTACTCTATAGACTAAATGAGAAACGGCGGCAACAATGGACAGAGACTGTGGAATCTATCAACTTCACACACACCAGCCGCCGGGCATGGCAGACCATGAACAAGATGACCGGAAGGTCAACAACCCAGCACAGTGCCCCATCACCGCAAACTCCATCACGTCACTCCTGCTAAGTAATGGCCGCTTCCCTAATGCGGACAAGGACTTGGCCAGAACAACATCAGCAAGAGTCCATGAGCTGTTCAGGGCCCCAGGATGCGATTCCAACCTATCCACTGATTTCACAACACCAGAAATCGAACAGGCCATCCAACGCCTGAAGACCAGTAAGTCACCAGGTGTAGTCAGCATTCACTCAGAGTACATTAAACATCAAGGCAAGAAGGCGACCGACTGGCTGCGCTCCTTCCTCTCTACATGTCTCCAACATTCAAAGCTGCCAAAGATCTGGTGCCGTGCCAAGGTGATCGCCTTGCTGAAGCCAAACAAGCCAAGCGACGACCCGAAGGGATACCGGCCCATCTCATTGCTCTGTGTTCCATACAAGCTCCTCGAACGTCTTATCCTGGCGCGTCTCAACCCAGTGATCGACCCCCAGCTGCCCTAAGAACAAGCTGGGTTTTGAAGCGGTAGTTCAACGGCAGACCAGGTGACCCTCCTGTGCAAAGACATAGAGGGCAGCTTCCAGGCAAGAGAGAAGGCCGGCACCGTTTTCCTGGACCTCACAGCCACATATGACACTGTCTGGCTACGTGGACTACACATGAAGCTTCTGGAAACCATCCCAGACAAGCACATTGTGAGCTTCATAATGGAGATGCTGAGCAACCGCAGCTTTCGGCTACACACCAGCAAAGGCCAAAGCAGTAGGGTGAGAAAGCTCAAGAACGGTGTCCCACAAGGCTCAGTGCTGGCACCTATGCTGTTTAACATATATATCCGCGACATACCTGCCACACAATCAAGGAAGTACGGCTATGCAGATGACCTGGCCATCCTACTGAGCAAGCCATCCTGGGAAGCAGAGGAGGGCCTCTCTGAAGACATGAACATCCTGTCTTCATACCTGAAGAACTGGCACCTCAAGCTCAGTGCTGACAAGACCGTATCGTCAATGTTCCACCTCTACAACAAAGAAGCGTCCCATGAAATGAACATCATGGTTGACAACACCCGGCTACAGTACTAGCCCTTCCCCACATACAGTACCTTGGCGTGAAGCTTGACAGAACACTGTCATTCAGACAACACCTGGATAAGGTCAAGGTAAAGACCACCTCCCGCCCCGTGCTGATACGTCGTCTAGCCGGCACCACATGGGGAGCCTTCACAAAGACACTGCGCATTTCCACCGGAGGAAGGACAACCCAGGATGGGTCAAACGCAGAGAATCCATTTCACCGGCCACCATCAAAGCATGTGCATGTGTGTATGTGTGCAAGCATGTGTTATAGTGTGGTGTGGTGTGTTGCGTGATGAATAAAGACTTCTTCTTCTTCTTCCGGTCTGGTGCCGTAGCCCCCACGTCAACAAGCTGGACACTGCCCTTAAGACCGCACTGAAAGGCACAGGCGAGTGAATCCCACCTCCTCCACAAAATCGCCTCAAGTCCCGGCGCCCCTTTGCCATACACGCCCAAGAACTGCTGCGCACAACACCACCGGGCCCCAAACGGCAAACGTGGTCTGAGGGCCTTGATGCTAGGATGCTGGACTGGCTCGCCTAAACAGAGCTGAAGGTCTAAGGACATACGCCAGAAGAAGCAAAGGACAGAAGAAGGCAGGGCATATCGCAGATGTGGCTGGGCTTATCACAGAGCGGGCGGAGCTTAATGCAGAGGAGGCGGAGCTTACCACACAGGAGGCGGAGCTTATCGCAGCGCATCAGCTTGTGCCGCGCAAGATCTGAGTCCATCGACACAAAGGGAATCTGTTTGATTGGTCACATAATTGTTTACGTGGTTCATTCTTGCCCTTCTCCGTCTGCTTGTCTTGTTCTTCTGTTCCAGGCCAAGTGGCAGCGCCTGCTGACAGAGGACACATCCAACATGGAGATGTTCCACCACATCAGCCTGATGACGCTGGACAGTTTACTGAAATGTGCTTTCAGCTACAACAGCCACTGCCAGGAGTGAGACCACTTCTTCTGTTCTGCAAAATTTAGATAGATAGATAGATGGAAGGATGGATGGATGGATGGATGGATGGATAGATAGACAGACAGACAGGTAGGTAGGTAGGTAGGTAGATAAAAAAGAATAAAACCTGACAGCTGTATACAATAAAATGTGGCAATATACACCAAACCTAATGATAAACAGCTAATACATCCTATTAAATAAAATAAAAATGACAAATAAAATAAAGTGATTGAATGAATAAATACAAATAAAATGACCCAAAGGGGGACAGGCGGGAAAAATGTTGTCATACATATTTACTAAAGAAATAAACAAAACAAACAGTGAAAACGGGAATGTACAATAACCCTCATGATCAGCATTACATACGAGCCCAAACAGTTGACAGAAAAAAAATAAAAACCTAAATAAATAAACCTAAAAATGTCAAGACTAAATGGAATGTTGGCAACAAACTTCAAAAATGAACAGTAAACGTATACCTCATGACTTTTTTCCCCTAAATGGTACATCTTTCTCTCTCTCTCTCTCTCTCGCTCTCTCTCTCTAGGACGTCCAGTGACTATGTGTCGGCCATCGTAGAGCTGGGGGAGCTGATCATCGATCGGCGCCAAAAGATTCTCCATCACTGGGACTGGATTTACTGGAGGACTCAACAGGGAAAACGCTTTCAACACGCCATCAACACAGTGCACAAGTACGAGCCAGGACAGAGATATCGATAATCATTTAGAAACATTTCCTGTGTCACTGTACTCTATTGTGATTGGTCAATAGCGGTTATCAGTGGCCAGTTGTTTCTGAACATGACTGATCCGTTTGTAATGACCGTTGCCGCGGGCAACCACTTCGCCACCTGATCTCACGTTCCTCGCATCACTCCGCCTACATTCTCAGGTTGACATTAGCTAGTGGCGCCATCTTGTGATGCTGCACGGAACCTACAATGGAGGACTCGGAGAGATGAATGCAGACATCGATATCAAAATCCCAACGTCCCACTCAGAGTCGTTTCACGATGAATGTCCAACTGTAAAATTCTGTCTTTAATGATGACGGACGAGCATCACAACAGCACAGTGTCGCTCTGGGAGCTGAAACCAAGTTCTTCATATCAAGCTGAAGTGGGTGTGTGCAGGTTCACCAGAGACGTGGTCCAAGAGCGCAGAGCCCTCATCAGTCGACAGCCGGACCCCTCCACAGCACCGCAGAGGAGGAAGGACTTCATCGACATCATTCTGCTGGCACGGGTGGGTGCACGGGGGACAAAATATAATATTGGAAATGAGCACAAGAAAAAATGATCATAGGTAAAAGGGAATAAAATGCCATTGTGTGCGGTGGTTTTGATGTCTACGTGCAGGACGAGCAGGGGCGGGGCCTAACAGACAAGGAGATTCAAGCAGAGGCCAACACCTTCATGTTTGCAGGTCAGAGTCATTTAAATTAAATTTGATAAAATTAAATTAAATACAATTAAATAAAATGAAATAAAATAAAATTAAATTCCCCCAGACCAAACCGAACGAGCCTCCGTGATTGGCTGGCAGGTGTTCAGGTGTTAGAATTGAATATCGCAACACCCCAAGCAACAATTTCATCGACGTTGTCGCATTCATCCATTCAAGTCCTCCATTGTAGTTTCGAGGTCTAACAGTCATTACTGACAGATCAGCGGTCATTATTCGGAAATAACTGACCGCAATGTGGCGTTCCACTGCCACGCCCTCCCCCGATCTCTCCTCCCAAGGTCACGATACGACGGCCAGCGCAATTTGCTGGACGCTGTATAACTTGGCGTGTCACGCCGACTACCAGGAGAAATGCCGCCAGGAAGTGACCGAGCTGATGCGAGGACGAACGGGACAACAACTAGAGTGGTGAGAACGTATCAGCTGAGAACATCCCGGTGGTCATTCAAGATGGGATGGATTATCATAAAAATCATATCTCCGGGTACAATCAGTAATATAATATTTGTTTGTTGTGCAAACCGACCATGGTATGTCAGTGTTGGGTTTGCAAATGCTGTTGGACAGGTAGACTAGGTCACACCTGTCAATCTCCACTCAAGCCCCGCCCCCGGAACAACGTATCCCCAAACTGGTTGACTTTAGTTTGAGCAGCGTGGACGAACATTCAGCGACCAAACGACCCGTCTGATACCAAGCTAAAGCCTCCTGGAGGAGGAGCACCACGTGTGGCAATGTTGGTGTAGTTTCTATGCATTCCTTTAGAGGGCGCTATGGGCCAGTAATTGTCCAATGTTACCGTTTGCACCTTTCAAGGGACGACCTGTCCAACCTCCCCTTCACCTCCATGTGCATCAAAGAAAGCCTCAGGCTGCACTCTCCTGTTCTGGCCGTCACCAGGCGGTACAGCCAGGACATGCCTCTGCCTGGCCACAGGACTGTGCCTAAAGGTACAACCTCACACACAGTCATACACTTTCATACACACAGTAATGCACACTGTCATACACACTGTCATACACACAGTCCTACATGCGGTCATACACAGTCATACACTGTCATGCACACTGTCATGCACACTGTCATACACAGTCATACACAGTCATACACAGTCATACACAGTCATACACTGTCATGCACACTGTCATGCACACAGTCATACACAGTCATACACAGTCATACACAGTCATACACAGTCATACACATTTATACACACAGTCATACACTGTCATGCACACAGTCATACACACTGTCGGTGTGCGGTTGTTCTGGGTTACACTCCAACTCGCAACCGATTGCATTGGTCATAAATGCTGGTGTGACCGGGTTTTAAGGTACTTTGGATAAACCCCATAATGACCAATGTTTCCATGTGTCCTCCAACAGGTGCGATCTGTTTGGTCAGTATTTATGGAACGCACCACAACCCAGATGTCTGGACAAATCCATATGTAAGGAACACAACTTCAGTTTTTCTTTAACCCGTCTAGTTTGGCCTGGTATCTTATTCACTGATTCCGATTTTTAATTATCATAATTTGTACTTTTAAAAACAAGTATAAATAGAATTGGTCTACATTATCAGGGGTAATAAAAGTCTGAGGGGCGAATTTACAACGAAATCTATTGCGCCCGCTAATAGCACCATCAATTGTGCATCAATTGGGGCCGCTGTCTGCGCCGTCTCAGTGTCCTATTCACTAAAGATATTGCTCTTATGATATGACAGCACAAAGACCCTTGTTTTGCATTTCATTGCAATTATCACTTTAATTATCAATTATCAATGTGACAAAAGAAATTATAAGGGCGGGGGGGGTGCCTGACATGGGACACATGTTTTTTTTGTGTCCTTAAATTAGGAAAAGGTCAAAAATATTCCTATTGTAATAGGAACTATTTCTATTGTATACGCAGGTTTAGCGGCCACAAAAGCCGCGCAATCCTCTTGTGAATTCGCCGAGCATTTTGAAATGATTCAAAATGGTGAAATAAGGCACCTTTCTCTCCATCTACTACATTAAACAACAACAGACAAAACAAAAAAATCTTGTTTTACTTTTGCCTTTTTCATTGTTTCTGTCTGCCTGTGTTTTTTGTTTTTTTTTGTAAGTTAAGGGATTAATACTTGCTTGAAAACTGGGCCTGCTTTCACTTCCATCGCTGCGTGTCATTCCTTCAGGAGTTTGACCCTCTGCGCTTCCACTGGGCCAACACAAGGGGGCGCTCTTCACATGCCTTTATACCTTTTTCATCTGGCCCCAGGTAGGCTTGACCAAAGCCAACAATTTTTCCTTTTTCTGAAAGAAAGTTTGTGAACATTTTTTAACATCAATCAAACGCTGACATTTTACACAACTGTAGAACTCCATGGGTACTACCACTGACTAAAACAAAATATAACCCTAATGAGCCGATATCGCACAGAAACATTTCAAAATGATACCAGAAACTGGAGGTCACATGACTTAGATATGGCCAATGTAGAGGGGTATGTGACATTTAGACTGGAGGTAATTAAGCCACATTCAACTCATATTAATTGAACCATTAAATTATTACATTAAACCATGAGCTTAATGTGTCGCCAAAATCTCGACTTAGTTCAATTACTCTTAATATTCATACATTTCTCAAATTTCGTCCATTGTGACATCTCATGAAACCCAGTGTGTGGTTCCATTTTCCGATTTTTCTATAACTCACTAGGCCTTGTTGAGCTCACGTTTTTGGCCTTGTTCCCAGACCTTCCCTCGGTTTGAACGATCGTTCATTTAGAGCAATTAGCATGAATCGATGGCGTGATGAAGTAGGACTAACACAAGCGTGTGCGTGTGCGTCATTGTGTTACCGCGTTTGCCTCTCCATAGGAACTGCATCGGTCAGAAGTTCGCTATGGCCGAGCTGCGTGTCGTCGTGGCGATGACCCTGCTGAGGTTCCATCTGTCTCCGGGAGTGGACCCGGACCTCGTGGGGTCCGCCTCCGCCTCCGCGGGCGCCCGCCGGCTCCCCCAAGTGGTTCTACGTGCTGAGGGGGGCCTGTGGCTGCAGCTCCGACCTCTGACCCCACCCCAATCAAACTAAGTGTCCAAATTCTCATTTCTCGCTTTTATTATTATTTTTTTACTTGTTTTCACTTGTCATGAAGAGCTTTATAAAATAAACTCTCTATAAAATAAGGATTACGATTAAAAAGCGGCCACGTGATGATGTCGAGCAAACTTTGCAAGCCAACTTTGATCCAACTGATTTGCTTTTTATTTTTACATTTTCCTGCGGAAACCTTAGCCGTATTCATTTTTTATGTCGACTGGTTTGGTGTTGATGAAGAAAATAAGCCCCCAACCTGTGAGGAGTGAAAATTTGCATGGGCGAACGTCTTTGTCTCGTTCAGAAACTGATGATGGATTAAATGTGTTGGTGTATTAAAGGAAAAGTGTGTTTTAGTTTTTACATGCCAACAAAGACGACTGAATCACAGGTTTTAGGGAGGTTTACTGCATATTGTGTTAGGGAAAGGGAGAGCCTACTGATGTGAATGTCAGTATTAACTACTTCATACTTATATTATACCCTTTATTATTCAGAAATTTTGATACATTTGATATTTTTTAATGTTGTGTGTTGTGATTGGAAAGTTTTATTTAAGTCTTAACAGTCACTGCAGGGGTCCATCTGAACATTCATAAATATCTGATCCAAATAAAGTCCGGAGCTTCATTATAGAGATTTGACCAAAATGACCTCCATAGACTCTGTACTGTCCCGTCAAGTCAAGTCAAGTCTGAGTCACTGTCAAATCTGAGAGTCAAGCCTGCTTCACACTGAATGCGACAAGTGACAACAACAAAGCCGAAGTCCATTCATTCCTATGGTGAGTCGCATTCCACACATGTAAAGCTGTGACGCTTGGCGATAAGCTCCGGTTCCTCTGAGATATAGTCCTGTTCCTCTGAGATAAACTCCTGTTCCTCTGCGATAAACTCCTGTTCCTCTGAGATAAAGTCCTCTTCCTCTGAGATAAAGTCCTGTTCCTCTGAGATAAACTTCTGTTCCTATGAGATAAAGTCCTGTTCCTATGAGATAAGCTCCTGTTCCTCTGAGATAAACTCCTGTTCCTATGAGATAAGCTCCTGTTCCTATGAGATAAGCTCCTGTTCCTCTGAGATAAAGTCCTGTTCCTCCGGGATTTCCACATCCGGTCAAGTGCCGAGATGCGTTATGTGAGCAAATTTTACGACCCATGCGTTTCATGAATTTCGGATTCGACATTACGACCGGAAGTTACGCCAGTCAAGTTTTTTTATTGGAACTGGTATTAAAACTAAGTAAATAAGTCACATATCTAAAATAATTCTTATTAATGCTAACCTTGGATGTCAACATAATCATTAACAATAAATCTCTTTCGTGGGTCATTTTTATTTTTGTCCGCACTTTGCAAATATTCTATCAAGGAAGTTTCTCATTCGGGAACACGGTCCAGTAGATGCTCCAGCTGAGCAAACTTCTCGCTGTCGTGTTGGAACGCACAAGCTCTCCCCTTTTCCCCGCCATGTTTGTGATGCGAAACAGTCAACGCTAGGGCGACGACCCGACCGCCGGATGTGATCACGGATACGGTGCGACGTGGGCTTCAGAGTCTTTCACAATGTCAACTTCAGTGAACATTGTGACTCATGTTAATGGGTCTTTAGGGGAAATCCCGATTGCGCAGCAACACAGAAGTCATGACACACACGCCCAGGGAGGTATTCACTGGGTGAACTTCAACAATAAAGAAATTCATTTGAATAATGGCCTCCACAAGATCCAGTCAGGGTGTGTCAGGCCATTAAACAAATAAATACTATCAGAGCCTTAACTGTATTTGTGGGTTATGTTTGTAGGCCTGATAAACAGGAGATTTAAAGTTAATACAGGGCAGAACCTTTCTAATATCGAAACAAAGACATGCTGTTATCATGGTTAATTATATGATTTGAAACAGATCAATTGAGTTTTTAACGTACTTAAGATGCAATTATATTATTAAATATGAATGATTACATAAGATATATAAGACATACACTACTCACAAAAAGTTAGGGATATTTGGCTTTTAGGTGAAATTTCAGGATGAACCTAAAATGCACTATAACCTTTACAGGTGAACTTAATTTGACCTTCTCTAAACTTTTGAATGCACATGTCCAACTATTGAATGTTTCAGTACTTTCTGCACAACTTGCTGTTCTCTAACAAGGAGCTGAACGGCAAAATTCACAACAGGTGTTTGTTCCATGAATCGACCAATACATTTCCTGGTTCAATTAGAATTGGTATTTAAACAGTCCTCTTCATCATGCTGTTCACATTTTGACGTCATGAGACCAAGACGACACCTAACAACTGATCAACAGTACCTCGCCTTGTGAGGCTTCAAACAGGATGTTCTCAGAGGGAAGTGGCCACTGAGCTTAGAGTGTCACAGAGTGTCATCAGCAGGTTGCAACAGAGATACAGAGACTGGAAGAGTCACAGAAAGGCATAGAAGTGGACGTCCTTTGGCCACATCCCACACTAATGAGCGCTTCATTGTGAACAGTGCCCTGCGGAACCGGATGATGAATGCCACTCAACTCCAGGCATATTTAAGGGAGGTGAGAGGCACCTAAGTGTCACGTCAGACCATTCAAAACCGTTTACATCAGCGTGGTCTGCGTGCTAGACGACCTGCAAGGGTACCTGACCACACCACCAGGCACAGGCATCATCGTCTTGCACGGGCCAGGGAGCATTTACGCTGGACGAGGGGACAGTGGCCTCAGTGCTGTTCTCTGATGAAAGTCGATTCACGTTGAGCAGAAATGATGGCCGCCAACGATGCTGGAGACGTCAAGGAGAGCGCTATGCATCAGCCACTGTTGTCAACAGACGAGCCTTTGGTGGTGATGGTGTTACAGTGTGGGCAGGTGTGTCTAGTCAATACAGAACTGCCCTACACTTTGTGAATGGTACAGTGACAAGCCCATACTACCTGAATAACATCATTAATCCAGTCATTGTGCCCCTGCATGAACAACACAGGCCTAAGTTCATCTTCATGGACGACAATGCTCCAGCTCATCGAGGTGGCATCATTAGGGAACGGCTGCTGGAGACTGGGGCACCTCAAATGGAGTGGCCTGCACTTTCTCCAGACCCGAATCCCATAGAAAACCTATGGGATCAGCTGAGTGGCCGTGTAGAGGCTCGTAACTCTGTGCCCCAGAACCTCAATGACCTGAGGGCCGCCCTTCAAGAAGAGTGGGGGGCCAGGCCTCAGCAGACAATAAGTCGACTTGTGAACAGCATGAGACGTCGTTGTCAAGCTGTAATTGATGCTCAAGGGCACATGACAAGTTATTGAGACATTGACATTTTTTGTTGTGGTAAACCCACCACTGTTGTTGGCTTTTGTTTCAATAAATTGTTTGAGATGAGGAAAGCACCATTGCATGCTTCTACTTAAATGCCCTACTTTCATGATATAATATCACTGTAGCGTGAACTTCTTACATTTTCCATAAATTTCACCCAAAAGCCAAATATCCCTAACTTTTTGTGAGTAGTGTATATACATATATAGACATTTTGATAACATCACTTGAGCAACAGACCTTGAATGGCCACAACACATTTGTACAGTCACAGACAGACAGATGGATAGATACTTTATTCATCTCCAGGGGGAAATTGCAGTGTCAAGCAGCTCAGTACAATACAATGAAAAATACCATTAAAATTTGTATTAAAAGGGAAAATGGTAACATATGGAAAATACACAATAAATCTGAGTTACACAATAAAAAATATGGCAATATACACTAAACCTAATGATAAACAACATATATGACCTAAAATTAACAGACACTGAAGAAAGAAAGTTTATTTGGGCAAAAGCGGAACAAACAGATAAGAAGTTAAAACAACATAAAGAACAATCCAAGTTAAAATGCCATTAAACGGAAGTGGAAGCACACAGCCCGGTGTCAGAATTGTTCAACATGTTGATTTGCATATGCTTTACCTGCTCCAGCCTGTTTTTCTGCTCCGGGAACAGGAGGAGTCCACCGCCTGGCACGGGGACAGACACGACAGACGGCGGCTGCTGCTAGGACCCGAGCGCCTGAAACGAGCGGGTACGGTCTCGCTGAGGCTTCGAAGGAATGTGCATTGAAATGTCTCCCGCGTAGGGTTGAAAACACAAAATGTGAAATGAGAAGCGAGTTAAGTCGTTATTCAGTCCGCTGGGGAAGTTCGGGATCTGTGCCGCGAGACGAACCACGTGGGCTGCTCACAAACCCACCTTGAAGTGTAGAACTGAGTGTTTTGACAACGCCGGTTGAATTCCAGAGCGTTAGGAGACTGGGACGTCTGTTCTGAACCTCGGGGGTGTTTGCACAGCAAACCGTGGAGTTCAAAGTCTGCCGAGACCGAAGAAACCGTTTGCCCAGTCCCGAGGTGCGGCCTTTTCTTTTTTTTTTTTTTTTCTTACTTCCTGCTTCCTAGTAGATTCACTCAACCGAGACCCAGTCTACGCCCTTTTGGAATGAGGACGTAACGCGATGCAACGTGAGCTCCAGGACACACCGTTCGCCTACCGTGAGCAGCTTTCTCCCCGGTGAGAGAACCACTTCACGACGCCCCGTCAAGGCCAGCGGTTCGACCCCCGATGGGGTCGCGGGCGTGCGCGCGAAAGCCTCTGCTTTTCGACGCGCCGAGCGGCTCCTCGCCCTCCGCAGCCCTTTCGCTCTCGCAAGCTGGGTTTTTTTTTTGTTTTTTAGCCTCAGTGTGTTCTCTGTCCTCCCGTCCGTCCGCAGAGCTGGCAGGATGTCCAGGCAGCGAGCGGCGACGTGCGTGGCCAGCAGGGGCCGGAGCAACACGGTGAGGGAGCTGATCCAGCAGAAACTCCTCGGAGGGCCGCCCCGGAAAAAGGTCCCCTTTTCCTTTTTTTTTTTTTTTTTTTTGTGCGTGTGTGTGTGCCTTTGCGTCTTTGAGAACAACGTACAGAGTTTTGTGAAAGTAGGAGGTGAGAAGAGATTTGTTCAGTCTTTTCCCGGGACGCGATGAAATGTCACCAAATGACGGCGGCGCCCGTTTGATCCGCCAGTGGTGGGAGAAGTACTCTGAAAGTACAAATACCCTCTAAGAAAGTACGGCATTGGCATTTCTACTGACGTAAAAGTATATAAGTAAAAGTACTTGTCATATCATATCATCATATAATCACGTCATTTCCAGTGCCCTCAGGCTATAATTACTTCATAAAGTACTGCTGAAGGTTTATTTTCTCTAAAATCGCCATATCACAAATGACATAAAAATAGTATCGGTGGTGTCTTACTGTAAGAATTTACATGGATATGAAGCTGGTGAATCATTGATGAGCAGTTTGATTGATCTAGTCCCTGATTTTGATATATACTGTATAAATGTAAATCTGCCCCCCGTAAAGTAACATTACGAAAGCAATTTGTCTGAATTAACAGTAAAGTAAAATCTTGCGCATTTGCCTTGAAATGTGGCGGAGTAAAAGTCAAAACGGAATATATTTAAGTAAGTATGTACAGACACTTGAAATATGTACTTTAGTACGATACATATTTTATAATATAGTATATCCGAAAACATTTCTATTTCATGAGAGCGGGAAAATCCGAAAGATTGTGAGAATGTATGTTGAGACAGTGGCTGAAATGTGGATCCACGTCTCTTGCAGGAATGGGTTTCATCGGAGGGGATTCCTCTGAATGTTTTTGCATCAGATTTAGCCTGTTTGGGTCTGAGCGCTGAGACCCACAGTCCCGACCCGAAACGCTCACGGCTCGCCTATCCCCAAATGACCTACATGTCCAACACACAAACACACACACAGCAACACATGCAACCACACGCGCAACCACACGCGCAACCACACGCGCAACAACCGGCCGTGAGCGGTGAGGGTAAGATGACGCTCTTCCAGTGGCAAATTCACCAACAATCCAGTCGGATGGAAGGAGTTCCCGCCGAAATGTTGGAGATGCAAGACGAAGACGGCGACACGTACGCATTCATTACAACGTCTTATTTTGTTCTGTGTCATTAATCATCACAGTGATAATACAGTCATACATTTTATTTGCATAGCCCTTTTCACAAGAAATAAATCACATGGTAAAATACAGCAATGCATAAAAACAAGATTACAGGGGAAAAGTGGTGAAACGTAGCAAACAACAAAAACTAATATTATTTTACATTATTCACCCTAATCCCAAACCTGCTCGTGAGAAATGACTTGAGTGCTTATCGATCCAGCTCATTTCTGTCATTGTTTGCGTCATCTTTCATTTGGATGGATTCAGAGCTCTTTATCTATTTGGACATAATTGAGAAATAGCCCCGAAAATAAACGATTGTGAGAGAGTTATTTTATTTGAGAGTGACTTGAAAATCAAGTTAATTTAAAAGCGGTAATTCAAGAGAAATCCACTGAGGACTTATAGCGCCCTGAACGATTGAAAGGATTATTTCGAGGATTGATTGGAGTAAATCACGATAAAGTTCACAGCTTCACACCTAGTCCGTAAACGCATCCAAATGTCAGACCCCCCCCAGAAGCCGTTGGGTAAACTGTGCCTGAGTGAGGGATTTGGTGTGTAGCAAGCTTGATAACGTTTGAAAATCATTCGCTGAGGAATGATTGTGGTCCTTCAAGGTCTAAACTAATGTCTCAAACTATAATAACTATAAAAACTACGAGTACAATATTTACTTTTATTGAAAGCATTTTGCTTGTGTAATGTCAAACACTTGGAGTTGCACATTGTGTATGAAACGTGCTGTACAAATTAGGATTAATATTATTAATACTATCAGTGTGATTACAAGTGTTTATCATTATTATTATTATAATCATTATTATAATTATTATTTTTTTCATCATCATCACAACTTCTGCCGCCCTGTTTTGCTTCATAACCCGTTAGATTTCTTCACATAGCCGTGGCGCAGGGGAAGAGGGCGTTGGCTTTCGTACTCGCCAAGAAAATGTCTGCCTGCGGTTCGTTGGATGTGAGGGAGCACAATGGGCAGGTTTGTACACGCGAGCGGGGAAGCATGCACTATTCGTTTTTTGATCCTGTTGAAATACACAACACAAGTCTGAAATCTGAAGTAATTGACCACAAATTTTTCAATTTATTTCCGTGTCGTTTTTCTTTTTTCAAATATAACTTTTAATAATCATGTAAGAGATCATGTGCAGCCAGCCGGTCACTGTCGGCAAAACAAGCCCCTGACAGGCTGATCAGGACCTTGACTCGAAGCGGGGGGGGGGGGGGGGGGTCTTGGCTGCATATTGTTCTGCACATTAGGCAAAAGGATACGTGAACGTGCAATATTGATTTGAAATGATTTTATAACTAGAATGTTGTCCGGTTCAAGAGCTTCCTCTAAGAAAATAGTCAACAACGCAGCGAACACTGCAGCGGTAGCAAACGAACACCTACAAAAACATAACTGAGCACTGCTTACCAGGACTGACCTAGCAGAAGGGAGCATGCCACAGGGCCCCGTCGTAACCTCTAGTAAATATTAGTAATTGTTCTTACTTTATTGATCATCGCGGTTATTCGTCTTCCAAAACAACCCTTTGCCCACAGAGTGCCTTTCAGATCGCGGCCGCCACCAACCAGCACCTGATCGCTCAGGACCTGCTGCTGCACCGGGCGCAGGCCGATGCCAGGGACGCCTGGGGACGCTCGGTGCTGCACGTCTGCGCCGAGAAAGGACATTTCCTCACTCTGCAGGTCAGCGCCAGGAGAGCGGCTGCAAATTATTTCTGCGGGTCTCGTGCGAGATGGAGAATTGGGGACGCACCAATACGTAAACGGCGTAGCAAGCTCCTTGTAGAAAAGCCCCTATCTATGAGGATATTCTTTTCCCCTGTTTATGAATAACTTTCTCTGTATGGTGTTTCTTGTTTCTCCGAGGCAATTTTTCTTTCAACCCAAGTCCCTTTCAAAGAAGGCTTGGGTCAGACTTCTCAACTACCCAATCTATATCTATACATTTTTACGAGTATAAATTATAAATATTCATATGTAATAATTGATCATATAAAAATAAGATGCAATTCTAAAAAATATTATTTACCACTATAATTGTCCAGACTTTAATACATCTTTTAGATTTATAAATGAAATTTATATTAATATATATTCATATATAAATAAACATACAATTATAAAAAATAATTATTTACCGCTATAATTACCCAGACTTTACAATTTTTAAAAATGTTTAAATAACATATGCAGATTAATATATAACATCTTATAAACAAACAATTATTTAAAAAAAAAATAATCGCTATATTTATACCTACACTTAGTACTTGCAACAACCATGCAGCCACTTGACCCTTTTGATTAAACTTTTTGGTACATTCTGTGTATTTTCTTTTATAGTTCGTTTTTTTTTACATTTCTAAGCTTTTTTTTTCGTTTGTTTTTTTTAAAGGTACTTGTCTGTGACTGATCGCACGACAATGCACCAACTCAGGCACACAACCTGGGAACCTCCATCCACTTATCTGCGTCTGTGTCTTGTCTGTTATGGTCTATCTAACTGTTCAGAATATGCGTTTATGTTTTGAACTCCTGCTGCTCCACAGACCATCCAGAAGACGCTCTCAGGGATGAGGCACTCGATCGATATTGAACTGTACAATTATGACGGTGAGTGTCAACCCTGTCGGCCACATTGGACAACGGGGAATTTCCTCAGCCGACGGCGACAAAACTCAGACGTTACATTTTGACAAGGTTTCCTACGTATGTCGGTTAGAACCCGGTGAAACTTTGGCCGTTCAAGTGTTTTTCATCATCAAACATTAAGAAAAAAAACAAAAAAAAAAAAAAACAGCAATAAGGCGTCATGACTCGTAGGGAATGTGTTTCTAGGGAGAGTTTGCAGTTAAGAGCCCTTTACCTTGACTATCTTTGGCAGATCAGGTTTCTCCGCCCGGAGAAATATTCCAATCATCTTCAAATTGACAGCTACGTTCCGTGTCCGTGCGTTTGTTTTTTGTTTTGTTTTCTCTGGGACATACCAAACAAATAGCTCTCGCGTCCGCACGATATTCACCGTCTCCTCCGCCCCCCCCGTCCTCCAGGCTTGACGGCGCTCCACGTGGCCGTCCTGTCCTACAACCGGGCGGTGCGGGAGCTGCGGGAGCTGCGGGAGCTCGCGGCGCCGTGCTCCGTCGTGGCGCTGGAGGTGGATCGCCGCAGGCGGATGTACATGGAGTGCATCAGGACGCTGGTGGCCATGGGCGCCCACTGCCGGACGCAGGTCAGTCCCCCCCCCGATCGCGCGTTTTCGAATTTCGGGCTTTCAACGCGAAAGGTCGCGCCTGCTTGGCCGCTTTCCAGCCAGCGTGGCTTCCTGGCGCTAAGTGGTTTGGCTGTGAACTTCCCCCTTTTTTGGAAGTAAAAATCCAAATACACCCCTGGGAAATCCAATCATACCCCGATCCCCACGCTCTAACGTTGCCGACTCAGCATCCGTGGCAGATCTGGCTGTTTCGGGCAAAAGGGATTCCTCCCCCCGTCACCCCTTCTCAACGCTTCTACCCTCTGTTCACCAAGTCGTTTTTTTTTGGGGAGTTTTGCCCACGGCCCCGGAAGGGGGATGCTGTTGATGTCTGTGCGAAACCCTCTGAGACTGCTCTGCGATCGAGGGCGTTGGAAGCAAACTTCTAAGCGCTACCGCAGGCCGTGGATCGGTCAAGCACACTAGCTCGCCACAAAAGTTAGGACCACCCCAAGTTTGTTTTTTTTCCCCCTCCACCACAACCCCACGTTCCTATGAGAGCAAATGCTGACGACTACGTAGAGGCCGAGGCTTCGAGACGGGGGGGGAGCGGCCAACGGTCGCCGGGGTGGGGCGACACGTTCCGCAGCGTCCGAGGAAGGATATTTGGACATTTGTTCCGTTTCCGTCCCGCAGGACCTGAAAAGCGGACGGACGTCCCTTCACATGGCGTCTGAGGAGGCAGACGTGGAGCTGCTGCACCTCTTCCTGGACCAGCCGTCTTCACTGCACCTCGTTAACGAGAAGGTGAGCGTCCAGCGTCCTCTGCTTATATTGTTTTATATAAAAAGAATATAAGCGGTGGATAATATCCTTTCATGATTTATTTATTTTTTTTCCCACTTAAGCTGCATTTTATCATCTGGCTGGAGATGGAAATGGGCCTTTTGGGCTAACTCTGGCCCATTTACAGTTTTACTGCTTAATAATGGGCGTTCTCCCTGACAGTATACACAAACACCACTAAATAAACGACACCATTAAACCTGGTGTGAAGCAATCACATAAACACAACAATGAAATAATCTGCTTAAAACGCAAAATTCTATCATCGCCCCATTGTCATTCGCCGTTATTTCCATGCGGTTTGACCTGGTTCAGCAATTTTGAAAAACAAAATGGATTTAAGTCGTTCTCTACGGTGAAGTCATTCCCTGACAAATTTGCTCGGAAAATAAACCACTACAAAACGCCAACGGGTGAAGTGGCTGCACCCGGCCCCGATTTGTTCATAAAGAAAATACAAGTATTTCCTCCCTTCCTTTATCATTACGTGATAACGTTTGGATAACGTTTGGATTTTTGTGTTTGTAATTCGATGGCCGTACGTGTGACAAATAAAAAATCTTGAATCTTGAATCTTTCTGCCAGATGTTCAACGGGAACACGGCCTTGCACATCATCAGTTCTCTGCAGAACAACGACACTCAGCTTTTGGCAGCGAGGATGCTGATGAGCAGCGGAGCCGACGCCAGCGCCAAAAACATTGAGAAGGAGCTGCCAGCTCAGCTGCTGTCTGAGGGACCAGACAGCGCCATGGTAATGATCTGGTAAAAATGATCTGAATGGTGTTTCCCCCGCCCTTTTTTCTTTTTTTTCTGCCATGGAAAATGGCCCACAATGAAATAATCCCACGGCGCTAAACCACGACCCTGTTATCCAGTAAGGGCGGCAGAAACGGTGCTTGTTATTATTATGGGCTTTTCCCTCTGAAATATGGTTTGGTATGGTTAAAAAATATTTTTTTTAATGTCAGCTCCAAACTGTTTTCTTATACCTGAATTGCTCGGTTAAAATTCAAATCTTTAAATCGTTAAAATCTACTCTTCGGCTAATGAAATTTGGAATTGAATGCCACAAAATTGTTCCTTACTTGGTAGCATCGACGCATTTTGATAAAACTGCCCAATTGAGATGTCCCACGAGAAACAATCTTTTTTTTTTTTTTTAACAGCTTCAATTTGTTATTTTAAGAGCGCTTTAACCATGAAATGTGACAATGTTTTCTGTGCTCTGTGTTTCTTGCAGGTGCAAAAGGTCCTCAAGGGGAAATAAAGGGAACCTAACGCTCAGAAACGCTGTCAGTCAGACAGTCCAGTATAACTCTATTTGCCCACCAGGCAGATGCATGTTGTTTCAATGAAACCCATTCAAGTGTTCGCTACTGTGTAGTGCTACAGAAAAACTAAAATACCGTTTATCCTCTTCCAAGTGGAATTGTATCACTGTGAAATTGACATATCATACGGGGGTACACCATTTTATAATGTAAACCGGGGGTTCCTAAATAGGGGTCCACGGGTGGTCCTGAGCCAGAGCTTAGTCCGCTGTGCCTGTACGTTGATAAGTTTGCGGAACCCCCGGCGTCAAGTAATGACGTTCTCGTCTCATACATTGTTCTTTATCTGAAAACAAGAGTTTAGGCAGGCTATCATATCGCACATCACAATGTAGTGAACATGTGATGAACTTCAGGGGGCTTATTTAACATGGGATTTTGTAAATAAAAGAAAAGATATTGTGACACTGAAGCAAGAGATTGTTCTTTAACCAGTCCCTATGAATCGCAAAACACGATTCTCCAAAACTGGCAGAAGCGATCTAAGGGTTCGAAATCTTGGCAAGTGTCGTTTTAACTGTATATGAGCACGGCTGTGATTGGGCTGTAGATAATGGTTTGTTGAGACGAGGGTAATGATATTTGGCCAACAAAATACGATCCTTCAGGATTCCATTAGCGAACACAAAGGCCGCCTCTCGTCCAATCTGATTGGTGAGAAGTAACTGTTGTATATCAATGTCAAATGCTTTAGTAAGTAAAGCAATGATACCAAATGGCTCAGCCATATATTTAGAATCAACAACTTAAAGTTTTTCTTTTTGCTATGAGCAGGTGTGAATTTAGTGCTTTGCTAAATGATTTGTAGTTTTGAGCTTTCAGCTTTGGTGGAATGATTGGAGTGTTGTGGACAGTTCAGACCCTGGACGGCCTCACATTCTTAAGCAATATTGATGCAAGTGATTCAATACGGTGAATGATAAAGGTATTAGTTGTTTTTTTATATATTCT
The DNA here is from genome assembly GCF_960531495.2 of Zeus faber. Classification (NCBI taxonomy): domain Eukaryota; kingdom Metazoa; phylum Chordata; class Actinopteri; order Zeiformes; family Zeidae; genus Zeus; species Zeus faber. The sequence continues at coordinate 30,017,952 of NC_137189.1, read as the reverse complement.
TTACTGTTTTATTGGTACCTATTAAAATGTGTGATCTCACCTGTATTATGTTTTTAAAGTCTTTAATAATCTGCAATGTATATAATAAAACCATTCCAAAAAAATTGTCTTTCATTGGTGACTGAAATGTTTGCATGTCATATTAAACGAATGAACATTAACTTCTTATCACAGCAAGGAAATTGCTTATTAAAAAGTAATCTCATGACAGAATTTCCCCTGAATTGCCTCTTAAAATCTCAAACTTAACCACACTGCCTACTACTAGTACTACTTTACCGTGTAAATATACACCAGACAGTTAAATGGACTATGCAAGTGTGTAGATGGCTTGGCTATTTATTATTGTACATCATGAACAGTACAGAGGAATTTACAGCTGTTTTCAGCAGTCACAATAAGACAGGTCATACACCACATTCACACAGTGGCCATTTTACTGCTAACTCCACCCGGAAGACAGTAAACAACTGGAAAACCAAGTTTCCCAACCATGCCACCGCTATAGCCTTTCACTGGGTCCTCTTGGGAATATTTACTTTCTTACAACTTATCTATCAAGTTATTTAGGGGTTCCGAAACAAAGATTTTGGACCGCTTCCTCACAATGGCCTAGGTTTCCCAGATGTTCACTGTCTTCCTTCTCCTGGCGGTGTTTCCCCCAGCGAGGGAGAAGCAAGAGCAAAATGACCGCCGTGTTACGGTGTATTGACTTTCTTAAAACATTTTGACGCCACGAACATCATTGTTATTCGATTTATAAATATAGAAAAATATCTCAGACCAGGCAGCACATTTGGGGCGTCCGGCTTGCTCCAGTCAGGTGTCGATCAATTCCTCTTCAGTCCAATGAGCCTTTAAAACATTAAAGCACCCAAAACACCGCTCTCCACAGTCCTTTCCAGAGAACGCCATATTCTATTTTTTCAATCGTTGTACCTATTTCTTCTTCTTCTCCTGTGTGCTGGTGAACCACTGGTCCAGCAGCTTCTTGCTGTAGTAGATCTGCCAGGCGTGCACCTGCACAGCGATGACGATCACCAGGTACATGACGGTCACGGCCGAGAAGCCGAAGATGAAGCGGTAGGCCTTGCCATGCCGGTACAGCTGCTGCGCCACAGGGAACATCTCCATGCCGCCGTACATGAGGGGCGCCACGCAGAACAGCCCGGTGCTGATCATGGAGATCACCAAGTAGCTGATGTTGTTACGCGGCAACGCCAGGAAGCTGAAGGTGGTTGGGATGATGCTGAGCAGGTAGGGGTACTCCCACTGGTACGGAGAGGCCACCATGCGGTGCGAAACCAGGCTCAGCTGACTCACCGTCACCTGGGACGGGAATACTGTGTTACTGTGGACACCGAAACAACACTGCAGTGGTACTACCAACACATACTGCATTAATGCGAATACCTAAACAACACTGCAGTGGTACTACCACCACATATTGTGTTACTGTTAATACCTTAATAACACCGCAGTGGTACTACTACCACCGCTACTAGGGATAAATGATTTTGACTAAAACGAGAATTGCGATTTTCTTGATGAGAATTGAGATCACAATTTCCCCTCACGATTCTAAGAAAAAATAACCAGTTCGTTATTTCGATTTTTTATTTTTTTTGATTTAAGTTGTGCTAAAAAAATTGAAAACCACGCAGAGCAGAGTTGTACTAATTTGTACTAATTGTGTAGTTGGATGCACAGCACAATGCAGACGACTATGGTTTTGCTAAACCATTTGGGCTCTAGCACATTCCATATCACAGTGGACTGACTGTCCAATGGGACTAACATAAGCAAAATATACGCTAGAACATGTACAATTTTGTGCGTTCGCAACAGTTGTAATCAGAGGGTTTGTGCATTGAATTTAAAAGCACAATTATCCACACACTTGAATAGTGTTTTAGTTTCTTTACTGAACGAAACAAATCCAAGCATAATTTTGCCCCTGGAACTGTTGGAGCCCTGTCAAGTACATTTTTGTTTATATGCTCTTCCTCTGATAATTTGTCCTATGGCCTAATACATAAAGTCATTCATTGAGATTAGGGTTGCCGCGGTTACCAGTGTTACACAGTGTTCGGGCATACACTGATTACATTACTCGCCCACCTCCCTCACCATCGTTTAGCCTTTTTGAAGAAATAAAATTCACTTGTTCAATTTCTGCGTATCAGTGCCCATTTATTAAAATTAAAAAAAAATAATAATTTGTAAAATACTAGGCGTGTTATCAATACTTAGTCACCTTGCGGGCCTACTGCTACCACACACTGTGTGGTAGCAGTAGGTAATGTGTGGTAGCAGTAGTAGTACCTGAGCAGCCATCAGCACCCAGATCAACACGTGGACAATGTTGAGTTTTCGAATCTCAGACTTCAGGGCAACACTGCGTGAGATGACAGCAGATGGACACAGTCAGAAACAAAGGACCAGAGACACATTTGTTCCGTTCATTTCCAACCAAGGCGCTCGTGTCTTCCACCACCACCACCAGAGTTTGGGCGGTGATGGATGTTGGAATTAAATCACCCATAACTAAAGGGTGTAGCGATAAGGGAGAGGCACAACATTTCACAGCACACAGAACGCGTCAAAGTGCCGCGCGGTGCTGATAAACGAGCGCAATATCCACCCAACGTACACATCTTTTCAGTTTAAGACTATAAACATTAGACAGCAGAAACACCAACCAAACCCAGATGTGTAGAGCCAAGCCGCCGTGGAGCAGTGCGACTGAATTAAACCCAAACAACTCTGGTGGAGTCATTTGCAGCTCACTGAGGTCTACTTACCTCATCTGGTAGTGTGACGCTACCCGCTCCCGGTGCTGAAAGTCACTGCCATCCGTCCCTGACGCTCTGGGACCTGCTCGAGAAGCCATGCTGCCTGCCTGAGAGAAAATCATGTCAAACACTAAATAACAAATCAAAGTATATTTTCAGTCAACTTGGCAGATAAATAGACTTTATTCATGCCCAAATGGAAATTGCAAAACCTCCTGTTTTTCAAACTGGGAATTAATAATAATAATGATGACGATGATGATGATGTCAATGCACCACTTTATTTGTATCGCACCTTTCGTACATAATTCGTCGCTCAAAGCGCTTGACAGAAATCGGGGAATTAACAGAGTGAATCATTTCTAGATATTTTTTTTTTAACGACTTCAACTTTCATTTTTTTCTCTTTTGATCCGACGTGTGCTGCTGTTACCGCGCCACCTCCCTCCAGGGATCAGGGACTTTCGAGCGCAAGCGGTTAGCGGCCAGGCTACCATGCTAACTGAACCGGCTAGATTAAATGAGACACCCGGTCTTGGGAGGGCGAGCGATATCGAAGAGAGTCCTCAGCTTTCCACCGAACCACCTCCTTTACCTCGATGTGGGGTTTCTCATGAAGCGGAACCAGCGTCGGACCAAACGGGAAACTTTCCTCCTTTTTATTTCGGGACTCGCGAACGACTCGGAGGGAGGGAGAGATACCGGGAGTGTGACGTCTTCTTCCGCTATTTCTCCTCGGGTTTTTCCGAGCGTTCATAGGAACATTACTGCCACCTATGGAGCTGGAGTGTAAAGACCGATACATAGACATACTTATGTGTGTGTGTTTGCATATATATATATATATAAATATATATCTTTATATATATATATATATAGATATATATATAGATATATATTTAATGTATACCAAAGCTGTGCAATTAATTGTATAAACCCCACAACTTGGTGCATCATGTCACACATAATTGAGCATGGGAATGGCCCTCATTAGGCATGGGCATAATGTTCAAAATCCCTTTACACTCAAAATATTAATAATTTTTCATTAGGCACGATCACAAATATAATGTTTATTACCTTGTAATCGATATGAAAGATTGACATACAGTGTCAAGCCGCATCTCAAATGATTCCTTAGGCTCTCCAGCTCTCGTGAAACTGAAAAAAAATAAATAAATAAAAATCTTTCGCTGAGGGTCAAATACTATTTCAGAGCAAATGCATTTGATTTGGAATTCGGGTCCCGACGAATATATTCGATTCGAAATGATGCCATTCAGATTCAGTTTTTTTTATTACATTATTGAAGTTCAACGATTCAAATTCAAATGATGTGATTCAAATTCAGTTTCTAGTGACACAATTTTCTGCCCGTATCTGTTGTTTAAAAGGAAAATCTGTTATAAATCAAATATTTACCTGTTTCTCCTCCGTACTTGAAAAAATGACGACAATCACTGCCTACAGCCGTCTGCATTTTAACCTTCCAAGAATATCTTCCAGCCAGCAGAGTGTATTGGATTACTCTCTAAAAATATTGTACTTTAACTCTTTAAAACAAAGGATATTTACAATATCACTGGGTTTTTAAATTAGTGTTCCAAATTGAAATACAGTATGTTTATTCAACTCTGTGCACCCAAGAGCATTTCCTCATGGATGCAGGTTTAGCCATAATGGGATAAAATGACTGAACAACAAATCGGAAAAAAGAAGGAAATAAAGTGTTTATTTGTCCATCTTTTATAACATCAAAACAAAACAAATATCAAAACAACTAACACAAGACCTACAAACTTCTGCATTGTTTCCAATTTGCTTATGCCTAGTGCTTAGCCTTTTAGAATTTAACAGAATTCCAGGTATTCAGTAGTCAAACAAATAAATTACAAATAAGAATCCTGACAGGTACTTTCCAATTGGGTGATGATTTTTTTTTTTTTTTTTTTTTTTTTTTTTTTTTTGTTACACAAAACACAAAAACAGGATTTGTGGAAAAGGAACCTAGACCCAACCCTCCGTGCCGATAAAAGGTCAGGATATTTGAACTGCAAAGTGACCGGTAAAGTCATCAGCTCGCGGATAAAGAAATAATTCGATTCCAATTTTGATTTGATATATGTCTCCTGAAAAGAAACATATTTTCCAAATACAAAAAAATGACTGTCACTTACATTGTTTATGCCAAACAAGCGGACAAGCCTTTTACTGTACCCTTCTGAGAACCGAAGAAAATCAAATATAAGCCAATTAGCTATCGTTATTGCCCATGCTAAAAAAGCTAAAACAAAAAAAAATATTATTTTCCACCAAGGTTCTTATGTGCCAAAACGAATGCAACTGGACGGCAAACAGAGAGGTTGCGTGCACTGTTATCCTTATCATCTGTGCGAGTACAAAATATGGATACAGCAAATTGCTTCTATATCAGGATCAACGTGGTTGTAGATAACGTGTTATCTCCACCTCATGTATCTAATGCACTGGCCGTTGATTCATCTTGTAGTAATGATTGCATGATTCAATCTATAAAAATCTAACAGGAACTGAAAGTGACAATGACAAGTACTGAGATATACTGTATATGTGTGTGTAATGCAAAGAGCTGTTGGCGCTTTATTTAACATGCCGTATTTTGTATTTAAAGTAAACATGTCATTTCCTGTGAGACTAACATGGCATCATATAATCCCCAAAAATTCAGCATTCAGTTCATATCCTCTTCTCGCTCAAAGCTGAGACGTTTAAACAGACATTTGCTTCACACACCTCATAACCAACATAAATGGTTACATATTGAGTATTGACATATTTATATACAAATTCTATTATAAAACCATATTGATTTGTCTCTGTTTTATTGGTAAAATTAATTTTCGTATGCTGCAGAGATATTCACATTGTTGCTATACAGTTACTAAATCCTCCACAGCCCAATTAAACCCTGCTTACAGAGCCTTTGTACCTTGGATCTTGACGTAGTTCAATCCTTATAATGCTGCTGCTGTGTTGATACGCGAAACAAAATGATATATAGCTAATAACATGTGATTGTTTCTCTCTGTTTTTCAGATGCCCCTCTTACATTGGATACAGCAAATACCCCGAAAACGTAGAGTGGACATACTGCCCAGCGTAAAGTCCCGCAGCCTGGTCGGATGGAAGTTGTAGATGCACGGTGTCTCCTGGTTGCAGAGGCAGCACGGCGCTTCCCGACGCCTGGTCGAGCGACCCCTTCTTGTACTCATCATACGTGTACATCAGAGGCTCATTGTTCCTCATCAGTGCCACCCACACATTCCCCCCTTTGCAGTGAACATGGTAGGCAAAATAATAGATCCCAGGGACAGTGCAGGTAAAGACGCCACTTTGGGGGTTGTAGTCCTGGTTGCCGTTGTGCAGGAGCTTGTCAAAGACGATGGGCGAACCGACGGGAGGAAACGGGTTTGTGAGCTTGGCTGTGAATGCCGGCATCTCCATGGCATTTCCACCAATTTCCCCTGCATTCTTTTGCTTCTTGTAGCCATATGGTTGTCCATTGTAAGGGCCTGTCGCCGGAAGAATCTGTCCGAGATCGGGAGATACAGCAGAGGGTCCTGGCGGTCCTGGTGGTCCTGGATGTCCCGGTTGTCCCGGGAGGCCTGGGAGGCCACTGGGGCCAGGTTTTCCTTGTGGACCGCCATTACCTGGCATCCCAGGTTTTCCGTTACCAGGATAGCCCGATTTACCAGGTGGGCCTATTTCGCCTTTTGGCCCCGGACGCCCTGGAGGGCCGATAGGTCCCCCTGGTCCCGTAAGTCCTGGAATTCCCTTTGGTCCCTGCAGACCTCTCTCCCCAGGTTGTCCTCCCTCTCCTTTTTGTCCGGGCAATCCTGAAGCACCGGGGAGACCAGGTAATCCCCTGTGACCAGCCTCCCCTTTAGGTCCCATGGGTCCTGACAATCCCCTGGATCCTGGTAGTCCACCCACCCCTGATAAACCTGGCTGTCCTGGAAGTCCTGCAGGCCCGAGTTCACCCCTTTCACCGGGCTGCCCTTTGGGTCCCATGGTACCTACATCCCCTTTTGGCCCATGAAAGCCGGGACCTCCTGGAGGTCCCATTGGGCCTGGTTGGCCCGGTGGACCACTGAGCCCAGAGGGACCAATTACCCCTTGAAGGCCTTCTTGACCTTTGTCACCCTTTGGACCCGGAACACCAGGAAATCCACTGTGTCCCTTGTGACCTTGAGGACCTGGAAACCCTGACTTGCCATAACCCTGTAAACCTACACTCCCAGGCAAACCAGGTGGGCCTGGTTCCCCTTTTCCTCCTAGGAGCCCTGGCTGTCCTGGCAAGCCATCTATTCCAGGTCTTCCAATGCCCGGTAAACCTTGCAGCCCAGGCTCACCCCCTACACCTTGTGGCCCTGCCATTCCTGGCTCTCCAGGAGGACCAGGTTTTCCTGGTAACCCTGGCTGGCCGGGAAGTCCATTCAGGCCTGATTTACCAATCCCAGGTAGCCCCATTTGGCCAGGTGGGCCTGGCGGGCCACTAGGTCCTTTCAAGCCTGGCAGCCCAGGCACACCAAATCCTTTATCCCCCTTGGGCCCTGGCAAACCAGGGAGCCCAGGTATTCCCTTGTGGCCAGGTTCTCCTCGAGACCCATACTGTCCTGGAAGCCCTTGGCCCCCTGGCTTTCCTAGTCCTTGCAGACCAGGGGGGCCTGGTACCCCTGGAGGTCCAGGCAGTCCTATTGATCCCTCACCACCCCTGGGGCCCATATCTCCTTTTGGTCCTGGTAATCCAAGTCCTCCAGATTTCCCTGGCAGTCCTGGTAATCCTGGTTTTGCTAATCCTGGGTAACCCTGAGGACCAGGGGGTCCTGGCTTTCCCGGTATTCCCGGCAACCCATGGCCTGGCATCCCAGGGGGGCCTTGTGGTCCCGGAGGGCCTTGAACTCCTGGAGGTCCCTCTCTGAAAGCATTTCCATGTGGTAAAGAAGGAGCAGGACCTTTTGCACCTCTGGGGAAAGTCTCTCCTGAGAATGAGAAATATGGATAATGAGAACGAAAAGGTAAATATCATGAAGCAACACAACATCTAATGAGCTCACTCGTTCTCAAGGGTACATTTATTTGGTTTGGAATGGATAGGGTAGTATATCTCATTGTGTCTTGGGTTATGAAACTCGCTCATGCTTTGAAGAACCATATGAAACTACTTTGCTGGAAACGATAGGACATTAGGGAATCAAATATATGAGGTTTTCAACTTTTTTTTCCCAGTTCTGGCTCAAACCACTAAAGTTTAAACTATATTTTGAAAAAGAGTGGGAATGTAGGTGTACATGGACGAAAGAGGGGATTCACAAAATACTGCAAATTTCAACGGCAATTTTCTGTCTGTTGATAGGATACAAGGCAATGGCAAAAAAAAAAGCACTAGAGGGAGGAAAATTAACATTGTTTACCAAAATGAACAAGTTTGGTGATAACAACCCATCCCCATATTACCTTAGTATGGGTTCCTTTCTTAACCCAACTTGCATATTATTACAAAAAAGACAATATATCATGAAGCAACGCTTTATAACTTCGATTTATCGCTGGTTAGGTTTATGCGTGGGCGTCTATGCGTGCAATGGGTTTTTTTTTTGGGTTTTTTTTCATAATGTTCATAGACAATGAATCACAACAAGGAGAATTTGCTTTCAGGCTAAGTATGTCCCGAGCCCTTTGCAGTTGTTGGAAAGGTCTTTGGAAAAGTTGACTGGCTGGTTTGTCCAGAACTCCCTGGCTGCTGTGTGTGTTTACACCAATGGCAACACAACACACCTTGCTTAGATAACATCATCCAGAAAGAATGTTAGGGATTATTGGCTTTAATACAGTGCATATAATGACATGTCTTAGAAAATGGTTGAACTGCCTCCGTGCTCCTCTAACAACACGCGATACGTCAGGGATACTGTGCAGCTCCATGGTCCTTATCGCAAAATAACCCAGACAGGATGATCAGGGTCTTGTAGCACTGTGAGAAGGTGTTATTTTGTGATAATGACTGGCTGGCTTCACATTATCCCACTTGTCAGATGGCTACTTACTAAATAACAACATCACTATGACGCCGCGGAATGAGGGACGTGAAACCAGGGGGAGAAGTGGATTCCCGTGGCAACGGTCATTATTAACAGATCAGCGGTCATTACTCAGAAATAACTGACCGCTGATTATCGCAATCGGCCAATCTGAATCCACAAAGAGTATTATAAGAGTATTCCACAGTTTTCACAGAGCCGTGGAAGTTGATGATAAAAAGCCCATGTTCATTTAAGAAAATGAATACTATCGAGTTGAGAACATCATTGATTCTCTGGTGAGTTGAATTATCAATAAAATGGACTGTATTAGTATATAGACACTAAGGCCACTCTAAATGTAAGGTGCCTCACATACACCCATTCACACAGCGACGGCAGCGTCAGCCATGCAAGGAGACAGCCAGCTCTTTGGGAGCTCTTAGGGGTTGGGTGTCTTGCTCATGGACACCTCGGCAAATGAGCCAGGAGGAACCGAGGACCAAACCACCAACCACCTGGTTGCCAGACGGCCACTCTACCTCCAGAGCTACTCCCGCCCACTTGAGCACGATCGATAATCGATGAGTCTGACCTTTGCCCTCTCCCAGCGGCCTCACTTTGCCCATGTGCAGCGGCAGCTGGGGAAGCTCCTTCCCGAACTGCGGCATCGGCGTCTCTTTGCCGAACTGCATCTGCGGCATGTCGTTCCCCAGGGGCTGCTGGAGAGGGAAGCCCTCGTTGTACTGCGGCACGGGTGGAGGCGGCTGCTTGGGGCCGTAGTACACCCCGCCGCGGGCCGGATGGAGCAGGTGGAGCAGCTGCAGCGCCGGCAGGAGGAGCTGGGAGTAGTGCAGGACGGTCGCCGCCATTTTCTACTGCAGACGAGAGAAAAAGAAGGAGAGGGAGATCAGGGTGCAGCTCACTGCGTTTCTCCTGGTGCAAACCACAACGCTGCTTTCCATGGAGAGCGAGTGACGTGAAAATAATCCGATGAAAGTTGAGCTTTTTTGTTTTGGCACTTTTTACGCAGATCACCATTGAAAATGTACTTCATTTGTTTTGCATTTCACATTGTTCCACTATGGCGATTACATTTAAATGTGTTACAAATTCCTCTCGACAGTAAACAAAATTAAAATACATCAAGTCAACATAAATTGACAGTCGAAGGACAGTCCTTTTCTTCCACAGAACTTTATTTGCAATTCAAGTTGCCAGATAAATTCTGTATTCAGTCAGATATGAGTGATTACTGCAATGCATAATTGCAATATTACACCATTTTTTTTTTTTTTACATTTGTTTTAATTTTCTTTTATGTTTTCCTTTTGTACTGTGACGTGTAGAAAACTGCATGTACTTTATATAAATATGCCTGATGTCCAAATAATAAACACTCTCATCCTAAGGCTGAAGTAACGCTGCAGACTGGGGGGATTCCCACAGGATGAAATAATACAATCCAGCAACATTAAATACAATGAAATCCCACAAATCACAAAAAGAATAAAGGTTTCACAAATCTAAAATTGGATTTTGAATTTTAATCTAGTCCAGGTTTGACGACTATCAGTACTGCGGCTTTTGAGCGCAGCTGGACCGGTGTGTAGAAAAAACAGTGGAGTTCACCTTTCTCGGTTTTCCAAATAAAATAGAGTTTTCCCGACTCGGAGAGAGGGTTTTCAATGTGATTTAAAATCAATACAATTACACAAATCATTTACTGTGTGTTTTAATTGAAGTTCAGCCGTGCACCGGTTAAGACTGTCTGAGACACGGTACCTCGGTGAAAAATCTGAGGTTTTTGAACGCAGCATCGCGTCAGAAGCTCTACATATCACCTTTTTTGGCAAAATATTAAATACTTCTGGGACCGTGTTTGTGTCGGGGATGATTTGACAGCTGGCTAGCCTCTCAAAGCTCAAATAAACACACCGTGCTTTTTTTGTCCAGAGTTAAAAAAGATCGACCGGTTTTCTTTGGCCCCAGAGAGCAACGCTTCGTCCTTCAGATGGAGAGCAGCCGGGGTCAGGGCCTTCAGCTCAGACGCAGATACCAGGACGCCAGAACGGGAGATTTACAACTGATTCATGTTTGGATTTATGGAACGCAGTGCTCTCTGAAGGGGGGGAGACTCTGAGTCCTGAGCTTGATGTAAAAGCTAAAAAAATAAGCACTGATTACTGTTTACTTTATTGTTACTCAGCAGCACGACACATGCTGGTAGTTAGGCATCATTTGGACATAACTGACGGATACGTTTTTTTTTTAATAAGTATGTATTTAAGTAAGTAAGTATTTGGTATGAGTCTACCCCTGGGGTCCAATCACAACATATTTACCATATGTCAGCACACAGATTTACGTTGGTGAGAATGAGCGACAGGTCAGGATAAATGTCATACAATTTTACATAAAATCACACACACAAAACATAAAAATAAATAAAATAAATACAATGATTTAAAATATGCAACAAGTAGGCAGCATGTAAGATGAGGTAGAATGTGCCAAGGTAGTTGTGGATAAATAAATAAGGAATTACTGAAGATAAGACAGTGGATGAAAGAAAGTGTCCAGGCGTGGACAGCCACTGACTGATACTGTTCATCGGGGGAAAGGGAAGTGGTAAAAGGGAATTATTAGTTATTGATAAATTGATGTTGCATGCTCACAGTGTAAAGAGCGACAGAATGTTACACAGCGACAGGATGTTACACAGCGACAGGATGTTACACAGCGAGGGATGTTACACAGCGACAGAATGTTACACAGCGACAGGATGTTACACAGCGAGGGATGTTACACAGCGACAGAATGTTACACAGCGACAGAATGTTACACAGCGAGGGATGTTACACAGCGACAGAATGTTACACAGCGACAGGATGTTACACAGCGACAGGATGTTACACAGCGACAGGATGTTACACAGCGACAGGATGTCACACAGCGACAGGATGTTACACAGCGAGGGATGTTACACAGCGACAGAATGTTACACAGTGACAGAATGTTACACAGCGACAGGATGTTACACAGCGACAGGATGTTACACAGCGACAGGATGTTACACAGCGACAGAATGTTACACAGCGACAGGATGTTACACAGCGACAGAATGTTACACAGCGAGGGATGTTACACAGCGACAGGATGTTACACAGCGACAGAATGTTACACAGCGACAGGATGTTACACAGCGACAGGATGTTACACAGCGAGGGATGTTACACAGCGACAGAATGTTACACAGCGACAGAATGTTACACAGCGACAGGATGTTACACAGCGACAGGATGTTACACAGCGACAGGATGTTACACAGCGACAGAATGTTACACAGCGACAGGATGTTACACAGCGACAGGATGTTACACAGCGACAGGATGTTACACAGCGACAGAATGTTACACAGCGACAGAATGTTACACAGCGACAGAATGTTACACAGCGACAGAATGTTACACAGCGACAGAATGTTACACAGCGAGGGATGTTACACAGCGACAGAATGTTACACAGCGACAGAATGTTAGACAGCGACAGAATGTTACACAGCGACAGAATGTTACACAGCGACAGAATGTTACACAGCGACAGAATGTTATACAGCGACAGAATGTTACACAGCGACAGAATGTTACACAGCGACAGGATGTCACACAGCGACAGGATGTTACACAGCGAGGGATGTTACACAGCGACAGAATGTTACACAGTGACAGAATGTTACACAGCGACAGGATGTTACACAGCGACAGGATGTTACACAGCGACAGAATGTTACACAGCGACAGGATGTTACACAGCGACAGGATGTTACACAGCGACAGAATGTTACACAGCGAGGGATGTTACACAGCGACAGAATGTTACACAGCGACAGAATGTTACACAGTGACAGGATGTTACACAGCGACAGGATGTTACACAGCGACAGGATGTTACACAGCGACAGAATGTTACACAGCGACAGAATGTTACACAGCGACAGAATGTTACACAGCGACAGAATGTTACACAGCGAGGGATGTTACACAGCGACAGAATGTTACACAGCGACAGAATGTTACACAGCGACAGAATGTTACACAGCGAGGGATGTTACACAGCGACAGAATGTTACACAGCGACAGAATGTTACACAGCGACAGAATGTTACACAGCGACAGGATGTTACACAGCGACAGGATGTTACACAGCGACAGGATGTTACACAGCGACAGAATGTTACACAGCGACAGAATGTTACACAGCGACAGAATGTTACACAGCGACAGAATGTTACACAGCGACAGAATGTTACACAGCGAGGGATGTTACACAGCGACAGAATGTTACACAGCGACAGAATGTTACACAGCGACAGAATGTTACACAGCGAGGGATGTTACACAGCGACAGAATGTTACACAGCGACATAATGTTATACAGCGACAGAATGTTACACAGCGACAGAATGTTACACAGCGACAGAATGTTACACAGCAAAGGGATGTTACACAGTGACAGAATGTTACACAGTGACATAATGTTACACAGCAAAGGGATGTTACACAGTGACAGAATGTTACACAGCGACAGAATGTTACACAGTGACATAATGTTACACAGCAAAGGGATGTTACACAGTGACAGAATGTTACACAGTGACATAATGTTACACAGCAAAGGGATGTTACACAGTGACAGAATGTTACACAGTGCTACTTAAAGCACTTTTCTTTCTGCTGCATCTTTGTGGACTTGGCCAGTGGCGCTCCCTACGTCCTCCAGCAGAGGGCGCTCAACTCAACGCTTTAAGTAATGGACAGATCAAACTCCTCAACATCTCCTGAATCCCCTTCACAGGTATTGGTAAAGTGTTGCCTTATCTCATTCTGTTCTGATTTTATTGAATATAATTATTTTCTTTTCTTTTATTATATATTTACTATATTTTTTTTTATTAGCATAAGTAGTGTGGCTGTATTAACATGGGAAACATACTGTACATTTACATTGCAACACAAATGGAAAATAAAAAGTGAAGACTATAACCTAAAATTAAAACACAACACTGTGTCGCCGTTAAAAAAAAAAAAAAATAGAAATATAGACAAGTGAAGACCAGCGAAAATAACATTTTTAAACGTTGCTGTTTGAGAAAGAAAAATTGCCATTGATCCTTTTCATCATCTCCCTTTCATCCATTCGCTCATTCCTCTTTCCCTTTTCTCCTTATCATTCTTCTCTATCCTTTTAAATGTATCATCCCTAAAATTCACTCTTGATCTCAGTGCATCCATTCTACATGTTGAAAATGAAATGGGGGTTCACAGGTGGATGGATAGATAGATAGATAGATAGATAGATAGATAGATAGATAGATAGATAGATAGATAGATAGATAGATAGATAGATAGATAGATAGATAGATAGATAGATAGATAGATAGATAGATAGATAGATAGACAGATAGACAGATAGATAGATAGATAGATAGATAGATAGATAGATAGACAGATAGATAGATAGATAGATAGATAGATAGAGAGAAATGTGTTGTTGAAAGTAGTATCACACATTGCACACCATGCATGTTATTATTCCATTTGAATATACAGTACATGCATATATTTTGACTTGTTTAATTCCTTTTTTAAAATCTGTTTGCTTTTTTAGTTCATACTTTTCTTTCTGATTTAGATTATATGATATTATTTTTGATCATTTTGGGTTGGAGTTTGCCCTTTTATCATTTCACTGCACCACACTTGCATGTGATAAATAAAGAGGATTGGATATTGAATCTATGAAATCTGTCACCTTCTAGGAAATAAAATATTTTTGGATACTTTAATTGAAATAAGAGTCCAGCTTGTGACTTTAAAAACTGTATTACGTATATACTGCATATACTGCCTGTCTGTGTATAGATCCAGCACCATGGACAGAGGCTGCAGCTTCTATCTGAGGAAGGCATGTACATTTGGGGACTGAGCCTCTATTTGGGGGATCTGGGGACACACTCCACCAGGAAAAATAGATATTTATAAATAATATATAATACGATAATAATAGTTATAATCATATGAATCATGCTAAATGGTTGCTCCCCATGAGCTTTGAGAGTGGGAATTTGCCTTAAATCTATAAATAATTTGTCTTTGATGTTGCAAATATTGCTTTGATTTGGTTAAGGTTGGAAATAAAATAATTCTCTCCCCTTTTTAAATGAAGAATATAATTAACAATTTTAATAGAGCATTTTTAAAAAAGCATTTAAAAAATGTAGCAATTTGGAATAAAATACAATACTGTATATACTTTTTTTTGTTATTATATGCTTGTTAAATCCTATGGGATGAGATTATTTTCAAGGATATGATTTTTGCTCTATCTTATGGGATGGGATCAGGATTTGTATATATCAATTGCGATTTTTGTTTTAAAACTAAAGTAACGTGACTGTTTTAGATATGTAGCAGAGCAAAACGTATACGAGATTTGCTTTGAAATGCAGAAGGGTGAAAACAGAAAGTCTTCCGCAGCCCGATAGAAAACATACTTAAGTACGGCCGCTGAGTTACTTTCCACCACTGGTGAACACACAGTACATGGTGAACGATCAGAACCGGAATCTGATGGTTTCATAACGAGGTTCACAGAGAAAGAAAACGCTCCCTCCAAACCCCCCGGAAAAAAAAAAAAGCAAAAACCCAGAAAATCAGTGTTTCTGGTGAAAAAAAACAAAAAACAAACAACAACAACAAAAAAAAAAACCTGTCGTACAACAATACGCCGTTCAAACAAAAGAGGCCGGAGCGGCTCGGGGCTTGGAAACACATGTTCGCTGAGACCTCCAAGGATCTGTCAATCCACACGGCTCGCTGAGGGAAAGCAGACAAACCCCCGAGCCCCCCATCCGTTTAGCAGACAAGCTCCACTATGAATCACAGGGCTCATTTGGGAAGTTGGACGCGAGATCGTGACCCGGCTCGCCGCCCACCCCCGGCTCAGCGTTTCAGGTTGATAAAGGACGAGAAGTTCCGCAAGTTCTGCGACGAGCGCACGTTCCAAACCGGCCGTCCATCTCCAACCGAGAGGCTTAGTCCGACGGACGCCGTCTGGGCGCCGCACCTTGAGAAGGGGGATGCTTCTTCGTCGGTCACGAGGCAGAAATGCAAACTCAACAGCCAGACCTGCATGTCGTAACTTTGCGGCCATCTGAGCGCCCGTCAACTGTACGCTGATTTTTCCTTCTTAAAATGAAATAAAAACACATTTCTTTTGAGCCATCAATGGCAAAGCTGGTGCAGTCCCTGAGCGGCCTGTTCCTGGGGCATCTGCCAAGTTTCATGGTCCTACGACACTGTGACGGGGACTTCTTATGGATTTGATAGGTGGATACATCGTATATTATAGATTAGATATTGCAACATCAAATCAGAATTTCATTGGCTAATATCTGAGACGCCCTTTGCCCAACCTCTTAGCGTTTGGGAACTATGTTCGGGCATGTCCACGGAACACGTGTGCCAAATACGGTGTCATTTGGAAAATTTCCAAGATGGCAGAAAACATTTTTAAATCTATTTTTTATTATTATTTATTATTATTAATAAGAATCATAATAACATTAATCATATTTTTGTATAGCAGGCATTTTATTGGCCTAAATTTACTTTATTGGCCTGGAGGGAGCAAGGGAAGGACGAGACAAGAAGCCAGGTGAAGGCGACAAAAGCTGTGGAGAGACTTGCCAAAATAGATATCACCCAAAAAAAGGAAAATATATATATATATATACACACTAAACATGGAAATGAGCCCAGCGCTGGCATGGCCGTATCCATTTCCACTCCTCGGTCTGTTCATTATCTCCGTCACCGAATCCAATCCTCGGGCTTTCTGTGTGATCTTTATTTTGAGTTTTGCTGCCAAAAGCCAGGAGCGTCTCTCTGCCAACTCGGCTTCGGTTTCAAATACACAAATGTTGGAGATGGAGTTGTAAATAGTGTGGACTCGCTCAGACCACCTTGGCACTGGCATCCCGGAGGTCGGCCCTGCTCGTCTGTTCTCCTTTTCTTAATTGTCCAGGAAAAAAACAAAAACGAAGAAATCTTGGCATCAAAAGTGAAATACCTCCACAGAACAGGAAATTTGACCAATCCCACGCTAATAGAAACCTTTCCAATCACAGTGTGACGACTTTTTTCCAGAGGGAGCGGTTGATATAGACAAAGAGAGGACATGGACAGCTCGTGAGGTGGTTTCTGCGAAAATTTGGGGGTTTTGGAAAAAGTCGGCGGAGGCCAATTCCTCCCTATCAATCTGCTGCCGACGGCTACGTGGGAAGAGCCGCCGACGAGTTTAGAAACAGAGCTGTCAGAGAGCTCTGCAGCGCTCTGATCAACGGCGTGCACGGCACTCTGTGAGGATGAAGTGATTTACAGAGGAATAAGAGGTTTTTTTTTTTTTTTTTTATTAGCGTGACCAGACTTTTGGGGAATCACACCAGCGCAGTGGGATTCTAGGTTCAAGATGCTTTATCGGTCACAGTACGGGTGCCGGGATATAAGTTCGGTTATATATATTAAACGCGGGACTTTCACACAAATGGGACTGACTTCACGCCTTGGACTGTAGTAGTAATATTATAAGTACATCGTAATAATTTATACCTCATATACCTACACCGATAATCTATCCTGTGCATAGAATCACACTGTGATATTCTTCTATATATTTTTTGTTATATGTCTGGCCATTTATGCCATATTTTGTCTGTATATTTGGGTATTTTTAACTTCATGTTAATTTAATGAAATCAAATTTTATTTCAATTTATTGTTTTTTTTCAATTAAACTTTTAGTCAAATTTTTAATTTTATTGAATTTTTTTCAGCAATGCTCATCACAACAAATTCCTGGCATATGAAAATGGACTTGGTTGAATGAACTGATTCCCATTCCGATCCCGACTCGAAAAAGCAACAGATTCGATTTTTAACTTTTTTTTCTTCCAGGATCCAGAATCGTAGCCTCAGCGTCCACGTGATCTCAACAACAAAGAAAGACGTAGAATGAGCCACTTGTTTTCTCAGCTTCGTGGGCGTTCCCACCGCTGGCTTGATTAAATCTTTTGACGGAAGTTACTCGGCCCCCCCCGTCCCCCTCCCACACGCACACGCACATGCGCACACGCACCCCGATGACAATCTCACGCAACCCAAGAAACGAACGTCTTCTCCATGTTCAAACCCCCCGAAAAGGATTCCCCCTCTCCTTTGGCTCCTCTGAAGCCGCGCGCCAACACTTACAACCACGAAAGCCGGCCTTGGCTCGGCCGCGGGCCGCAAGTCTTTTATCACCTCCAGCTCTGCTTTGAAAATAATCAAATTCCCCCAAATTCACCACCCCCCACCCCCGCCCCCACCGCCCACCGCACCCCACCCACTGCTGACCGGTTCCAGATGGAGCGACTCGAACGCTTGATAAACAAGCGATGGGGAGTGGAGGAGGCGTGTCATTGCTCCCACACACCGCTGCCAGTCTTCATTGCTTGTGGTTGGGTTTTTTTGGGGGGAGGCTTAGGGGGTTGGTGAGGAGGGCGGGGGGGTCCTTTTTGGGACTTTTCGTCGTCCAGTGTTTGAACCAGATCGGAGCGGTTTGTTTGCTGCTCTCGGGCAGCGAACACAGGAGGCAGAGCAGGTAGCGTGTAACAGGCACGGCGGACACAGACAGTGCACCTACAGATTATATATATACTGCGTATGAAAGTACAGTGGCTCAGGAGGTAGAGCGGGTCGCCTAGTGGTCGCAAGGTTGCCGGTTCGGTCTCCCGCTCCTCCTGGTAGCGTGCTGGCGTGTCCTTGAGCAAGAACAATTCCTTTATTTTATTTATTTATTATTTTATATAATATATAGTCTTTGTATATCGCCATTTCTCTCTATTTTTTTGGATTTTTTGGCTTATTATACAGTACATTGCCACATTTTTTTCATGACTTTACTACTATAATTAAAGCCTCTTGTTTTTGATGTTCTGATGTGATCTATCTATCTAACTATCTATCTATCTATCTATCTATCTATCTATCTATCTATCTATCTATCTATCTATCTATCTATCTATCTGTCTATCTATCTGTCTATCTATCTATCTATCTATCTATCTATCTATCTATCTATCTATCTATCTATCTATCTATCTATCTATCTATCTATCTGTCTATCTATCTGTCTATCTATCTGTCTATCTATCTATCTATCTATCTATCTATCTGTCTATCTATCTGTCTATCTATCTGTCTGTCTATCTATCTATCTATCTATCTATCTATCTATCTATCTATCTATCTATCTATCTGTCTATCTATCTGTCTGTCTATCTATCTACACACACATTCCCAGACAAGATAGTTTCCAGGGAAAACAGTGAAGGTAAGGGTACAGAGACTCTTGATCGACCTTAGAGACACAGACATAATATAATACATAATCCCTGTAATAATATCTCTGATACTATACCGCTCACATATCTCTAATAACCTCTAATATATCATAATATCAGTTCTGGAATTTAGAGGACAGTTCATTAGGCTTCAGGAAAAGTGTGGGATTCGTTGGATTCTCAAATCAGTTGCAGTCCTGGAATAAGAGGTGGGAGGAAAAAAAACATCAGAAATCTGATTGTAATAACCCAATATTTACTGTAAATATTGACTGTAAATGGATGAAATGTCAACAGGCAGCTCTTACAGATGATCAAGACATTAGCAACAGCATCTGACGTAAACAGGTTGTTTACTTTCGCTTGTTTTCATTGGATTGGAGTTTTTTTCCATTTGCGTTTACCAGATGTTTGTTGGATGCTGAATCGCAGCCCAATCGCCTCTGTGCCTCATTTGCATAACCCCGCCCACTGACACCACCCAGCCCAGCTGGAGTACAGTAGGATTCCAGACAGCCAGGTTAGGGCATGTGCAAAACAAATACACACAAAAATGTATAATAATAAAAAAATAAACAAATTAAAAAAAAACAAAAAAAAACTAAAAATAAAATAAATAATATTAATAATATTAATCATAATAATACATTAAATAAAACTGCTACATTTGAAAAACATGGGACTTTAAAATTGGAGAATGAATAATATAAAACAACGTAGGGTAAATTCATTCTGCTAGGATACCTCTCTTTTTCTTGCTCTTTCTTCCCCTAATGCCACACACACACACATGCACGCACGCACGCACGCACACACGCACGCACGCATGCACACACAGACACACAAACACACACACACACACACACACACACACACACACACACACACACACACACACACAGAGGAATGCAATGATCAACTGACAGAACTAGTTTTGGGGCCAACTGCACATCTGGGTGCACACCTGTGTATATAATGGTGAGTGTTTGTGTGTGTGTGTGTGTGTGTGTGTGTGTGTGTGTGTGTGTGTGTATGTGTGGGAACACCTAACACCTTTTGACCTTTAACGTTGATCAAAATCTTTAAAATTGGAACCAGTTGAAGGGCACCATTACCATCAATAAAAAGAGAAAGACAATATAACTCCAAGTGAGAATTGAAATTGATTTACGCTGAAAATGCCAACCATAGGGAGCTTCATAATCTTTATTTAGTTTCTAGATTTCCAGGTTTCATACACATTGAAACAATCGTTATTCCAAAGCCACAATCCCCCCGTTTCAGCATTCCTTCACACCTGCCTGAACTCTCCTTTACCGGCTTCCGGAGCGCGCACGAGGCC
Source organism: Zeus faber (assembly GCF_960531495.2). Classification (NCBI taxonomy): domain Eukaryota; kingdom Metazoa; phylum Chordata; class Actinopteri; order Zeiformes; family Zeidae; genus Zeus; species Zeus faber. The sequence goes on along the minus strand of NC_137189.1, from coordinate 29,997,312 downwards.
AATTTGGGATCATCATGGGACACATGATCTTCTTCTTCTTCTTCTTCTTCTTCTTCTTCTTCTTCTGGGGAACCCCAACATTGCACTGACGCACTATATGCACAGACACACACACACACACACACACACACACACACACACACACACACACACACACACACACACACACACACACACACACACACACACGCACAGTCTCTCTGACCTCTGCAAAAACCGAATCGTTGATAGATTTTCCCTCTCCTACAGAACCACAAGTCCCCAAATGTCCGACCGCAATTTTGATTTGAGGCGGAGGTTCTGACTGGGAGGGGGAATTATTTTCCTATTAGCCTTGAGTTCTGTCAAAACACAGTATCCTGTGTCGGCACACGGCGTTTAACAGCAATTCAGAACTAAGAAGCACTTAAAGGTCTCACGCAGTCCCAGCCAGTGCTTGTTTGTGTGTTTAGGAAAAAATCCATTGGAAACAGGGATGAGTGCGTGTGTGTGTGTGTGTGTGTGTGTGTGTGTGTGTGTGTGTGTGTGTGTGTATAAAGTTGAGAAAACAGTATTTTTAGGAGCTCGTTTTCGCGTGACAAGCGGCCCTGACACATCGACTATCTCGCAAAGCAGAACAAATATGTGCAAGCCTCCTCAAAATTTTCCAAGTATTTTTGTTTTTTTGAACTCAGAGCGATATTGAGAGTTTCTACCAGACGCTCGCCGCTCAGTGCCAGGGGAATTTCAGTTGCCGTTTCGGTTGCCCCACACAGAGTTGAACAAAATGTTCACAGATTTCGCCCGAAAAAAAAGGTCAACACCGACATCCCTCAGAGTGAATAGTTTCCCCCCATTCCAGTACAGCAGGAGGGGTGAAGACAAAAATCCCCCCCAAAAAACAACAACAAAAAAACAAAGGTCTCCCACACCTAGAAATGGAGTTAGAAAGTCAAATGGTTGTGCATTATGTCTGATTTCATCAAATCCAACAAACAACAAGAACAAAGTTGGTGTCCATTCATTCAGTTGGAGTGTTGGATTTTGCACGCGAAAAGCGGTGACGCGCTTGGATAATACCTGCCCGATAAGCCCCGCCTCCTCTGCGACAAGCCCCGCCCCTCCGCAGTGCAGGATTTGCAACTCATGCGACAAGATTGGGTCCGAATTGGGCTGATCAGAATTTGGCTCAAATCTATGTAAATAAGTCACGTACTGTATATAAAATAAAGACTTAACAATGATTTACGTTAACCCTGGATGTCACATATTCACTATCAATAAATCTATATAAAAGTGTGTAATATTTTTTCGCACTTTTCACCAATTATATGAAGGGGGTTTTAAACTGCAATTCAGGAACATGGCAAATGTGCAGCTGACAAAACTCCCATTTTCCCTGAAATGTTCTGTGATGCAAAACCAAGATGCAGTTCATCCGACTGTCCGATGCGTCTACGGAGTCCGTGTGAAACTAACCCGAGGGCTCGTCGATTCCCCTTCTTGAATTATCGCCGATGCTTCAACTTTGATGACGCCTTTTTCCCAGCCGAAGCCCGGAAATGATTTTCGGAACCCGTCATTAGAGGGATTCAGACTTTCTCTAAAACAGCCCATCATTGGCGTGGTCTTGGGGGTTGTTTTCTTTTTGCGACTCAACTCCCATAGCGCGGATCGTAAAGCAGGTGTTGACTCAGCAAACGAACGAGCATCGGGGGACGACTGATGTGTTGCACAGTTCCACGCGTTGAAATACGGCGTTCAGAGAGGAGAGAAAAAGGCCTGATCCTGCATTCCCCGTCGAACAGATGGTGATAGATTCCTGGGAGGATTTTCTGCTGAGACGAGGAATCAGCGCTAGAGCGAGCGTGCACGACACCCAGCCTGGCATAACACATTGTAATATATTGTAATAACACTGTAATAAGGGATGGACCCATCTGTAATTAGTTGTGGCCATACTGTTTTATACATTATATACATACAGTATATACATTATTCTTCATGTACACGTCCTTATACTGCACCCTAACCGCCACTTCGCCCGTCTCCCTTTCTTCTGTGATTTATCTTTATCTGCTGCATGAAGCACATTTTGTAAATTCTTTATATTGGATTTCTTTTGTTATTTTTTAGACTGTGAAGGACTCTTTTTCATGCTACTCATATGTCTGCACTACAATGAACCAACCATTATTATAATTATTATGATTCTGATAAGCACATTATTATCCTTGTTATTGAATTTGTTTCATATTTACTTTCTGAGATGAACTTTACAAGTGCAGCAAATTAGGAAAACAGACAGATAAATAAAATGTGGTCTTCAGACTGGTGGAGTCTGCAGATAAAAGGTACTCAGCCATGAATTTAAGTCGTATTTCACGTTTACATTCTCAAATATAGCGTCTTAGCTGTGGAAAAATCCTTCCTTCAGTCATTTCGGCGTCATGGCGTCAATAACACAAAATAGACAGAGAAACGTCAGTTGATTTTCCAAACGGCAGTGGGGGGAACATTCAGACTAAATATCATGAGGAAAAACTGAATAAGATAGAGCAGCCATTCTCAACCTAGGGCCCGCGACCCTGTGCGGGCTCACTTGCTATGCACAGGGGTTGCAGGACATTTCTAAGACTGATTAATCCATATTTGATTTCATGAGACAGTATTATTGAACAAAAAAATGTGTCCATGAAAAAAAGGTTTGAAATGCATCATCATCATCATCGTCATCGTCATCATCATCATCATCATCATTCACATCAAACTCTTTCCTAAAATGCAATGTGGAATATCTGCATTTCCACCAATAATGTCAGTTCAGAAAGTAAAGCAAGAAATATTCTTATTCAGCCTCAGTCTGTTCCTTATTGGCCTAAATGTGAATTGCAATCATAAAGTGTGTGGTGCCGGCTCCAACATACAACAAAAGGAGAAAAAAAATTAAAGGACATGAATTTGTCCCAGTGATTTTTTGGGACCTTAAAACAGGGGTCGAAACAGGATGAAACCTGAGACGAGATCAAGCGAACGAAACAATAAAGACACAGACTACACAAGCCAACAAACAACAAATATAAGTTTGGAAGTCTGATGGTGGACTGATTACGATTCAGCCCAGATGTCAATTTAAATGATAAATAAATAAACTAACAGTAATGAGAGTAAATCCAAAACAGCAAGATAGCACCAGGTTGGTAAAGGAGGAATTTTAGGACACCACAACACTACTCTTCTCGTTATGGAATTATGGAAATATTTATGGTAATTACCAAAGCTTCCTCTCCAAAGTAATTGTGGTGATAATATACAGTATATGTAAGTCAATACATAAAAAGCGTACGTGTGAACAAAAAGTGCCAACCCACACAACTATCCAATCTCAGTAAATGTAATATACAGTGTGTCTAATACTGTATGTCTAAACTCTTCAAACCATGATTGAACTATGATTTCAAATTCTTTAAAGTGGATATACATAACATTATTTCGTTAAAAGAAATCCCATAATTGATACTTCTTTTAGCTGTCACTTTTTAAAAGACAATGTATTTACTTAATGCCTGTGCTCCTCTTTATGCTGTTTACATTGGTGGGTGGCGGGGTCCCCCACCAGGAAGTGAAATGCCGCAGCGGTGAATGGGATAAAGCAGCATAGCCAGTTGTGGTCATTGAACTGTCGATATGGATGAAACCTTAATTCAATTCTGGGACTTGGAGCAGACAATCTGGCGGATTGCCACTTTAACTAGGTCTCCAAGAATAGAATTATACAGAATAGATGAACTGTTATTCAGCTGTTTGTTCAGAAAAAGTGTCTCTCCAGACAAAGTCAGGGGTTGCATTTATTCCTGTCTTCCTGTCTTACTTTGATGTTTGTCTTTCTGCATACTTTTGTACATTTTCACCGCTGCGTGTGGGAGTCAAACTAGCAACCTTCCATTTACACGTCGTCCCTTGAAATCAACAACACAGCGCTGCATGCTGCTGAATGCCAATCCCGCCACAGCAGAACCCGCGGCTCACAGAAACACTTCTCCTGCTGAAAAACACAGGATTTCATGCTGTTGGAAGTTGGAGCAAACAGTAAGCAAACAAAAACCTTAAAATCCCCCCCAGTAATAGGCTCCTGGCTTAAAATGGGGAGAAACTATGTGTGGCTGTGGAGTGCCAACTGCAAAAGTACCAATTATTCTCTCTAGAAATTGGAATTTTGCAATTGACAAAAAAACAATCTGTCTTTCCATTGTTTCCCTCAAATGACCCCAATTTCATATTTTCCCAGAATAACATTTGATTCACAATGGCCATTCTAATCAAAGAGCAACAATTGCTGTTATATCCCATCAAATCATTTCTTGAGGTGACATTATGGAAATTGATAAAAATGTGATGCTTGAGAATTTGAATCACTACATTTCCAAGCAAGAGTAAAAAAAAAAACTGCTTTTCAAATTAGCTTTTCAGAGGGAGAATAAGCACACAAGAAACCTTGAAATAAGTTATGTTATTTCACCCTCTCCCCCCCTAAAATGACTCCTGGAGTGATATGTGGAGAAAGATTAAAAAAAAAAAAAAGGAGAAATTAAAATGAATTACTGGTCAAATTGTTGGAAACCATAATAAAAGATTTTTTTCCCACGGAACTGTCTGCCTCAGATAATCACAATTTGACATTTTGCCAGAATTCCCAGCGCAAAAAACGAAAAAAAAAAAAAGAAAAAAAAGAAGAAGAAAGATTGTTGACAAGCGCGTTGATAACATTCTTTTTTTGGGACAAATTTACAGAAATGAAGAAAACACCTCCCATTTTCAATCACAACAACTCCACGCAAACAAACAAAACTGCCTTGCAAATCATGATTGAAGATGAATCAGTTCTAGACGGGGAAGTCCTACAAAGGTACTGAAGGACTAGTCAGCTCCTTCTGTCTGGTCTTGGTGCTGGTCTTAGTCCAGACCAACCTGGTCCACCTGGAGGCCACGCCCATTAATCCAAACATTTAATTTGAGCCTTCACTTAGACCCAGAACAGCTCTAATCTTCCTTCTGGGAATCTGATTTGTGAAACCAAGACTTTTTTTTAAACCAAGACCTTCTTTTAATTTAAATCACTTTGAGTTACATGTTGTGTATGAAAGGTGTTATACAAATTATTATTTGTTATTATTATTATTATTATTATTATTATTAGTTCCAGCCTGAGACTATTTTAAACCATGACTGAGAAAGGGCGATTTCAGATAGTCCGGATTAAAAGTGGGATTTAATCTAAGGTAAAGCCTAATCTGTGTCTGTGAAACCGTTCCATGTATTGACATTTTTGGAGGGTTTACTATTTTGGTACGACAGCAGAAGTTACGTGAGGACCGGGAACAGGGAGCAGCTTCAGCTTGGCAGCGGCTCAGGGCGAAAAGCAGAACAGAGAGGAAGCGCGAATCAGCCCTCAGGCCCCGGACCGGCACCCCAAACATACACACACACACACACACACACACACACACACACACACACACACACACACACACACACACACACACACACACACACACACACACACACACACACACAAGCAGTTGGGAAGAGGCTGAGATTTGGGTAACTATGGACACATGGTCCCTCACCTCTTCCTACATCAGACATCCCAGCGCTCGCAGCGTCGTGGAACCTTGATCCCCTCAAACATCTGCAGCTCGCACTCGTCTTGTGTTTTTTTTTTTTTTGTTTGTTTTTTTCTCAGCATGGCGTTGACGTGCAGTAAATAAGACCCAATCCAGATCCAAGGGAAGGACGTTTTTGCTGATGTCCTTAGCTGGCTTTTAGTCACAGCAGCGAATTTCCTAAATCCCATGCCACGCAAAGGACCCATTTGGCTCCAGAGGTCAGTTTTCACCTGAGACGTATTCAAGGCTAACGTGAAATCATGAAAATATGAACGGATACGGGGATTTTAAAATGAAGGGACAAGGCTCTAGAGCAAATGCATGACACTCATGAACAAAACAACCTAAAAATGTATGAACCAATAGACAAACTTGAAAAATTGTAATGAGTTTTAGCAGGAAATTATATGGTCTCCGCAGCTGGACGGCAGGTCGGCTGCTGTGTTCAACTCCCATCTCAAATCTTGACTTATAAATATAAATAAATATAAATATAATTGTTTTTTTCTCAATAGCAGATAGATAGCTAAATTCTAACCCTGTCCATATCTGTTTTATGTAGGACAGGGAGAAATGGACTTTATTTTTTTGCTAATTAATAACAATTTTATTCATTGTTTACTTTTTTTTAAGCATAAATAAGATTGTGCATAGGAAGATTAGAGCGGGGACAGCCCATAGGTAACCTATATTGTAAATATATTATTTCCCTCAATTCCCTTAAAATTATCAGCAGTTAATATGCACTGTAGAAGAACTCCTTTTTGACTGATTTAAACTGATATGTGGTCGATCTCTTTATACAGTGAATTTACAAACGTGATTTGGTCTGGGACGGTGGGGACTGCCAAAAGGATATTTCAGGATGTGTCAACTAAAACTGTATTTTATTCAAATTATTTTGGGACGAATTTGATCCAAATACTAATTTTAATTATTATTATTGTTGTTTTTGTTTTAATTATTTCTGCCTCAGATGGACAAAGAAGTACACATACCTCCAATGCAACTTTACTCATAAGACATTCTGTTTCATTCAATTTGTCAAACAAACTGGGACAATATATAACCTCCATGGCTGAGACAAAGCCAAGCTGAAATAAACATTTAAGGGAAATCAAACCTTGACCTTAACTGGGATGGTAAACAAAGAATAGCAGTGATAGTTTTCAATATGACTTCAATATGACAGTCTGAAGATTTTGAGTGGGACGTTCCGCTCTTCGGTCTTGGAGTTGGACACAGATTTGATGAACCTTGTTCTCAGCCTTAGCTTGATTGCCCCCAAAAATCTTGTTCTGAGCTTGTTCTCAGCACCCCCAAGACGGTCTCAGCACCCCAAAGACTTGGTCTGAACTTGGTCTCAGCACCACAAAGACTTGGTCTGAACTTGGTCTCAGCACCCCAAAGACTTGGTCTTAACTTGGTCTCAGCACCCCAAAGATTTGGTCTGAACTTGGTCCCAGCACCCCAAAAACCTGGTCTGAACTTGGTCTCAGCACCACAAAGACTTGGTCTGAACTTGGTCTCAGCACCCCAAAGACTTGGTCTTAACTTGGTCTCAGCACCCCAAAGATTTGGTCTGAACTTGGTCCCAGCACCCCAAAAACTTGGTCTGAACTTGGTCTCAGCACCACAAAGACTTGTTCTTAACTTGGTCTCAGCACCCCAAAGACTTGGTCTTAACTTGGTCTCAGGACCCAAAAGATTTGGTCTGAACTTGGTCTCAGCACCCCAAAGACTTGGTCTTAACTTGGTCTCAGCACCCCAAAGATTTGGTCTGAACTTGGTCCCAGCACCCCAAAAACTTGGTCTGAACTTGGTCTCAGCACCACAAAGACTTGGTCTGAACTTGGTCTCAGCACCCCAAAGACTTGGTCTTAACTTGGTCTCAGCACCCCAAAAATTTGGTCTGAACTTGGTCCCAGCACCCCAAAGACTTGGTCTGAACTTGGTCTCAGCACCACAAAGACTTGGTCTTAACTTGGTTTCAGCACCCCAAAGATTTGGTCTGAACTTGGTCTCAGCACCCCAAAGACTTGGTCTGAACTTGGTCTCAGCACTAAAAAGACTTGGTCTGAACTTGGTCGCAGCACCCCAAAAACTTTGTCTGAATTTGGCCTCAGCACCCCAAAGACTTGGTCTAAACTTGGTCTCAGCACTAAAAGGACTTGGTCTTAACTTGTTCTCAGCACTCCAAAGACTTGGTCTGAACTTGGTCTTGCTTTGGGTGTACTGACAGTACGACAGGGCATTGCACTTTCGCCAAATTGTCTTAACAAACTTCTTGAACCACAACTATTGGGAGCTTCAAAAACAATGCTGGCTTGTGATTTCCTTTACAACAGCAGAAATGTTGATTCAAATCACTGCATTCCAATTAGACAAAGACAACCACCCATGCCATAAAACCTCTCTCGGACATGTAGAACATCCATACAATAGTTTGCTTGTCCCTTGTGCACTGACCTTTACAGCCTAAGAACCAAACTCAACAGCCAAAGCACCGACAACAAACCTTCCCAAAATCACAGCATTCATCGCAGTGCAGCGGCGGTGACGCATGGCTTACCTCGGTCGCTGAGCGGTGGCTGGGCGGTGTGAGCAGAGAGACCGAAACAGTAGCACATGGTGTGGGCAGGGGTTTTATCTGCAGGTGGGCGGTACTTCAGCTCTGTGTGAAGAGGGGGAAGCAGCAGAGGGAAAGAGAGAGAGACAGAGAGAGAGAGGGGGGGGGGAGTGAGAGAGAGAGAGAGAGAGAGAGAGAGAGAGAGCGAGAGAGAGAGAGAGAGAGAGAGAGAGAGAGAGCAAAAACAAAAGGGGGAAAAACACACCTACTGCCGACTTTATGTTTTTCTTGGAAGGATTGGCGATGTGGGGTGATGGTGTGTGTGTTTGTGTGTGTGTGTGTGTGTGTGTGTGTGTGTGTGTGTGTGTCTGAGTGTGTGTGTATGTCTTTGGTAGGTAGAAAGTTTTGGGATGGGGCCCCGAGAAAGAAAGACTCTCGACCTACTGCACGTACACACCAGTTTACAACACGAGAATGGAGATCCTTATTTGACCTGGATCAGGAGCTGCATTCTTCGCATGCAAACGGCTTCCAGTGCTGAGTCTCACATTGGCTGCACGATACTGGCGCTTTTGCTTTTTTTCTCTTTTTTGTTGGTAGTCTGCTGTTCAGAAAATTGTCTCTTAAAGAAAAACACTGGTATTTTCTTTTTTTAGCTTAAACCTTATTTTTTTTATTTTTGGGAGTTAACCCTTACAGTATTACCATTATCATTAGTCACCCTTAATAGTTTCTGGGTGTAAGCATTTTGAGGCTGTGTCAATTTGAGGGAAGTATATGTTTTCACTGGTTTGACTCAACAAACCTTGCAAATTCTTAGCTGGGAAGGAATCCAACAAAGGATCAATGCTAACCCCAAACAACGGCTGTTTAAGTGCCTTTGAGCATGGCACCGAAAAGGCCCAGTTGCTGTAGTTTCTCCGGTTAGAGTCCAGTCATGTGTGTGTGTGTGTGTGGTTGCCCTTGGCAGCCCTGTGGGGTTGAATGAGCCTTGGAAGGTTTTGCCACTGCATAAAATCTGAGGGAAAAAAAACAAAAAAACAAAGATGAGGAACTATGTTCCGATTCGACAGCTGGTTCACATTCGCCGAATTACAGAATCTATTTAATAGTTTACGTTCCCTGTTTTCTTTCTTGACAACTTCCTCACATCCATACATTGTTTATGAAGAAAACATCTTGCCAGCGCCGCCACCCCGGACCATTTCACTGTCGGGCTCTCAGAGCTGTCGTTTGAATATATTAGAGCAATTTGCAGTGAAAACAGTCTCATATTCAGACAGTAGTCGCTTTATTTGGAACGTGCACATTCACACGGTCACGGTGACACACGCAGCACAGAGACACACCTGTGGACCACTGGCGAATAATCTAACTGTGAACCCTGAATGCAGCCCAGCTCCTCTCAAACCTGCCTTCCCCCGCATACACCACCAGCATAGTGCGGAGGCCAGGATCCCTCCTGGGTTCGATTACCGCTGCAGGTCCTGTTTATGTGAGTTTTTGTTCTTGGTGTTTTGGAGTTCAACCTTGGTGAACTTTGACATTGATGAGCAGCATTGCATTGCAGGGTTGACCTTGAAAGGGGCTGTCCATCCGTTGGGGAGTGATAAATGGAGGAAGCTACGATTTTAGCTTTGTCTCATTGTATTTTAATGTATCATTTGTATTTTAGGGGTCCACATTATGTTCCCAACAGACCAATGTTCCTATCTCATAAAAACAAGACTCATGTCTATACTAAATACATGATCTGATTATGATTATGCTTGTAACTAATGTTGTTCATGCCAGCATTAATGCCAATTTTGTTGTTACTGTTAATAAAAAGTATGTGTTTAAATAAAAGAGTACTATAGGAAGAGACTATTGAAGTCAAAGTGAAATTATTTATTTTTGTTTAAATATGGTCTCTCATGAATATGCATTCCCAAAAATGTATTAAAAGTAATTTACGCTTATTTTATAACACTTCAATAGCGCCACTGTTCTGTCCTGCATATATCGTGACGTCTTACCGCCCGCCCCCTTACCCTGAAATAACACGGGTCCTCGCTTATCAACCAATTCACTTAACAACCGGGTAATGGGAATGGAACTTGGTCGTTAAGTGAGGAGTAACTGTACTGTAAAATAGATGAAATGTAATGAATTGCAAGAATGTGTGTGTGTGTGTGTGTGTGTGTGTGTGTGCGTGCGTGTGTGTGTGTGTGTGTGAAAGGGAGTTCCTTGTTAACTTACACCACTTTATCTTAATCTTAATATTATTAATCAAAACAAAAAACAAAATTGGCTTTTTATTATACCTTTTGACATGAACCTAAACATATAATAAATCATAATTACTTTACGATTACGATTAAGTTATTACAAGAGCCAAAAACAAGGGTGGCAACGGATGAAAATGAACATGTTATCCAAAAAGGTGTAACACAAAATGACAAACTTCCGGCCTTATTTAGCCACACTTAACACAAGGCGGGGGAACTAACGTTAAAAAAAGAAAAAACACATTCTGAAACTGAACACTCCCTTTCTGGTATAAAAAAAACACCACTCCTTGATAACTAGAAGTATGAAAGTCTCTACCTGCTACCAGAGTCTCCAGGAGAAAGTAGAAGGACCTGTTAAGAGGAAGGCCTGAGGAACAGTTTAGCTCCATCTCATTTGGATATCTTGATCTCAACCATGCAGACTTTCCCATCCTTGCTTTAGAACACTTTTGGGATGAGTCCAAGAGGCCATTTGTTACTTTTGGCCTGACAGTCTCTCATGAGGACCATACTGCCGGCCTGCTTGTCTGGTATGCTAGACTGCTACTTGCTGTGGGTTTGCAGTGTGGGAAGATACTACTCCCCCCATTTAAATTTATTTGCGAAACTTTGTACCTGCCGCCAATGACGTTTGAACAGGTCCTTTGTGTCAAGATCGCCTACAGGTTCTGGGTGTAAACCTACTTTCTGTGTGAGGAGAGTAGAACAAGTAAGTAGCACGGGGTCTGCAGAGTCCATGGACACAGGATTGAAGGGTCTTGCGTCAAAACAAATGTGTTTGACAGGACCTCGAATTGACATGAAGCGTTGGAGGGCATTCACAAAGTTTGAAGTATCGTGAGACTTTGATTTCATTGGGGACAGCTCTAATACTCAGGCAGGTGAACATGAAGGCCGGATCTTTTATGGTTAGTCTCCTCCTATTGAACATCTGTTGATGACATGTTACGCCGTATACGTCTCTTCCCGGCTACTATCCACAGGCCACGTAAAGCTCCCTCAATGGAGAGGCGTCCTTGGTGATGGGTCTTTACGTGGTAATGACGAACAAGAAGAGCGGAGGCATGGAAGTGGCCTTGGAATGATCAGGGGGTTCCTCTCGGCCCTTTCCAGATTTGCTTCAGCAATCGGTCTCCCGACTGGGAGTAGGGCATTTTCCTCAATGAAGGAAGGAAGGAATTTTTTCTCCATTTGTGACACACCCGAGCTCCCTGGTGTATGCCTCTTGTCGTGTAGCTCTGAATGTGACCTCTTCGGCTTTCAGGAGCTCCAAGACAGAGTGTGAGTTCTGGCAGTAACGCCAACCTTTACAGCTGCTTTGATTGAGGGGTTGTGGTTTTGTGAAGCATTGGGCCACATGGATCAGATAGGCAATGGCACGTGTAAAGGACCTCTAGCTGGAAAGTCTCTTGAAGTGCTTTGTACCGATTTGTGAGGCAGTGACATTGTTTTTTTGAGTGCAGACACTTCAGTGCAAATTTCTGCATCTACAGCAGGTTGTATAAGTTTGAAGTTTTCAAGTTTGTGTGGATTACTTTCAGGTTTGGACAGTAATGCTGGTCCAGTGAGTCATGTGGTGTAACTCAGGTGGTCTGCAGGGACGGCTCTTGTAGCGTGGTCTGTCAGGTTGAGATGAGTAGGCACATAGTACCACTGTTCTGTTTGAGTGGACCTACGTATCCACTGGACTCTGCTGCTAACGTAGACATAGAATCTTCTTGTCTCATTGAAGATGTAGCTCAAGGCTGCCTTGCTGTCCATGTAGAAATAAGTTGCAACAAGTTTAATGTCAATTTCTGAGCTGACGAGTTCGGCTAGCACCACCGCAGGCACCGCAGTACAGTCTGGCGATAGTGTGCTCAGGAAGTGGTGCTAGCTTTGCTTTGCCTAGCACGAATACTGTGTGGTATTCTCCATCTCTGTTAAGGTCCTGAGGTATGCAACTGCACCGATAGCATTGGTAGAAGCATCAGAGAATGCTATGCAAAATTCTCTATGCTTGGCTTGTGAGGGGGAGACAGCTGCAAATGTATGTTCTTGAGATCTGAAGATCTTGGAATGCTTTGAGGAATGCCATGTAAACCACACTCTTTCTTTTCTGGGGGCAGTGGAGCATCCAGGTCAGACGTCTCAATCATGTGCTCCTGTAGTTAGACCTTGCCTTGGATGGTAACCACACAAAGATGAGGGGGTTGTTCAAGCTGTTGACTGTAGACAGGACGCTGCTACGAGTGAAAGGCTTCTCATTGTATGTAACCCGGTAGGTATAGGAGTCTGTTTTTAGGTATCAGTTTAAGCCGAGGCTGCTCTCCATTGTCTCTGCATCAGTGGCAAGGTCCAGGTCCTTTAGCTCTTCAAGCTTCTCTTTGAACCAGCGAGCATGTCCTGGGTACTCTTTAGCAGACTAATGGCTGCCTCAACAGTAGGCAGCAATTTCAGGCCATCATCTACATAACAGTCTTTCTCAACAAACTGGCTGTATATGGCTGATGGTGGGGATGAGAGAGAGGGGGCGCAACTTCAGCATTCTTCTTTTTGAAAATTTCTCCATGAATGATATTAAGTGCTCTCTCATCTCTGACTTCCTTTCTGAGTTGCGTGAAGATTGAGATTGAGTGAAGAGAGGCGGTTGAGCACCTGTGCTCTGTTGTCTTTTAGGCTACGTCTCTTGGTTCCGAAGTGCAATGGAGGTATCCAGCTGTTTGCAATGTCCTTAAAGAATCCCTGTTCTATAATCTCTAAGACTCAATCAATGGTGCTATCATGTCGTCTTTTGTCCTCTAAAAGACTGTGCACCCAAAGTGATTTTCTTCTTTGCCAAAGGTAGGTACAGTACGTCGTACTGTATGTCATTGTGGCACCGATCAGAGAAGGCAGGTCGTAGGCCGTTGCTGAATCTTTCTTCCACCACAATGCTATTGAGACAGGGTTCAAAGGGAAGGACGACCGTTCTCCAATGTGTTGGTGTTGCAGGTGTTGATGCTAGTTGATTTGTGAATGCCTTTTAAGCAAACACTTACCACAATAACCCAGCCAAGGTCAAGCTTTTATGCATGGCAGTCATGAGCGCCATTTATTTGTTTCCTCACTTTGTGTGCCTCTATGATGTCTCTTCCTAGGGAGACATCATCAAAGACATCAAAGTGGGGGGGGAAAGTGGGGATTTCGGACCTACTGTATTGTTAGGTATCTGATTGCATTCAATCAATGCGGTTAAAGCAAGACATGTCTGGCCATTGACAGACTCAACCTGTCTAATCTTAATACTATTTATCAAAAACAACGTTGGCTTTTTACGTGATAAACAACATGAACCCATGAAAAATCATAGTTGCATGTTATCCATAATGGTCTCAATGGCACCTCACGGCCTAATTTAGCCACTAGGGAGAGGAACTAACCTTTTGTAAAAATATAAATAAAACACATTCGGAAACAGAACAGCCATATATCGAGATTTTCTAGTAGGCTTGGATTTTGGTACTAATTACCTTATTGGTCATATATATTATTGATTATAATTTATTAACCAATCCCATTGTTTTGGTTTTCCTTCCAGAGGTTGAAAGGTGTAATGTTGAGAGTTCATCATGTAAGTACCATTATTGAGGCTCATAAAACTGATATCTGTCGCCCTTTATGAGAGAGCCAGCATTAGCAATTAGCTCTACAACAAGGAAGTTGTCAGTGAGTCTCTATAGAAATGCAAGCTTCCATCTGTCACTCAAACGAATGAACGCTCCCGCTTGAGCCTAGATCCCATTTGCCCATACCTCTCAAATAAGGTTTGAAATATGAAAAGTACACAAGTCACAATAACCATAATATCACTTTAGGTTATAAGATTATTATTATTTACATTGCAAGTGAGGAGATGAGCTGTTTCACTTGGACTTGAAAAGTTTTTTTTTTTCCTCATTCTGATTATGAGCTGATATTGTCTGTTTTTGCTTTGCTCCTGCAGAATGCACTGAAAAAAAATAAAAATAAAACTACGTGAGGAGAGCTGGATGGAAAAACTGATCTCATACCTTCCCGTTCCTGTACTTACTAGCTTACGGTCAATTAGATCTCAAGGCCGAACGGCAGGTCTGTTGTTAATCTCCCTATCCTGTCGGGAAATTCAATTCCCTTCATCCTTAAATTGGCCGAATAGTTGTTCTAAGTAGTGCGTGCAGGTGGTTGAAGCGCTGTATGGTCATATGAGACAATATAGGGGCTCTGTTGCTTTCACAATATACTTCAAAAAATGTCTGTTGGATCTTGGCTCTGTACTCAGGACGAGCAGATAGTAAAGAATTGTTGAAATTAATGTGGGGATATCTGCTCCAACTGCTGCATCCTCAACATTAAATGTTGAGGATGCAGCAGTTGGCCCAGATATCCCACTACACACATCCTGCTCCACTCAACATTTCTTTGGGTGGAGTGGTGTTGCAAGACTCGCAAACAATTTGTTCCTGGTGAACAACTCTAACCGATTAGTTCCAGCAGAACAGCAGCTCTGTGTTCATCAAAACAAGCTCAAGTTTCGCATTGAAAGTGAGAACTATTGGCAGTGATGAAGGGTTTGACTCTTTTTTGAGATTCGGTTCTCGGCGAGTCACTCGGTAAAGAGTTAAGAGTCGTTTTGACTCTTGGTTTGAGTCAATTATTTATTATGGTGGAATGTAAAGTCACATAAATCAGTCCGATTCAATATGGATTATGCCAAACGCCTGCCCCCTTTATTTTTTACCTTGGACTTTTAGTCATTTGTTCAACTTGGTATTACTAACGTTGAATAAATCTGAAAATAATTGTAAATAAAGAGTAATTAGGTTTAGTTTGAATCAAACCAGCCACAACATTCATGTTCCCATTTGCAATTACAAGCAGCTTCATTTAACGTGTTAACCGATAATAATTTCTATGTTTTACCACTTTACACCTTAATTTTGCCAGTGAAGTGCAGCCATAACTGAATTAGGAATGAATTAGGACACATGTATTGTAAGGGAGGGAGAGAGAGAAGACCTGGATCCTGGATTATGGACTTAGGCCTGGATCCATTTCTGTCACCTTGAGGAGGGGAGTCGCTCTCCGAGTCGCTCTCTGAGGGTCCTGGATCCACCACACTGTTTATTCCCCGTCTAGCAGTATTACAGCTGTCGGCTTTGGCCGCCGCCTGGACTCGTCTGTTTGCCCTGTTAAAAATTCTCACAGCGTGGGTCGCACGGCGTCCTCGGAAAAAACTGCCCCCTCTCTTCCAAGGAGACTTTGTTGCTTTTAAACTTAATTTGAAAGAAAACAACGTGCATTTAAAAAAAAAAAGTCTTTAACCATCTTAAAGCTTGTTAATGGACTTTACTATGGCTCAAATATGCTCGTTGGCTTCGGCAGCGATGTTAAATGTCTGACACATTCAGACATGAGTCAGTGACGTGTTTCCTTGGCGGCCAAACCCTCTGCACTGGCTGTAATCGATCTGCAGAGATACATTAAAAGTGACCATTGACTTGGCTGATGTGTCGCTGGAGGGAAAATGTTTAGTCAGCGATTCGACAAGCGTGAAAGAATGCGCTGCTCGCTGGGAAAGCTGTAACTCCCAGGGCTGTTGGGTCCCAGAAATAGTCATTATGGAATCCTTGCAAATGCACTTTGATTACGACAAACCTGCCAGTCAGTCCTGGATACAGGAAAGCCTTGTTCCATATAGAGTGTGAGAGATTATAGAATGGGTCAACATATGTCTCTCCATCAATCTGGTGCAGTGGAATTCCCTGCTGTTTAAATTGAACTTTAGCTTCTCTTACAATAGAGTGCTCTTTTTAAATTGGTATGTAAAAGAAAATACAACCCAGACGGCTTTAAATTAGTTGTACATAATCCCGTGTTGCATTTTAATGAACACATTTTTGCACATTCTTTCCGAAGTTAAGTATCCAAACAGGAAAACCCATCTGTCAATGATTCAGCGGAGGGCTCTGGCTGATTTTCTGGCAGATTTCCCACCAGTGGTGGGAAATTTTGTGCAAACAGGAAATAATTTCACTGTAACTAGAATATAGTTTTACTGTCATTTCATTTAGTTTTATAGTTTTTTGTTTAAAGGATAGATTTGACATTTTTCAACCCAAATTTGCAACTTCACGCTCTGCTTAAATGAAATCCAATGGGACAAATGTTTAAGGCTTTTGAAAAAGAGATTAAACATTTTTTAGGCTTAAACATTTGCCCCATTCGACTGCATTGAAGCACAGTGAGAAGCTGCAGCAGAGTGGCAAGTTTCTCAATAGTAAAGGATTCGGCAAGGTTGTGCTATGAACAGTTATGAATTATGGAAACCAACATTTTAATAAGGCCTTAAACATTTGATTCTTCACAGTTTGACACGCCCATCGGTGTGTAAGACCACTCGTGGCCACAAGGGCTCTTTTGAAAGTTACATAGTGCTGGCTCCTGCAATGCCTTCAATCTATAATATTGAAGAAATGTAAGCCTCAAAGGAGTGAGGTGTTAGCTGCATTTGTGGACATTCCTTCCTGTGTGCAGGTAGGAGCATGCTTTGAGTTTCACATAGAGCATCCCAGGATAATCAGGCTCTCTTCCATGGGGGGGTCTTCTTGCGCTTTGCAGAATCTTACATTGTGCTTCAAAATAATTTGTGTCATCATTGGATTTAGCTCTTGACTGTAAATACATGACGTACTTGTGTAAAATGATGTAGCACAAAATTCCCTTTTACAGCCATAGAAGTAAGCTATCACTCAAAGAAGCAATGAGGCAAATCTGTGCATACATTCTATTTAACTAAACAAGCAGTGCCTCTTTACGCCATATGGAGCATAACGTCTACACTGTCTTTAGTACTTCCTCACAATGAAACGGTAAACCGCAGATTGAGGCTGGAACATCTTACTTCATGTGGTCTGAAGTCTGGCCCTGTGTTTGCTCCCATTTGACCACCTCTGCCCCGTGGGCACTTTGAATTTTCTGTCTGGCTGAGTATCCTGTTGTTCCACAGTCTGCTAGATTCCAAATGATCCTCTGCATGGCAGTTGTAGGATTTTAATATTTGCCAGAGTGCGGTTGGCGACATAACACTTTGGTAGAGCGGTTTCGGGCCTGCTACTTAAAATCCGGACTCTGGACCAGATCTGTACGGAAACGCAAAACAGGTCAAAAAAGACGTTTGTTAAATGCAGGAAAATGTTTCCTTCTTGTATTTCAAAGCCGCACGGTAACAATGCAGAGAAACACTATCACATTGTTGGAGTGATCCCAGTCAAAGCCACGGAGAGGAAACACACATTTTTATAATTTGTGAGAAGAATCACTCTTTTCGATCGAGTTTCCTTTGTTGTAACAAACAGCACCGTGTCTCCCACTGGTAAAAGCCATTACACTGCACTGTTAATTAGAGTTGCATAAAGTTATAGAGAAATTATGGACTTGATGTCATTGCATTTTGCTGGAATTGTTTGGGACCTCTGACTTTGTTTAAGATTCATTAGATTCAACAAAAGTTTGACCCTGGTTTGGGAAAAAGAGGGCTGTTAGTTTTGGTACCGCTGCAATATTCAATTTGACCAAATAAAACACAATAAAATATCTTTAACCACGACAAACATATATACTCTGATATGTTTCCCAACCTTTATGTATATCTGACAGATGAATACTGAAGACCATGTGGATTAAAATCTAAATTGTAAATTGAAATACTATTCTATTCAAACCACGATGACATTTAGACAACTGTGGAAGAAGGGGGGGCAGGGTTAAGCTGCAGTCTGCTGGGTACAATGCGGGCTTCTTGCCTAGTCGGAGCAGCTGTTCTGACTCAACCCGCTGGTGCTGATTGGCCAGAGTAGGATGGGAGAGTTTCCTTATGTGTTGTTTGTCTTGCAGTGAGGATTGTGTGGTGCAGGAGCCAAGAGCCTGCAGACCAGATCGCGGAACGGACCCTGATGCTCACTGATCAATTTCTGGTTTACGTTCACGTTTGGCCAGCAAGCATTTTTGTTGTTTTCTTATAATAAAAACCCTGCCGTGTCAGCACCTCACTGCTAGGAAGTCTTTGTCTCCCTCCCTGAACCTGTGTCTGGGAACAGAGCCTTCCACAAGTGACGCCTGAATAGGGACTATGGAGGGAGGCAACACAACCAGCCCGCCATCCCCGCCGGAGCAAATGATCGGAACTCTAGCCACCATGCAGGAAGCGCAGGCCCACCAGTTCCAGGAGATGGCGAGGGACCGATCGCTGGACTGGTACGCAATGACAGAACTGCTGCGAGGCCAGCACCTACCCAAAGCGAGGAAGGTCCGGCCTCCCCCTTTCCCAGCAGTAGCCTACAGAAAATGACGGGGGATGACGATGCCGAGGCGTTCCTCACCACCTTCGAGATGACGGTGGTGGTAGCCGGGTGGGCGCCGCGCCCGCTCTCTTTGCTCACGGGGTGGCGCAGCATGTGGAGTATGGCTTACTGGCATCCGGGACTACCATGGCATCAGGAGAGCGATTATGTACCACTTGTGGAAGCCTCGCCTAACACCCTGACTGGACTACGCCACCTCGGGTCGCCCCTTCGCTCCCGCCAACAACTGCTGGATGCGGTCCGGAAGTGGCTGCGACGTGACGACCAGTCCCTGGACTAGATAATCAAACTAGCGGTGTTGGAGCGTTTCCTTTCGACCTTCTGGCCAGGACCGCCCACTGGGTCCGCCAGCCTGGAGTCGGCGATCACGCTGGCGGAGGATCACGCTGAGGTGTACAGCAGCGTCTCCCCAACGGCCAGCAGTTCAGCATCCGGGCTACAGAGCTGTTCTTTAATGGTGATGTGACCAGGATTACACCATCTGCTGTTAACTACAACGGCAAGCCCCCCGCCTCTCCGCTTACCACTCTCAGTACAATCCCGGTCTGCCCGGACGGTGTGGAAGCCATCGACAGAGACATTCTGGTCCGTGATGTCCCTGTGCAGCCATGTCTCAGTGAAACACATCAGACTGCACTCCCGGTACTCTGTGTGGCTCCGCGTTAGCGCCGTTACCTCCTCCATTTTGTTGCTAAGAGACCGTACGTTTCCCATAACAACAGAGGGGAGACACGGCTTTAATCTTCTCCTCTCCATAAGCCCGTCCCGTCTCGACCCTCCACTCATCCCCCGACGTTGCTTCCCTCCTCTGCATCCTCGGTGTGTTTTCTTCCAGAGTTGAGATGGTATATCAGCTGGTCTGGCCACTATGCTGGCCGGCATTAGCGCGATCAGTTGATCTCCGTAGTAAACAAAAGCAGCGTGTCTCGGTGGAAGCGTCATAATAAAAACAACACGAAAAAACCCCACGAAAACTTTCTATAAAAAAATTTGTTAGAGAGAGCAGGACTTCACAGAGTTAGAGGGAAAAAAAACAAGAACGAACAAAAGAGAATAGAAGTTAAGAAAGTTAAAAAGCAGACTCAAAAATTGGAGCAATGTAACAGGCAGCAAGCAGCTGTCGCGCATGCGCACAACGGATGCCAGCTTCCCGTTCTGTTCCCTCATTGGACTCCGGCTCTTCTCAGACAATGGTCCAGCAATGCCTGGTTCGACCCAAGGCTTTGGTGACGGCATCATGGGTGGAGATTCAGTGTGTGTAATAGGATATTCACACCTATCTGATGATGCGGCTCAAGATTATTTTTCAGGGGAAAAAGCAGGTGAAGGCTGCAGTAAGCTCCCGCCTATCGCACGCCTTGATTTTGGGTACAGATTGACCAGGATACATCCATTATGTCATGTACCCCTCTGGAACTTTACGAGCTGTTTATTATAATAATTTCAGGCGCAGGAGGAATGGCGTTCCGCTCTGGCTCCTGGCTGGCTGACGAGCCTGTGCCCCGATCCTCTCTGCAAGACAAACAAACATTAA
The DNA here is from genome assembly GCF_960531495.2 of Zeus faber. NCBI lineage: Eukaryota > Metazoa > Chordata > Actinopteri > Zeiformes > Zeidae > Zeus > Zeus faber. The sequence continues at coordinate 29,976,931 of NC_137189.1, read as the reverse complement.
GAGATCTCCCTGCCCCGAGTCAGACCAATCAACGCCGGGCAGGCGCTTATTAGGCTGATTTGAGGCAGCTTGGCGGCTGCGGAAAAGGGAACCATGCTGTCGTCTGCAGCCGGCGCTTGACCACGTGCCTTTGTTCGCCACATACAAGTTCTTGTTGCACTGATTTCTGACAGGATTTCCATTTACTTAAAAATGCACAAGGATAGCTAACAAAATAGTTTTGTGACAGAACATTCACTTCAGTGATTTTGATTCGCAAATACTGGGTAGTGTATAACATAAATAAAACAAGTTTTGCAGGGAACCTTTTCAGTGCAGCCCTGTTAGGATTTGGCATAGCACCGGCGCAGCCCCTCCAAGGATTTCCTTATAATTTTACATTTTCATTAAACACTATAAATCAAAATAACTACAGTCTGACAATTATATTAAGTTTAAAATGTATTTAAGACTGATAATTTGCAAAACACATAAGAATGTAAGTAGAATAGTGGCTTAAATGTGTTATAGAGAGTATCTGAGCCATGTCCTCTCCGCTGAAGCCCCGTGTGGTGCTTCTCGTGTCAGCCTCCATAGAGCAGAGGTTCCCAACCACCGGGCCGCAGACCGGTGCTGTGTGGGCCGGGCTTCACCGTTACAATAAACTACATTTAGGTCCTTCAGCTTGCTGGCTGTGTCCGGTTTAAAACGAAAATAATCCCATATAGGGGAATTTGTATTAAGATTTCGCAATAACATAATCATTTTCATGATTGCATTCACTGAAAATCCTTGTTCCACCCTAGCGGCCCCCACACGGCGCATGCTACACACTCACCAGCATTTATCACCAATCACCTGTTGTTGGGCTGAGAGCTACTTTTAAATGGGAAGATGCTAATTTTTATTTAGCATTGTTAAAAATGAGGGGACAAACCGGACTGTTAAGATTCTTATTGTCAGTGTGGTGAGCATATACTGCACGTGTGGGTGTAAGAGAGAGACACAGGCTAAGTGTGATCAGGTGACAGACAAATTAGGTAGTGTTATCACAGCTCTTGTCTGTCTGGGCATGTGTTTCTTCCGCTCTGAAGATTCAAATTCTGTAACATATCAGCCTGGCAACCACTTTTAAAAGTTAACGCCTCCACGGGATTTTCTTCCTTTGAAATCCTCTTTGACAGGAGACCCTGGGGGATGCTAGACCTAATTAAGGAAAACTAGGAGGAAGGGTCCAGCACCAGTGAGAACAAAGTTCAGTATGTTATGGATCTGCAAGCAAAGCTACATGCACTGGGAGAGTTATCACGGGAGAATTTGCTCCAGGCCCAGGATTGTCAGTACCGTTTATATGACAGAGGGGCTCAGCTCAGACAATTTTCACCGGGAGACAAGGTGTTAGAGTTGCTCAATACAGAAAGTCAAACTCTAAACTTACTCGCGAAGTGACAAGGACCCCCCGTGGTCCCACGGCGGGTTGGGAACGTCGATAATTTGATTGAGCGGTCAGACAGGGGTGGGGCGACTCAGATTTACCACCTTAACTTCCTAAAGGAGTGGAGGGAGAGTGTATCCGTATCTCTGGCCACCATAGTGATCGAGAGGGATGAGTTGGGGCCAGAGGTTCCAAATGTGACCCGATCCCACCACAGCCCTGTCGAGTAACCATCTCTCGCCGGGCCAGAGTGCAGACGTGGCCCCTTCAGTGTTTCTCTGATGTCTTCTCCCCCCTGGCAGGCCACACGCCGCTCATACTCCGCCACGTGGAGACAACCAGCCGTATCTGATATGGCCATATGGGCTGTATCAGCTCGTCAACCCAGGTCAACAAGTTTGCACCCCATTTTTTTCAGAGCCGATGAGCCCTTTGTCTAATTTAACACAAAAGGGTGGGTCTGATCCGGTCCAGTGGATGGAGATGTGCCAGAAGGCGTTTGAGACAGTAAAGTCAGCTCTCTGCGGGAATCGAATGCTGTGGGCTGGGGGGTATGAAGTCTGGCGGTGGGGGTAAGTGGCAGACGGGGTCTGCGGGGTAAAGCCGATGCTTCTTTCTCCACCAGCGCAGCTGTTCCAACTCAGCCTGATCAGCCCGCTGGTACTGATTGGTCTGAGTCGGCTGGGAGAGTTTTTTTATGTGTTGAGCAGGAGCCAAGAGCCTGCGGACCAGATCATGGAACGGACCCTCACGCCCACTGATCAATTTCTGTTTTATGTTCACGTTTGGCCAGCAAGCCTTTTTGTTGTTTTCTTATAATAAAAACCCTGCCTTGACGGCACCTCACGGGCAGGAAGTCTCTGTCTCCCTTCCTGAACCCGTGCCTGTGGACATAGCTTTCCACAATCTCATATTCCAAAACTTCTCCTGCTAACATTATTTCGGTCATCGCAAAATGCTGAGTATATAGCTGTAGCAAAATTGTATTTATCTTGTTTATCACCGTGTAATTTACTACATGAAGTCTGGGGTGAAGACTGAAGAGTAAAAGCAAAACATTCCATTTCTATGTGATATCACAGGAAACATTACCATTACTGATCATTAGCCATTCACCGCCTTAACTTATATTTACTATGTGCCATTAAGTCCGAGCAGAAGCTGAAACAACATCAGGTTACACCAACAAACCACCTCAGTGTCAAATCCCTTTTCTGCCGCATATGGAAAACGCACAACGGTAAGTCAAGCCAAGAACAATTGAGATTTATGGACCACCACTGACCCACAGAGACACACGCAGAATACAGGGATGGACCGTCTGTCAGGAGAATCAGGAGAAATGATGCATAGCTTTCAGAACAAATTCTGTCGGACAACTTGACATCGCCACACACTTCCACACGCCTAATAGGATGGCCTGCTTAAGCTGGCTGTTTTGCGGCCTGTTTGTTTGCTGCGTTGAAATCTATCCAATCGGGGGATTCAAGCTCATCATTCCTATTTCCAGCTCACTAAATATTCCTACGTTTGCTGTACACCTTGCCGGGAGTGATAAGCACTAGAGCCCAGACTTGCAAACTCAAACGATGTAAAAATAAATAAAGATCCTTTTAAAGTAAACCTAAGAGGGGCAGACTTACTTTGGGCAGACATTTAACAATCTGTTAAAGGTTACGCTGTAGTCTGCCAACTGTTTAGTACCACTTTACATCTTATCGAATGCCCCACGATTCCCAATAGAGACAAGTCGCATGCTGGTTCAATCTGGTTTACGTTCGCTGTCAAATCTGATGGGCAGGGCTCCCTGCATAAATTTGGCTTACATGAACTTCAACGGTAACCAGGCCCCACCCACAGGAATGGCCAGGCCCATGAAAACTGAGACAGATAAAAACTAAATTGTTTCAGAGATAGCTCTGATGCGGGGTAAAGACGCTCTGATCGCAGAGCAGAGATCAAATTGGCCCTCCCCAAAGGCCTCCATCGGCCCCCCTCGTGGCTGAGCCCCAGAAAGCTTTTCTTCTTTTCCCCCCTTAGCCCTGACGGTAACAACAACCCGTATCCCATTTTCTTTACTATTTATTTCAGCTATTTATTGTTTAACTGCTTCTGACCTTCTTTAAGTGTTGCCCTTTCCCCCAAATTACCACCACCAATACGATCTGTGACATTCTCCCTCTCTCTCTCTCTCTCCTTGGTGGCTACAATCCATCCCTAACTATCGTCATGGCACCATGGAGCCATTTCTTCTGATCCACAGCCACTGACTCGCCCTTTCAGCTGTTTCAGATCAATCCATTGGAGCTGATCTCAGAGAACAACCTCAAATTCCAAATTATAATAAGTAATGTAGTTCATTTGGCTACAAACTTGAACTTATTCCTCTAAAAGCCTTCCTCCATTTTGAATTATCAAATGGAACTGTTAACTCTTGTGAGTCACTCAGTAAAATGAGTGGTTGGTTTTATACATGGCTGGGCGACGGATAACTTGGGTGAATGATAATCACAGAGGTTGGCGCTGTTGAGCTGTGAATTTAATTTTAACAAGAATCATTTGATTAAATACCTGAACACCTACAATTATTTTTAATGGAATGCTAAATAAATATAATTCCTTTGTGTTTTACTACTTGCTACCAATTACTCAAGCTGGCTACTAGGTGGTACGTAACGTAAATTGTGAGGAAAACTTGGCCAAGGCTCACACAAACTTACGTATGATTTGTGCTCGGCTCAGACAATTTTCACCGGTAGATAAGGTGTTAGCGTTGCTACATACATCCAACTCTAAACTTACTCGCAAAGTGACAAGGACCCTTCATGGTCACATGGCGGGTTGGGAAGAAAAACTTGGCTGAGGCTCTGTCTGCGACAAGAACACGAGTTTACGTATGTTTTGTGCCTCTTGACTCCAGGATCCAGTCCAGGATGATTCAGCCCTGGATCCAGTCTGTGCGTCCACTCCTCTGCAATTGTAGGGTACTTCTGTATAGACAAAATACTTCCGTAACCTGGAAGTGTGATACGGAATTCCTTCCATACTGGGCTGCCTGGTCTTTTACCTCTGGAGAGATTCCCAAATCGAGTAATTTAAAGGATTTGTTCGCTCTGAACGAATCGTTCCTCAGTCTTGCATCACTCGTCTCAAGGTAGTGAAGAAAATTATCTGTGGAACATGGAGTTGCGTGCCAACATCTGCCAACAATTTCCAGTTCCTCGATGAACCCAATTTTCCCCAAGTTACAATCACAAGCACGGTGACGTGATTCTGTCCCTCCCGTGCAAAAGAAAATTGTTCTATTTTCTTTGCTAATGGGAGCTGAATTAAAACACTTAGAACTTTGTCATGACACCAAATGTAGTGTTCCTGAGCTAGACTAACCCTACACTGTACAACCCGTTACGTACATTGACTTTAAATTGGAGCTCAGTTCCAGGGCTGATCCCTCATCATCATGATTACTGCACTTAGATGAAAGGATAGCAAAGTGTCGAGAGAGGCTCCTTGACACTGGCTCTGTTTATTTGGCCGCTACTTGGAGCCAAACGCTTTGGTGTGTGTGTCATTCCTCGGCTGCCCTTGGAACAGGGGCCAGATATTTACACTGGAAAAGTCTGCTGTTTGGTGCTGGGAAGTAAATTCATCGATTTAGAGAGAGAGAGAGAGAGAGAGACAGAGAGAGAGAGAGTCAGCTAACAGTGTGAAAATGGGCTCAGTCATTGTCGGTACATCTGGTGGAGTGTCTCGCCAATGTCTGGAGCCGCTGAGTTTGAGGCAAATGTTTTTAAATTGCCTTTAACGGAGATCCCAAGAGTGAAGCTCATTGAAACAGTTTGCAATTCAGCTAGTAGTTCTTCACCCCTTAAATCCCACCTCCCGACCCAAACCCAGCTTCTACCTTTACGTTTGGGCATCAATTCCCTGGAAACAATGTGGTAGATGGACTGTATTTGATCGAGATGAGCCTTCCTTCCCTGCCTCAGCGCCTCCTGGTTCTACTTTCTGGTTCTGGAGGGAGTTTTGTCAATGCCGTCAATGTTTTGAAGGTTGTCTGCTGACTCATTGAGTTATTATCAACCTGGACATGACATTTCAATCCAAGCACATATGAACTATGATAGAATACACTTTACTCAGACTCTAATTGCTGATAAATGTGTCATCTCTGGGGTATTTGTTGGAGACAAGGACATGCACAGTTAAAATATGGAAAATATGGTTTTCTATAATTTACCCATGGTTTCTCATTCTAATTTGAAATATTTGAACTAAGACCAGGGGTTCTCTTTTCGGTCCTACAATCCTTTGAACAGTAAATAGAGAGTTTGACAAATTTTCTTTCATTTTTTAATTGCATTATTTTGGAGCCAGCACCTTAATGTTATGTGTGATAATTCACATTCAGGCCAATAAGCAACAGACTGAGGCTCAATAAGAATATTTCTTACTATACTTTCGAAACTGAGATTACTGGTCAAAGTAGGGACATTTAGGGACCATTCCACATTGGATTTTAAGAAACTGTTTCATGTGAATTTGAGTTTTGCATCGACCACTTTTGTTAGATCATAGAGCATGGAGGGTGCTCCAAATGGAATATATAGAAATTATAGATTTCAAAACTATTTAACTACATTTGTCATTATAGAATATTCCAATAACATATCAATGTATCAGTCTGAGAAATGTCATGTGACCCCACAGGGGGGTCAAGGTGTGTATGGGTCCAGGTTATGATTTGGTTTTCATGGTTTAAGGTTTGGGTGGAAGTTTCCATGAGGAATCCTGAACCGGAGCCCGACATTGACCGCAGCAGAAAGAAACTTTATTCACAATCCCAAAATGGTTCAATGTGTGAAGCGTTTTCAGAATTAAGCGGCTCAGTACGTCCAAAGAGTCAATCAGAGTCACAAAATAAATTTGCTTGGACTCCATCGCAGATTGTTCAATTACATTAGATTTCATTTTTTATTTATTTTTAAGTGTTTAAAGAAAACAATTTGGACTCAAGTAGCGTCATTATTGTTATTATTTCAGTATTACTAAAATACATTTATTACAGTATTATTTTAGTTTGGTATCAATCCAGTTCAATTTCAAAGCTTTTAGTGTGCTAAAAGATAGATAGATAGATAGATAGATAGATAGATAGATAGATAGATAGATAGATAGATAGATAGATAGATAGATAGATAGACAGACAGACAGACAGACAGACAGACAGACAGACAGACAGACAGACAGACAGACAGACAGATAGATAGATAGACAGATAAATAGAGAGATAGATAGATAGATTGATCCTTTGGAATCCTGACTGCATAGATAACCCGAAACAGAGCCTGTGCCACACTTTTGGTCGTAATACTGTGCAATGGTACTGCCTAGGGTTACCGGGTGGTGTAGTCCACTAAGACTAGTACAAAACTGTACCCCTGAGCACTGCAGTGCAATGGCCCATTAAGGTCCATACCGAGTCTCTCAAATGAGGCCTTGACTTGAGGGAGGGGCCTCAACGGTGCAGTCGGTATTGCCAGATGGTTGTTTAACTGGAACTTGGGACACGCGGTACTCCACTTACTCACATCTGCCCAAATGCCTGGCCACTCGAACTGGGACGGGTGTCATGGTTCACTCGATGCAAGCTGTTCCAAATCACTGAAAAATATGGGTGCGTGGGCCCAGCGTCCGGGCACACTAATTCGGCATCGATTTTAACTACCAGCTCAAAGGCCACGTGTAGAGTATCGTTCCGCGTCTGCTCCAATGGAAAGTCGTCTCTGGAGGAGGCCAAGGGGACTGGGGAAATCCCTAGTTGGTACAGCCCTGCCCCTACCCCACAAAGTCCCCTTACATCCCATCCATGTCACCGCACATCATGCAGCACACACATCTCCCTACCATAAGCACACTCCCCCAGCCTCTCTCATTAAAGCGGCAAACTCTGGCCAATCTGTACCTAAAATCAGGGAGATTGACAGGCGGGGGCTAACCGCAGCCTTTATCTTATGCTTTTGCACCTTATGCCGAATCTCAAGGCAGATCATCGGATATGTGTGAACATCACCATGCACAAATCGAATCTCAACCTGTGATGCCTCCACCAAAGCCCCGGGGTGAGACGTTGCTGGACCATCGTCTGTGAGCAACCAGAGTGCAGCAAAGACCTGGTAGTAGGTCAATGGTGCAGTCGTAGGGGCGGTGAGGTGGTAGAGACAGCGCACCCTGCTTACTGAAGACCGGGGCCAGGTCCTGATAGTGCTCAGGGACGAAGGACAGGTCACGGTTCTCGGGGGAAGCCGGCAGAGAATGGTTGGTCATGGGTTGGGAATGGTCAGCACCAGAGACCGGGGCATGGCCGCCCAGCCGGGAGGCGCGGGCTGGCGTCCTGCTCCCGGAGCCGGTTGTCCTGACGGATTGTGAGGTCCACCAGTTGGTCGGCGAGCCAGGTCGGCGGGCTCATCCCGCCGCGCCAACTCGTCCTGCAAGTCATCATTCAGGACGTGCTGGAAGATGTCCTGAAGAGCTCCATCGTTCCAGCCACTCTCTGCGGCTAGAGTCCGGAAGAGCCAGCACTGCCTATCACAATAATTATAATAAAGGAAAAAATTTAATATGAAAGAAAAATAAAAAATAATCATAATATAAGAAAATAAACAAAAAAAATGGCAATATATGGATAATATGGAAAATAAAACGGTTAACTGTAAACAATAAAATCTGACAATATACACTAAACGTAATGATAAGCAACAAAATATATAACCAAAAACATAAAAATAAATAAAGAATTTGAATAAAAATAGACCGGAAAAATGTGGTTATCACTAACAAATTAAAGCTAGCATTGACCCAGAAAGATAAGCCCAAAGATACCCAAAAAATCTACAATAAACTGAATGTCCGAAGAAATGGACAAAGAAAAAATAGAAAAATAATCATAAAATGTAAACATAAACAGACGGTGCAAACATAAACTACATATAATAAACTACATCTTCCTATATCGACCCATATCTACGATACAGATTTTTTTGTCTATGCAGATAGACATTGTAGTGGAGTGGATCCTGAACTGGATCCTGCACTGGATCTTGGACTGGATCCTGTAGTGGCACAAAACATAACATTGTCTAAAACACAGTCTAAAAAAGTACACTGCTTTTTCTCCCTGTGGACCTCACTTCACCTCACTGAGCCTAACCAGGTGAGCGGGAGGATTTTCGACAGAATCCCTCAGCCGAAACACAAAATGAAAAAGAGAGATTTTCAAATTTAACATTTCAAATGATGGATTCCCCCTGACTCGCAGGTCCTGTTACACTACAGCGTCATGCGGGGGTGAGAATAAACAGCCGCCCTTCGAGCTTCCCTTGAGCAGCAAAAACATTTAAAACACTTCAAACTCCCCGGGAAACACCACAAAACCCCAACTATTTTGGTTATACGGCTGTAAGACTGAAGGTTGAAGGGTTTTTTCGTCCGGGAGAATGTTTGAAGTGAACGACGCTGACGTTCAGCAGTACTCCCTTTCTTACTGAAAAATATGGAATTCCTCTGTGTCTGTGTGTTGTCCGAGCCAGCTCGGGGGCTCCTGGTTTATTTCTTTCTTTGGATAAATAATGGCATTAATATCTTAAAAAACAACGGTGTTTTTTGGGACGGGGTTGCCAGCCGCCAGCGTCAGAAAGCCGTTCCCAGATTCTGTCTTTCAGCTTTTGAATCACATGTGCGGGCCTGACATGCAGCTCTCTCTCTCTCTCTCTCTCTCTCTCTCTCTCTCTCTCTCTCTCACTCACACACATACACAAACACACACACACACACACACACACACACACACACACACACACTAAACACAAAGAGAGAGACACCCTCCGCTTCAATCCAAACCCTCTCAGACATCATTTAGATAAATACAGGCTCTTATCCTGCGGTTTTAACACCACAACCGCTGGGCACTGCACGGAGTACACCATAAAACACACAGATTTTATTGTGTGTGTGGTGACCAGGGTTCATTCTGGCATTACAAAATGAAATTCAAGGACTTTTAAGTTGATTTTAAGCAATAAGTATTATTAAATTTTCATACAAACAAATCTATTTTCAATATGATCTTATATTTTATATATATCTTTTCAATTGTAATCTTATATATATACATGTATATATATACACACACACACACACACACACACAGTATATATATATATATATATATATATATATATATATATATATATATATATATATATATAATTAATCTCATTGTCATAAGTGTTTATTTCTAACCATACTGGATTTAATTTTCTTTTCCGTGCCATCATCTATGTCATAAAAGCGATTCTGGAAATCTTTTTATTATGTTACATTTTGATTAACAAAAGGGCTTTTCAAGCACTTCAAGCCCCTCAAGGACCTGGTAAGAACCCTGGTGGAGACTTTTCCTCTACAAGTCTGATGTCTGAATGTGTGCAGTAACAATGGCTAACTTGCTCTAACTCAAGTAATATGATCATAAGTGAAGCCTCTTTATTGGTCCCCATGCACTTGCTCGCAGGGCAGGAAAAACTAGAGGACTTTGCCTATGATCATAGAACTTGAGCTAGAGCAAGATTGTTCTATTTTCCATAGGCTCTGCCCTCCAGCTTCGTCCTTATTGGCATAAGGCAAAGCCATATTCCGCTGTTTTATCATTCCCTGTGCCTGAGAGATGGCACCCAGGAACCTGACCATGGTTCACCCGCCTATAACTGGACCAGCTCCGGGAACCAAGGTGCGGACGTGCACTCCGGGGCTACTAGAACGAGGCACACTCTCTCCACTAGAACGAGGCACACTCTCTCCACTCTTACTCTCGTTAGCAGGCGGTCTATGAGGCGGATCGGAAGGAACACCTATAGAAGCTGTGGTCGTGGGCAAAAGAATCCACTCCCAGTGGCAGTTTGTCCCGGAGGTGAAAGGAGAACCAGAACGGACACTGAGTGTTCTCTCTGGTCGCACACAGATCCAGAAACAGCAGCAGATCTATCAAACTATGTCTGGATTCAGGCGCCATTTGCTCTCTGATGGACCCCTGCGGGATATCAGATTGGCCTCTTCATTCTGTATTCCGGGAATGTAGAGTGCTCTCAGGCTGCGGAGGTTTGCGTCTAGTGCCACAGTTAGGCTGCTAAGCGATGCAGGTTCACCGACCTCACCGTCGGTTGTATAAGCTGCAACCGATTGGTTGTCTATCCTGACTAGACTGTTGCGGTTCCATAAAAGGGAGGCAAACTGCTGTATGAACTGTGGGACTATGTTCAGTTTCAACACATTGATGTGTTCGGAAAGAGGGTTCGGTCACTCCCCTACCCCCCAATGCGAAAGGGTGGCAGGCTCCTCCCCATCCCATCAGAGATGCATCTGTGAAGATAGTCATATGACCGGGCGTCCACACCCCAGGGACGCACCGAGGGACAAAACCCAGGGCTCTCAACAATGGTTCTGCTCGGCACTGATTGTGGCTGGGGCCGTCAACAAACGTGCTTTGTGGCGCACAGAATTCACTTTTTCTTGACAAATGAGCCATCTCTGGATAGGATGCATGTGAAGGAAACCCAGTGGTACTATACTGTATGTGCTGCTGGCATCAGTCCTAACAGAAGCATAATGGTCACTGCCGTCATTACCTGCAAAGTGCGGCAGTGTTCCACCGCTGCCATGATAGCATTGTAACGAGAAGCTGTCAGTGGGGCTTTCATGGATGGAGAATCCAAATGAATGCCCAGGTAATCCACCCGCTGTCTGGGAAGAAAACTGCTGTTCTCCCAGTTGATGGCGAAATCAGACAGCATAAGAATATTGTCGAGATTGAATAATATTCTCATACCTCTCCTTCAGCTTTCCCATAATTCCAATACAGGCAAAGCTAAGAAACCGCTTGCGTGCCGGTAGGATGGGTATATGAAAGAATGCATCCTTGAGATCGACTGAAGTGAACCAGTCCCCTGGCATGATGTAACGCAGCAGACACTGTGTAGTCAGCATGCAGAACTCGGTCTCCTTATAATCAGTTTATCCTGTAAATCTTGAGCTCATAAATCCAGAATTGGCCTCAATCCCCCTGTCTTTTTGGGGACCAAGAACTAATGGGAATAGATGGGGATGGATCCGGTCTTGTTGTTGTCTTTGGGCTCTCATCTGTCTGCATAGAGTCTCATGCGATTCTCATCGATATAAACCGTCAGGATCTCAGCACAACAAACCCTCCATGAGGGAATCAGCATAGAAATGCTGGTGGGGGGGCTGCTGATGTGGCAAGAGTTGGCAGGGGTGGATGGGGAGGGGGGTATCATTTGTGGCACGGTGGCGTAGTGCATTGCACTGCTACCTCACAGCAAGAAGGTCCTGGGTTCGATTCCCGCCTGGGGCGCTGTTGGCACCGTGCTCCGGCGGGTTATCTTCCAAAAACAGGAGCCTTTCTGTGTGGAGTTTGCATGTTCTCCCCGTGTTCACATGGGGTTTCCTCCACCTCACGTCAGTAAGGACCCCCACCAAAAACATGCACCCATCATCGTCTGACCAGCGATGGACACTTATCACCTGGTCCCCGGGCGCGTCCACGTATGCTGCCCACTGCTCCTGGCTGTGCCCCCGGAGGAAGGACAAGCCAGGATGGGTCAAAAGCAGAGGAGCCATTTCACCGGCCACCATCAAGCATGTGCATGTGTGTGTGTGTGCAAGCATGTGTCGTGTGACAATTAAAGACTGTTTCTTTCTTCTTTCTTTCATAGTGCGGAAGACCAAGGAGCGTGGTTAAACCGCAGTCTGCAAATGCTGGCACAGGCTTCTCCCGACAGCAGCGCACCTGCTCCGAGTCAGGGAAGTCAGCGCCCCAGTGGCGTTGTTTTCAGTTTATGTTCCCCGTTTGGCCCGCAAGCCTTTGCTTAATAAATAAGCATACACGCAAGCAGATGCTGGTTAACCCTCATAGACTGTTGCCTGACCACATCATGTACCACTCTGTGGCCACCCCGCCACATATTGGCGCTTTGTCAGAGACAAATGGAGCAACGCGAGGCGAACAGAGGCACCACTCGCCGCGGCTCTAGCTCAGGTCCAGATCGACCAGGCCCAGCAGTTACAGGAATTGCTGAGGGACCACAAGTGGGGCCGAGAGTCGGAGCACAACCAACAGCTGGAGCAGGAGGTGCTCATGGGGCTCCTCTGGGAGCGCACGCCACAGCAGAGCAAGGGACGCCCAGCCACTCTCCCCCTACCCCCAGCCTACAGAAGATGATGGCGGATGATGATGCCGAGGCGTTCCGCCTTTGAACAGCTGGCTGCTGTGGCGGGCAGGGCTGAGCCTGAACAGGATCTGCAGCTGCTCCCCCTCCTGATAGGGGAGACTCAGCTACCAGCCCATGCCCTCCCCCCCGAGAACCGCCTGGACTACGGGGCCCTGTGAAGGGTGCTCCTGGACCGGGTGGGGAAGACTCCAGAGGGGCACACACACCCAAGAGCTCAGGGACGCGGCCCACCAGTGGATTCGTCCAGAAGTTTATACCCTGGACGAGCTCCTTAGCTCCATCATGATGGAGAAGCTCCTCATGGACCTCCCGGACAGGACCACCAACTGAGTCCGGTGTCACCGGCTGGCCACCCTCCAGGAGGCGGTGATCCTCACAGAGGACCACGCCGAGGTCTAGACAGCGGGGTACCCCCAGGAGCAAACGAAGGAGCCAGCCAGCGCCCAACCCATCCTGGCGCCCCGGTCATCCCGGCCAACCAGGGGCCCATTCACGTCAGGGTCCCAGGGGGGGGATCCCTCTCTCCTGCTCTGGCTCCCTGCCCATCCACCCAGCATCACAGGTGGAAATTTGTTGTGTGCACGGGGACATCCACACGTATCTCAAAATTTGTTCCAGGAGAAAAAAGCATAGAGCAAAAAAAAGCACTCCCTGATTTTGGGCACAGATTGGCCTGGGTTTGATGCACTACCGAGGGAAGCTGGTGGAGTGTGCTCACGGTCGGTAGGGAGAAGTGAGTATTGTGTGGTGCAGGGCGACGTGAAGGGAATGTTGCAGACATGTGACCAAGTCCCTCTTATCCAAGTCACAAGGAAGTCATTTGGTCCTAGTCTCAAGCAAGTCCCAAATATTTTTTTCTTGGGCAAGTCAAGTCACAAGTTATGTCAAGTCAACTCAAGTCGAGTCCTTAATTAAAGCAAGTCAAGTCACTTTTTTCCCCCAAGATACTGCGGTCTTATAGAGAGAAAAGACAAGGTATTTGTACCTGTCTAATAATGTATTATTGGCAAAATAAATTTAATTTGTATTATAATTATTTATATTCAGTAAAATAAATGTAATCAAACAAATAACTTTATGAAACCTTACATATTTCTTAATTTCTCCTCAATTAAAAAATATTCCATCCCCATGACTTTTAAACAGTGAAATACTGTCTGTCTGTTTGCAATATATCTCAAAAAGTTATGAACAGATTTGCACAAATTGATTTGATCGAATGAAAATGATTGAATGACATGTTTGAAAACGAAGTGATGAGTCTTGGCACAGTCGGCGCCGCCATGATGAACTGATCTGATCATACTGTGTGTGTGTGTGTGTGTGTGTGTGTGTGTGTGTGTGTGTGTGTGTGTGTGTGTGTGTGTGTGTGTGTGTGTGTGTGTGTGTGTGTGTGTGTGTGTCGGTGTGTGTGTGTGTGCGTGTGTGTGTGTGTAACGTGGACGGTAACTAGTGCTTCTCGTTGAAAGAAACGTCAGGTAGCGAGGAGCTTCACTGACAGGGCAGTTATCCAATCAGGACAATGCCCAGTGTGCGCTTTCATACGTCACTTGAAATGTGAACATTGACAGCGTTGAACGTTTTAATATATAGAATTAGGGCTGTGAAATATGACGATATAAAATGATAGTAAAATTGTATCGTCTATATATATTTTTGGAGCCGGACTGATGCCAGATTTTTGGGTCTGATGCTGATCCGGATTTGGAGGGTCCTAGCCGACCGGTTATTGATGTTTTGACCAATACTTTATCAAAAAGGGATTTTTTTTTTTTTTAATAAAAATAAACACAAAGAACTTTTGGATGGAATAAAAATGATTTAAAAGACATTCAATTAGATTTGAATTTAAGCACAGAGTTTAACATAGAAGAGAAAAAAAATACTTTCCCTTGTTTACAGCTTACAACTTTCTTAACATCAACTTGTGTTTGACAAAGAAATGTCAAACAAACAACTGATGGATTACATCTGACCGTCTGCTGCTGAGCCACGACAGCATAAGGTGAGGGGGATTGAGTCCAAACAAAGTACCTTTTTGTTTGCCGATCGCGTTTTAGTTCAAGGTTTCAGTGAATGAGAGTGAACACAAACAAGTGTAATAGAAAAATATAAATTACCTCTAAATAGCTTAAACCTTGAACAAAACAGGATGCCTCTTCTGTCATTTAATGATATTCCTCATGAAATGTATGTCAGAACTCACGACAAAACACTGTTTGGAAGTGTGTCTGAGTCTCTTGTATATCCTATAGAATAACTCCATTAATTTGACCGAGTTTTCGTTCCTGGTTGCGGAGCCAGGTTAAGCTCCCCAGATCCGCGTTGGAAATTCCACATCAAGTCATTGGAGTCATTCGAGTCATCATGTCTCAAGTCACGTCCAGTCATGAGTCTTTAACTTCCAAAGTCCAAGTCCGAGTCTCAAGTCATTTATTTTCTGTCAAGTCAAGTTGCAAGTCATTAAAACAGTGACTCAAGTCGACTCGAGTCCACGTCACAATGACTCGAGTCCACATCTCAGGAATGTTGGCAGACGCAGCGGGGCCAGACCCAATAGTCTTTCCCATTGATGATTTTCCATTGGCACAGTCACGAGACGATAACCTCAACGGGGCCTCTGAGCAGGTAGTTAAGATCGATGGCGTGTTGGTGCGCTGACAGCTCTATCACCTGAACCTCTTAAAAGATTGGAGGGAGGGGGCGGCCGTGCCTCTGGCAGTTATCGAGATGGACGATTCGGGGCCGGAGGTTCTGAAAGCGGCTGACCAGACCGCGGCTCTGTTTAGCGATGATCGCGCTCCGTCTTAGAGCCCGGACGTGGCCACACTTCAGTTTCGCTTCTCTGATGTCTTCTCCCTCGGCCGGGCTTCACGTCCCTCACCCACCACCATGTGGAAACGACCGGCGAGTAGAGGTACCCTCTCGGCCGTATCACCTGCTGGAACATAGACGCAAAGTTGTGCAGGCGGAATTAGAGGCCATGCTGGACATGGGGGTAATAGAGGAGTCCATGCACGACTGGCCCAGCCCCATTGTGCTAGTGGATAAGCCCGATGGGTCGGTCCAGTTCTGTGTCAACTACCAAAAGGTGAACGCAATGTCCAAATTCAATGTTTACCTGATACCCCGGGTCGACTGGAAGGCTACCTTCAGAGGAAAAGGAAAAGTCTGTGTTCTCCACTCCGTTCGGATTGTAAACCTTTCACACACTTCCATTTGGGTTGTTCGGTGCCCCAGCCACCCTTCAGAGATTCACTCTGCATGCCACAGCTGATAGGCTGATGGGTACATTCAAATTATTTCAGCAAGGTGCACATGAGCAAAGGGGAAGCCAATAAGGATGAGGCTAGAGGGCAGAGCCTATGTGAAATAGAACAATATGTGTTTGTGTGTGTGTGTGTGTGTGTGTGTGTGTGTGCGTGCACGCGCGTGTGTGTGTGTGCATGTAGGCAGAAATAACAAATTTGAGACAGACAGTGCAAATAATTCCCAGAATTCCATTTTGAGCGCAGAGCAGACAGAGGCATGCTGCTACTGCTGCTGCCACATTGTGCAGGTCGCAGATAAGGGATTTCGGAGCCAACGGCCTCCTGAGCCGCATCCATTTGTACTCTTCCACGGTCCAAATACCACATAAGAAGAGCTCTTGGGTCTGGGCTATGTGTGATGTTTGAAGGTGTACTGGTGTAGCGATGAGAGAATTACAAACTAATCTGTGAAATGACTCAGGGGTCTGGAGGCACTGGGGAAAAAGAGCACAAACAAGATCCTTGAGTTTTGATTCAGTGAGTTCACGAGTGAGAGAATTACTACATAGACTAAATTTACACGTTTTAATCTGGACTAACTGAAATGGCCTTTCTCAGTCATGGGTTAAGATAGTCTCAGACTTGCTCTAGTCTTGGTTAAACAAATCTGAATTCCAGAAGGAATATTAGAGGTGATTAAGGTCCAAGTGAAAGCCTAAATTAAATCTTTGGATGAATGGACGTGGGCGTCCATGTTGACAATAGAGAACATGGATCATCTGTACTAAGACCAGTACCAAGATCAGACAGATGAAGTTGACTAGGTATTTTTAAATTCTGGATTAATTTAAATAGGATTATCTTAGTCCTGATTTAGATTAAAACCCACTGGCGAAAGCACCCCTGTATCAATGCTGAAAGGCATTTGGCCTAATACATGTTGAATGTGATTGAATTATACGTTCCAACCACAATAAGGAACTCTGACAGAAGTCAATTATTACTTTGATTCACACACAAATTACTTTGAGAGAAGGACATTTTTGAGAACCATAGTTTTTATCTTTTCGCCTAAAGAACTATGCACGTCGTCCACCACAAATCCTGCCTGTCCATAACACTGCCTACTTCACACATCTACAGTATATGACAAGATAACTGAATCCCACTGTTTACATGAGATCACACAGCGTTCGTCTGCTCGCTCAGACTTACAGTTCACTCCCTTGCCAGAGGCAAACATATTTATGCGCAATGAGGTCTATCTAACTGGCTATAGTGTGTGTGAAATTCCCGACACTACAGTATTCATGAGGCATATTCCTTACCTTGTGCATTGGCACAAGCTGCCGAACTAGTTGCATTAACACTTGCATGCATATTATTTAAAGGACAAAACTTGAACGTATACACTGACTCTCGATATGCTTTTGGTGTAATGAATGATTTTGGCAAATTATGGCAAAAGAAAGGTTTCGTGTCAGCGTAAACCTGCAAACCTATCTCACACTCTACGTTGGCGTCTGATCTTCTTGCACCAATCTCGCTCCGGTGCCAATTAGCCGTGGTAAAAGGTAAAAGGACATAACAAATTAGGAGACCAGTGCCGGACTGAGAATGACTTAGCTGACACGACAACTAAGAGGGCAGCAGCTGAGTTTCCTGAGTCACCTCTCTGCATTAAATCGTGTACCTTTTCTCTTGCATCATGTACATCGCCTCCGGTTAATATTCTTAATTTACAGGCTAATGTTACGAAGGCCAGTATTCAAAATTGACCCGGATGATCAAATTGCGTTGCCAGAATCGGGACTGCCTTTTCTTGTCCATCATTTTCACAGCGTGCCACACGTTGGACAAAGAAGGGTAATATAGAAGGCTTAAAAACTTAGAATAATCCTATCATCACGTCTTGAATGTGTACTAACATTGGTCGTCCAAACGCCCAGCACCAGGCTTTTCCGCAGCCCGAACTCTGTTTCAATCATTACTGATTGACTTCACCCACATGCATAAAATAGGTCCTCTACAATACATGGTTATCATTGTAGATCACTTCTCCAAATGTGTCGAGGCATGTTCAAAAGAAAATGCTAAAACAGTCTTGAAAATACCATCAAAAGAAATCATTCCTCGATTCAGAATACCAACTGTGGTGTGGTGTGTGGATGGTTAGGTTTGAGCAGCCAGCCGGCCTGACGTGGATCTAGGTGATTGGGTCAGGGTGGCTGCATACCGGTTGCTCATTGGTTGGGCTAACAAGCAACAGGTTAAAACCCCCATCCCCACACTCACTCAGGATAGGAGCCCTGTCATGACATGTTCCATCTGCTCCTGGCTAATTCCATCTAGCCTCCCCTCTACAAGAAACTGATGTCTACAACCCATTGTCGTCTGTGTCTCTGTGCCGGAGGGCCCTGGAAACGCCACTTGGGTGGCGTGTGGTAGGAG
Source organism: Zeus faber (assembly GCF_960531495.2). Classification (NCBI taxonomy): domain Eukaryota; kingdom Metazoa; phylum Chordata; class Actinopteri; order Zeiformes; family Zeidae; genus Zeus; species Zeus faber. The sequence goes on along the minus strand of NC_137189.1, from coordinate 29,958,515 downwards.
AAACTACCACACCAACTTGTTTTAACAGTGACAACGGTACACCGTTTACCTCCAAGGTAACACAGAAACTGTGTAAATATTTGGCGATTGAGTGGAAATTCCATATCATCCGCAACCATCAGGTCTAGTGGAATGTATGAATCATACTCTGAAAGATAAAATTACAAAGGCTGCAATGGGCGCAAAACGCACATGGATGGATGTCCTACCCTCTGTTCTAGCTGATATCTGAATGACTCCAAGTGCCACCACAATACTATCACTATTTGAGGTTCTAATGGGACGCCCCTTTTCAACTCCTTGGGTGCGAGGGAAGGGTGGTCCCTGTCTTCCTGGAGATATTTATTATCATAGATATTTTAAGTTATTATACCGATGTGTTAATCAACTATCACAATGTATCTCTTTTTCTTCCTATCCCTCGTAACAAGTCATCCATTCTGCCCCGGTGAAAGGGTCCTGATCAAATCCTTGAAACTAGGAAAGGCTGGAGAACCAGGGTATGGCTCCCCAACCACCGTGATAGCAGTTACCCGACGGTGCTGCTCACGGACTCAAGCACACAATGGATCCATGCGACAATGGCCAAAAGGGCCCCCCAGGAAAACCATCAGCCCAGCTGAGGGGGATTCCATGGGAGTCCCCAGAAGAGGATGCCCAGCTGAGGGGGAATCCGGGGATTCCACGGAAGACGATGATCCAGATTGTCCTCGTCACACCACTCCTTATTATAGATCCTATAGAAACAGACATGTGGAAGAAATACAAGTATTATGTTTGGCATTGTGGATAGTTTTAGGCTTGGTTTGTGTAGGAATCTTGTTTTGGTTTTCCCAACCTTCCTCTTACCACTGTAACCACACTGTGAGGACTGACCCAACACAAGTTGACACTGACTCTGGACGTAGACCAAAAAGAAGCCGCTCTGATTGGAAACCATTCCCATCTGATGTTTAAAAATTTGGCATTACTGAATCAAAACACAGTGAAAACTCATGGTACTTAAACATTTATTAACGTTAATTGTAAAAAACAGACTCAGCTGTTCCAGCTCCTCATGTGCCGTAGTAATCCCTTCCCCTGGAAGCACAAAACGGTGTCATTCAATGACTGTCCCTCTAAATAGATCCAAATCTCAAGCCGCATTGATCTCCTATTGGAAAGAAATTGAGATTACACTCGCTGTACTTTTCCATCTCAATGTATGACCTGAAGTAGACTCCTGTCGCCATTTTTCCACTATGTACAGTGCAAGGTCATTTCCACTATCTATCCCAAGAATGGTTGAAAGCAGTCTATTCTGCTCGAAACGCCCCCTCATTTGTCCAACCATTGGACAACAACACCCTATGAGAATAAAGAATATTTGGAACTTTGCTTGAACCACCACCTGGTCTCAGGCTCTGTTCTCCAGCCGGCTCACTGCTTCCAGATCCTCCCCAGTTTCAACTACTCAAGCTTAATAGAAACAGATCGTAACACCTTCAAATCTTTTTAAAGTGTGTAGGAACAGTTTCTACTGTTCCTACACACTCCTACTGAGCTTTTAAGCTTTTCAGAAAATTTTTGTTGTAAAATGTCTGTGGGTTACTTGAACAATGCTTATAACTTAGTTATTATTATTATTATTGTTATTAATATTATTATTATAGTTGGGTTAAATAGTTGGGTGACATGGTAACGCAATGGTCAACAAATCCAAGCAGTATGAAATAAGGGAAGGGGTGGCAGTGTGAGAGAGACAGAGAGAGAGACATTCAGACAGAGGGTCCAAGAAAGCAACAAGCAGTTAAAACAGAAGGACCGAGAAATAACAAATGGAAAGAAAATAAAGAAACAAAATGCAACAGAAAGAGGGAGAGAGAAGGAGAACATTCCAGGAAATGAAAAGAAGACGCCGAAGACTAATTTCGCTCTCTCCCCCAGTGGGTCCGCATGGACCTCCTGAGCTGCTTGGCTCCGGACCCTGTTTGTTCAGCTTCCATGGACTCTTGCTCTTGCTCTCCAATACGCTCTCTACACACACACACACACACACACACACACACACACACACACACACACACACACACACAATGCATAATAATAATAATAATAATCAACAATTTAAAGTATAATGTTGGGTAGTGCTTCTACCAAACACTACTGAGAGTGAATATGGGGAAATCCAATGTAAATAACATTATTTTATATACATGACATATAAAACAATAAAAACTTAGCGCATCACAGCTTTTCACGTGTGGAATCTGATCCTCCATAGGAATGAATGGACTTCTGGTTTGTTCTTGTCGTTTGTCGGATTCGGTGCGAAGCAATCTTCAGTCCTGACCTCAAGGTGCTCATATACTTGCAAAAAAGAAGGGAAAAAAGAAGGCAAAGCTTGCAGGGCGTGGTTTATGTTGATAAAACAAAAATCAAAGCCCTGATCCACCTGCTCCAGACTAAACCGTCCTCACATGTAATAACAATAACGTGGCGCTTCATTAAAGCCCTTTGTGATGTCTCTGTAAGGACATGGGAGGTCAATTGGCGAACAACACCGCCCAAGAACCAATCACAATCACAATCTGTGTGTCGGCCGTGGTGTAGAATCCACAGGAATAAGAATAGCGGAACGCATGAATGACAGGAGTAAAACTGATGGAGTTTGAGTAGGCGTAGGCGTGCGGACGTCAACGGGGAGGACTTGAACCTTCGGCCGTTCTTCTACCGAACGATTCATTTTAATCGCCGCCTGGAGCACATGGGACGAAGCCAAATGTTCAGTCTAATTTGTTTTGGATTTTTTTTTTCAGTTCCCTGTGCGTCGCTGCCAGATTTAGTGCTTGGCGGGGCGGGGAGGCTGCTTGTTTAAGCCGACCGGACCCCCACACCTCCACCTCCCCTCTTCTCCTTTTCCTGGGGCATTCCACACCAACTAGCAAAACATATGACTTCAACCAGGAGCGCTCAGACGGGGGAACAATCCACAGAGCCTGGCTCCCCAAACAGCTCCTGCTGCCGAAATCCAGAAGCTGTGAGACTTAGCTGCCAACGCCAACACGAAATGAAGACCTCATCGGGAGACGTGGGGTGTCTAGCTTGAGCTGTGTTGGAGATAATTTTATTATAGATTCACCAATGTCTCATTTTCAGTACATCATATTACAGTTAATAATTACAATTTTTTTTGGTCTTAAACAGTGAATTTCAAAGGACTCATGCCACAATTCAATCAATACTGAACAAAAAATGTCTATGTGTGTGTATATATTTACATACGTGTATAATAAGCTCAACCACGTGACCGCTTGCTGACCCACTGGCCACATTGTCTCTACAGGTAAGGCCTCACCTGTTCACCTGAACACGCCCCGACCGAGACTGACACTGTTTTCGATCGAAAAAATGCTGGTTTTTTACACCGATTGAGCCATGACCACAAAAGGCTTTTTAAATCACACCACGGTCTATCAAGATGATTTACACTGAGACACATTTCTAAGCTGTTGTTGTTCTATATCATTGGCTCAAAGTGTTTCGTTGTACTTTTCACACATCTTGATAGCTTCTGTTTTTAAAAAGACTTCATTGATGTTGGCTACTTCATGTTGGGGAAAAAACACAAATATTCAGCGCTGAAATGGCCAAAACGAACCCCCCCCCCCAAAACCACATGTGACGACATGTCTCCTTGTCTTTCCAGAGACGTCTGATCAATGAACGATACGAAGTCTACGCCTAAAAGAAACAGCCTTTTTCCAAACGATTTCTTTTTACCAATGACGTCCAAAAAACAAAGCTCTCGCCTTCACATTGGACAGTGCAGCGAATCAATCAATTTTGCCGCGGCATCTCCGGTCCGTTTCGGCGTTTTGGGCCATCAAAAGGGAGCGTTCTGGCTTGGCGTTACTCATCACGACTGGCAAAGGACCTGAGTGGCCGCTTCACGCTGTGACTCCACGCAGGCATTTTGGACATTCTCCGTCGACAATGTCTCCCGCTTTGTTGGCCTTGGCAGCATTGCTGCCACGTGTGTTGCAGGCTTTTTTTTTTCAACTTTTATTTTACTGGGTTTTGCCGGTGGACCTGGTAACGCTGCACTGTGACACTGATAAGTCGTGGCACGTTACCTCCATTTTCATCTCGTCTCTGCAGGCCGTTCATATGGAACAGAGGCCTTTTGTGCTTCATTACAACATATACAATTTATAGCCGCGTGGCTCATTATAGCGCTGATCTTGTGTTTTGTTAAGAAAATTAGCCAAAATAAAGAGGTTGTTAAACACGCCGTATGTAGAGAGGGAGGCTTGCCCGACCGCAGGGCGAAAGACATGAGCAATTTGTGCGTAGTCCATGACCCACAAGTCTTGGGGCCAGGATTCCAACTGTCTGCTTGGACTCCATCTGTAAACAAGATCTTATTTCTTAAATTGACGTATTTGAGGGAACGTTCTCATGGCTGGATTTATTGTGAATAGCAGCTGAAGGTTCCAGCTTTGGTAATCAGGCACAGATGATGGAGAAATAATGTCGGAATAACAGGAAGAGATTCTGCACCAACCTAACCCACATCGGTCTGCCAAAAAGGTAAGCTCTTTATTGTGGATTAGATGAGAGACTATTACATTTAATGGCAGGATATGGATCTGGGTTTCCTTCACAAACATTGCCCTGGCCTTTAAAGGCCAGAGGTGCCCGGCCACTGGTGCCAGGGGCCTGAATATGATATGCACTAGCCTGTGTGTGTGTGTGTGTAGGAATCATATAGACTATGTGGGTGACTCAGATGGCCAACTGAAAACATAGATCAAGAAGCAATGGCTGGAAACTACGGTACTCAAGCTGTGGTACTGGTGAGGCACTAAGACAGTGATTCCCAACATTGGATCCGGAATCCCCGCGCGGGGTCACTTGATATGCACATGGGGTCACGGGACGTTTCCATAAAATCAAGTTGCAGCTCCCTCTGCGCTCTATGATGTAATACAAGCACATGAAACCATTTCCTAGTATCTGCACTTAAGTTTAGTAAGAAATATTCTTATTTAGCCTCAATCTGATGCCTGTTGGTCTAAATGTGAATTGAAATGTGCAGCGCTGGCTCCGAAATAATATTAAAAGGGAAAAAGCATTCGTCACACAGACTAATTGATGTCGGCAGAATCTCGTGGGCTACAAACGGAGTCATGGGCCAAAGAGGTTGAGACAACCCATTGAAAAAAAAAAAAAAAAAAAAAAAGTGACAAATACAATAAAAGAAGTAATCCAAATCAATATATTAGTTGGTGAAACTAAATGTGTCTCAAAGCTTCACACGTTTAAGCATCCAAAGGTCGGATCACGCCCCTAGCGGCCGTCAGATGAACTGCGTCAGGGTTTTTAGGGACGTGAAACCCAGACGCAGCTCATCTGGAAGCGTTATGCCAGGGAAAATGAGAGAGCCGTTTGCTTTTTTTCCTCAGTACAAAAGCGAGTACTCTGCTCAACCGGACATTTACCATGTTCCGTGAATGAGTTCAATACACACAACCGCTCACTTACACAAAAATATATTTTTTAGTGAATAACTACACTAATTATTTTATATACGTGACTTATTCACTTAGTTTTAAGTCCAATTCCAATAAATAACTCGACTGATGGACCAAAGCTATTGTCGCATCAGTTGGAAAATTTGAACTCCCCATAGGAAGGAATGGACTTCCGGTTTGTGCTCGCGGTTTGTCGGATGCGGTATGAAGCGCGCTTCAGGACCGGTTTTCACCGCGCCGACGAGCCGACGTCTGACTCACAAAGCTGGAGCCGGGGTTAAGCTTCACAGCGTTACACCCAGATCCCTGCTCGGCTCCAAAAACTACTCCGGGCAAATTGCGGTGGTTCAGCAGTCCTAACATCCCATTTTTCCCAGAGGAGCGAGACCAGAGAGTGGGAGAAAGAGAAACGGGGGAGGTCTGAGGAAATGCTTTCAGAATATTACCGGCTCCGAAAGTAATAGGGCACACTAAAACATTGCTCCATAAACTTCAAAACACAAAAGTTGAAACGGGGAGAGAGAGAGAGGGAGGGAGGGAGGAAGGAAGAGTAACAAAGTCTGTGCGCGTAGCCTAGTAAATAGTTCCGTGAGTTAAAGATCCAACTTTGTAGTGTGTTTATGACAAGAAAGTAAGTGATATTTAATGTACACCAATAATCCTCCTGATGCCACATACTGTAGTTTATAGCCGCTCATAGTGGTTTGATGTTAAGTGGGCGTGAGTGTTGTGTAACTTTATTGTGACATATTTGTTGTTTTATATAATTAATGTGGACTATATTTTAATGCTGGTAGTTATTTCTGTTTCCCTCTCGCACAGCCTATTTATACACACACACACACACACACACACACACACACACACACACACACACACACACACACACACACACACACACACACACACACACACACACACACACACACACACACACACACACAAACACACACACACACACTCTAACCCATATATATTATATTGCGCATGCGCACATACACATATTGCGCACACACATACACGGTTCTTAAAAGTAATTTCTTTAAAACATACAGCTTGTTAAACTTAAGGGTATTTATTCCATACGCGCAAAGTTAAAAGGTCATAATCAATTAAATCAAATTTTAGAAAGAACAACAACAAAACGCGCTCCATCAGGAGTTCAACGTAAGTACTGGAGGACAACTCCCCAAGTTGCGTTCACTACGAAGGAGGTACAAAATAACTCAAAAATAAATAAATAAAGTGTTGTGGCATCGTGTTAGCTCTGCCCAACAATGCGTAGTGAGTTTTTGCACGCAACGCAGATTGCGGATTTGTCCCCCAGTATTACTGGCATCTTTCGAGGTGTCCACAGGTTCGTCCTCTCATTGCAATACAAGTTTCCATAAAAAAAAAAAAAAAAAAAAAGGAAGTTAGCCAAATGTGAAGTATGTCGATGGTGGAGGAAGTACAGAAAATGGTAGCGTCCTGATCATGAAATCTACTTCCTGTTCAGGTTATTGGCTATCCTTCTGGACCTTCTGAGGCCAGCGGATTCTTGCATGGTGTTGTCTGGCGGCGGCGGCGGCGGCGGCAGCTTGACTTTCTTCCCTCGGGTTCGCAAAGACGGCGCTTTCACTGCGGCGGCTCGTCCTCTGGGCGGCGGATCTGCATCTTTTTCAACCTTGATTTGCGCTGCGTCCAGGCCGGTCGTGGCCTTCGACTCAAGATCTCTATATGCCTCCTGTGAAAGCGCACGTACAGTATTTCCGCTTTAAATACGAAAAACAACGTCTTCCTTCAACGATACTTTCATTTTAAAGTCTCAGTATATCAGACAACAGGGAAACCGTTTTTTTAATGGCGATTTTTTTTACCTCCTCATTGTCAAGTTGAGATTTAAGGTTTACCAGCTGGGCCATCATCCTGTGGAGCTCGTGCTGAAAGTCCATTAATATTAAAAAAAAGATTAATCTTGACAGTGTTTTGCACGGTTATGGAACATAGCTGGTATGGAAACTCCTCTCACCTCTTTCTCCAGAATTCTTTTTTCTTGCTTTTCAGTTTCCTGTTCTGCTTTTTTTTTTTTGTTCTTTTTTTGTTACCCGAGTCATTTCAGAGATCTGTTTGAAAGGAATCATAATTTTTAGTTGGCCGCAACAATGTTTCTGATGTTTTTAGCGGTCTCCATGACAGCGGTTGTAGCCGCCGTGGAATTATTTCCTTGTAGAAAAGGCAGGGAAACCCTGTTCCAAACATCCATCCATTATCTTTACCGCTTATCCTTGTGGGGTCACGGGGGGATGGAGTCAATCCCAGCTGCACGCTCACATTCACACCTATGGTCAATTAACCTAACCTGCATTGTCTCTGGAATGTGGGAGGAAACCGGAGCACCCGGAGAAAACCCCGCGCAGGCACAGGGAGAACATGCAAACTCCACGCAGAAGAAAAAAAAAAAAAACAACAACATTACCTGTGTGCCTCCGTCATCTCAGCGACCACGCCCCTCTTCTGCGCGACGGCTCTCTGGACGTCCTCCTCCTTGACTTGGGACAGGAGACACTTGGCGTCCAGATCCTCGAGCTCAGCCCCGGGCACGGCGGCCCCGAGGAACGCCTTGGCCAGCTCCACCAACTCCTCACAGGACGGGAACTGAAAGGACAGATACGATAAGGGGAAATACAGGCAGTGCGGCGCGGGGACGGCGGCTGCTTTCCACCTCCGTCCCATAAGAGGTACCTCAGCGCTGGACGCTGCCTTATTCGCTTTAAAGTATTTCGCCGTATTCATTGGTCCGGGGCCAAACCTGGAAGAGTATCTCCTGACATGGACCCAATCTGCCCTGGCTGTGAACTACAACCAAATTACTGGGAAGCTATTTTCAAACGTTCGATTCGGAGGTCTTTGCTTTTGAGGCCGGTCAGCCATCTTTGGGATTCTATCGGTGGGCTGTCCACCATCACAAGCCCAGACTGCCACACGCTCTAGGCCCGACGGGTCACGTTGCTGAAGTGGAAGCTGACCTTCATGCAGCCTCCCGCTTGGAGACGTATTACATTTATCTCTCTTGAAAAACCTGAACGCTTCCACGAGAACTGGTCCCCATTCTGGTCCTACATTTTAAATTATATAAACTGAGAAGTTCACCATTAATGGGCAGAAACGGGTGGAACACCCAAGCTTTTGATAAGGACATCATGTGCAGGCTATTTTTTATTTGTATTTTTTAACGACAAAGAACTTTATTGGAGAACTAAATTCAGTTGTAGCAGTCGAGTCTTGAGGTTTGTTATTCAAATTTTATTTACTTATTATTTATTTTCTTTTCGCCAGGTTAATCCAGTTGTGATTCAAAATATTTTACCAGAGAGGCCTTGAGCCGAGAAAGCAGCAAGTAGACAATGCTTTTGAGGACTGAATAAAAAATAATAATAATATAAAATAACACCTGAGAGGAAGAGCAATGCAATAGAAAACAACACGTACCCCTTGAAAGTAGAGGAAATCTAGGAGGTCAACTATTACGACCAGCGTCACGACCGAGCACAGAGGTGACAATTAGAGCGGGAGTCGTAGTTTCCCCCTGAAAACATCCATGGGCTCAAAGGCCTCATGCTTCTAAATCTGTAAAAAAAAATAAAACATACTTTGGGGGGGGGGGGGGGTGTCACCTTCTAAATTAAACACCAGACAGGGTTCCATAATACTTTATTCCAGTAAACCTTTCTATTCTCATGAACAGCAGCATTCGGCGTTCGGGAGTCGACCCAATATGAACTTTTGAATAAACAGTGTTGAGATGATTTTGTCTCCTCGCTGCTCAATTGAAGCGTCGTCTAATATCCGCCTCTGGTTGTTTTCTGTGGCCACTCACCTTCTGAAGCTCGGCGTGGGCTTTCCGGTTGGACGCCGTGACCAGCTCCAGCGCCGCGGTTTCCCTGGTCAGCGAGCTCTGCACGTCGGCCAGCTCCTCCTGAGGGGAGCCGCAACATCGCAGCCAGGTCAGCACACACGTGTTTTTGAGGGGAAAAGGCAGAGTGGATGGCAAACGAGGCGAAGGTGAAGATCTGATGCAATTTTGCTTTTTTTTTTTTTTTTCATTAGCGTATTCTCACCCCGTTAAAATGTTTTTATTATTCTTCAATCTTTGTATTAAATGCATTTTGCCTGTTTGCTTTGTTATTATCTGATGGCTTTGTTTCTTAGAGCACTTAAGAGTTGCATGTCGTGTATGAAAGGTTCTATACAAATAGTTATATTTAATAATATAAATAAATGCTTAACTTTGTGCACTGTATTTTTTTTACTCTACGCACTCCAACTTGCCTCCTTAATAAATTAATAAAGTTAAGGGTTTTTTTTGGTTCATAATTATTAAAAAAAGATATATACAAATACAGTAATCAATAAACAGACATCAGCCCTCCTCCTGGAAATGCATGCAGAGAAACTGCAGCTCCATTGTGCACCAAATTATCAAAATGCTAATGCTATTGTACCCTTAAAAAAATAACAATAATTAAAAAAAAAAGGTTTGTTTTGTCACCTTGAGCTGTTTCAGTTGTTTCTCTTCCTTCATCTCTTCAATGAACTGGAGGTCGCTCTGCGTCAGCTTGTATCCCAGCATCCCCCGCAGCACGGAGGAGTACTCCTCCAGCCGAGCGGCCGAGCAGCCTGAAAGGTGGGTTGGTGGGGAGGAGGGGGGGGGGGGGGGTGCTATTTAAATTAACCCGCAACAATCTTCTGGGTGACTATATTTTGGACGCCTTTTATTTGCATTTTCAACTTGTGCTGGTGTCTCTTGGATGTCCTTCACTTGACCTCCCACGCACCTTGGGTACTTTGCGGCGGGTCGTAGTCCTGTACGTTTCCCTCAGGGGCAGGGTTGCCCTGATCCTGACCAATCAGCTGCCGAAAAGGTGGGAAATTATTTGCCAAATGATCTACTAACAGCTGCTGTATGTACTTGCCAGATCACACCTGACCGGCTGAAGCGTTGAAGCGTTTTTTTCACTGAAATAAAAGTTTGAAAAAAAAAAATAATAATCCACATTACGACAAATAATAAAACAGAAGTTTTGACAAATCTTAAAAATTGTTCATCATAATAAAAATGGATGTTACATGTGATAACGCAGCCCAGTTCTGACCAGTCCAACCTCAATTCAATTTACTTCATGGTGCATGGTTTATAAATCCCCCCCCTACTCAGCCGTGCACACATACTGTCGTGGCCAGAAATATTGGCACCCTTGCACAAATAATTTGAAATTGACAAAAGTATTTGCTCTCCACAATTGATTTCACTGCTGTACAGAAACTTTGTTTTGGGTTCAGAACATAACATATCCTTTTAAATCATCAAATAAACAATAATATGATTATGATGATATTTGTTTGCACAGCCTTTGGGGAAGACAACTGCTGAAGCACTTCAGTGAGCCTCCTGCACCTCTCCACTGGCAGTTTGACCCACTCTTTATCTGCAAAAGCGCTCCAGTTCTCACACTTGAAGGGTGCCTTCTTCCTACTGTTCTTTTCACATCTCTCCGCAGGCGTTCAACGGGATTTCCATCTGGACTCATGGCTGGCCACTTCAGAAGAGTCCGGCGCTTCGTTTTGAACCATCCCTGCGTGCTTTTCGACGTGTGTTTTGGCCCATTTTCCTGCTGGAGGACCCATGACCTTGGACGGAGTTGCAGATTGGTGACACTGGGTGGAACGTTGAGCTCCAAAATACCTTGGTAATCTCCCGATTTCATGGCGCCACGCGCAGATCCATGGCACCCGGTACCGGAGGCAGCAAAGCAACCCCAAAACATCAGCGAACCTCCTCCATGGTTGACTGTTGGGACAGTGTGCATTTCTTTGAAGGCTTCACCCCCCTCTGTAAAGAGAGTTTATGTGATTTACCAAAAAAGTTCTAATTTGGTCTCGTCTGTCCACAGGATATTCTCCCAGAAGGATTTTGGCGTGTCCAGGTGTTTTGGCAAACTCCAGCCAGGCTTCCTCGTGTCTCTCTCTCAGCAGTGGGGTCCTCCCGGGTCTCGTGCCATAGAAACCCCGTCTATGGAGTTGAAACGGTTGTACCGGGTCTGAAGGTCAGCTTGAAATTGTACCGTAAGAGGTCCTCCCTCCACCATTCCGACAATCCTTCCCTGCCATCTTTGGCTTCTTTCATCTCACCCCTACGTCCTCTTCCAGGGAGGTTGGCTACGGTACCATGGGCCCTAAAACTCCTCACAATTCCCTGCTTTATTTTTCCATTTCTCCATGCGCCGTGTGGTAGACGCAGTGACACAAAGCCGCAGAATGCGTCCAATTATTTATTACATCTTCTAAAAAAAAAAAAAAAAAAAAAAAAAAAAGGTGCAAAGGCCGTTTTTGGATTTCACTGTGAAATAAGCTGAGATTCAGTATTCCTTCCCCTGCAAACCAAAGAAGTACATATGTGGAGACCAAAATATGTTTTCATTTCACAATATTCTGGAAGAAACATTTCATTACTTTTTGGGATTATTGCAATTTCTTTCGTCTTTATATTTTGCATTTCTCTTAATTTAGGTTAATATCTAATGTTTGTTTATCATTAGGTTTTTGTTTTTTTTCATTTCCTGTTCCTTTTTAGGTTTATTGTATATTTTCCAATCTTCTAGCTCGTTTTTAGGTTCATAGAAGTTCTTTTCTTAGGTTTATACGGTTTATTGCCCCCTTTTCTTTATTACGCTTTCCATCCTGACTACTTTATTTCGTTTCTAATCATTTGATGTGCTTCTCATTTACATTTGTTGTGGCCGGCAGGATGTACCACAATTTCAAAGCCGGCGACATCTGCTTCCATGTCGTTCTGCTGCGATTCAAACGATAAAAGACATGAACCTCAACGTTCAGGATGTCGTGCCGCGATTTCAGAGGCGGCATGAACAGCCGTCAGAGGCGCAGTATTCTCCGTTGGCTTCATATTGATGGTATTTCACCTGCGCCTCCGCACTCCTCTGCCCCATCGCGCTGGGCCTCTCCTCTCGGGCAGAGTCCTCCGTGTCGCTGCTGAACTCCAGCTTTACCCTTATGTCGCCGACGTCGAGCGCCCACCGTCCTACCGCCATGTTGCGTGAACGGAGCACCGCAGAAGCGCTTTCACCTGCGGGAGCGGCTGTGACGTGGGCGCCACCGCCTCCGACCACCAGGTGGAGCCCAACGCGCGCGCGCTTTGGAGGGAAGGGTGGGCCGAACGCGTGTTTCCGTTTGTTCTCTTTTTGAAATACCTAAATAGATAATTATAAAAAAAAAAGCAATACACATCGATGCATGATTTATGAATATGTTTTTATATTTTTATCTTTTATTCGTTTTATCAGTATAATTTTATAAAGGAATTCCAAATTCTGTGAATATCGCCTAATTGTAGGAATACAGTTAAATGACATGAATACGGTGTAGTTACAATACAGTCTCCTGTTAAAAACACACTCTAATTCATTGATACGGTCCAATTTTACGAATACACCTCTAATGTTATAAGTACAGTGTAATTCTATAACAAAATGCAGTCTAGTTTTACGAGCGCGATCTGATTTTATAAACACAGTGTTATTTTATTAATATATTGTCGTTATTCATTAAAGGAAAATACCAATGATGGTAATAGGCCCAATGACAGGCAGATAGACATGCAGAATGGCAGGCAGGCCTGAGTATTGACAGAGACGGATGGATAATACAGTGGGTCAGTGGGTACTAGGACCTCTGACCACCAGGTAGAGACAAACACCAAGGCTTTGGAAGGAAGGTGCGTCAAGCCATGTTTCAGGTTTTTTGTCTTGTTTTGTTTTGTTGTTCAGTTTTATCAGTATAATTTTCAAAATACATTCGAATTCTATGAATATAGGCAAATTTTAGTACATGGTCTAATATAGTCTAATACAGTCTACTTTTACAAATACAGTGTAATTTATTGATTCAGTCCAATTTATAAACAGTTTCTTGTCAGTCCAAACAGTCCAAAGTATTGTCTTATTTCTGAAAACATCTCTAATTTCATGAATACAGTCCTATTTGATACAGTACTATTTTATGAATAGTCTAATTGTCTAAATCTCAATAAAATAACATCTCAATAAAATAACACTATATGTTAGACATATAGTGTTATTTTATAGTCTTGATTTATAGTTGAACAGTCTTATTTTATAATAAAAAAAAAAATATGACTTTATTATTATTATTATTATTTCCATTACTATATAATTATTTATTATTATTATTGTGATTATTGTGATTATTGTGATTATTATTATTATTATTATTATTATTATTTTTATATTATCAGTATTAAAATTATTATAATGATTATAATAATAATTATAATAAATTATAATCACATAATTATTATTATGTATATTATAATTACAATTATTTTTATTATTATTATAGCTGCAGGCAGCAATACACGGGGTCCAGTTTAGTCGTGTTGGGTGGATTTTACAGTTTCCCAGGTTCTCTGAAACGTAGCACGATTTTCCGAGTTTAGTTGAACGATGGGGCTCGCTCCCCCATCTGTTGTCTCCTGGTTGGTCGTTTCGCAGAGCAACCACTATACGGTCTATACAGCGCAACCCTCCTGTCTTCAAAACATCCGTCCATGTTGGCCTCTAGACCAGAACTTCTCATTGTTAGAACTGACCATGTTGTGTGTTTTTTTTTTTTGTTTTTGTGAGTTTTTCACTTGGATTACATTTCCATTAAGTTCCACTTCCAACGTTGTTCTGTTGTTCTTTGAGTAATTACCGTTGCACGGCTTTTATTTTTCCGACGCCTCGCTGGATCTTGAACGCATCCCTCAGTCGCACATTTTAATGTTTTCAAGGGGAAGGCTTTTTATTCTATTTTTCATTGATCTGGCAAAGTTATGTGGCCCCCGGATTTAAAATATCAATCGAACAGATCTACTGACAGCTACCAGGTAAGAAGATATATAAATATACATGTAAATTGATAGTTTGGTAACTTCCAAAGGCTAAAGAGTGACAGATTTTGCCCCACAAAATGGACACAGTCCTACTGGACATTCTAGATCTGAATCTGTACATTTATAGTAAATAATATGATGACGTCATAAAGACTCTTACTGTAAATCCCATCTCGTTATTTTAGAATGAGACGTGTGACGTGTCAGTTAACCCAGATCAACTGAATATTTTGGGTCAAATTTGTTCTGTTTTTCACTAATATCTGCTCCGGATGTGAATCGATTTGGATAAAGTTTAAACCACAAGATCCTTGTGACATAGCGGTTTAAACGACACCTCAACCCTGTTTGTAGCTTACGCCGAGGTATGTGTTCCAGATAGTTTTAGCCGGTTTGACAGATTTCGGCATCAGATGTACAGTACTGACTTGCCCGTGTTAAAATCGCCCAAAATTTGGTCGGTTTTTCGCCAATATCTACTCCGTATGTGGATCGATTTGGATTAAATTTAAACCACGAGGTCTTTGTGACAACACGAGAAACAAGATGAGACCGTGTTCGTGTGTGATGCAGGTGTCATGTTTTAAAAATTTTCCCGAACAATAACAATAGAGTTGCAGGCTGGACCCCTAATAATAATAATAATAATAATAATAATAGGCCAAATACTACTACTACTAATAATAATATTATTATCATTATTATTATTATAACTGGCCTTTATAATTTATAATAGGTCTAATGACAACTTCAATAATTTTACAGACGGACAGACAGACAGACAGACAGACAAACAGACAGACAGACAGACAGACAGACAGACAGACAGACAGACAGACAGACAGACAGACAGACAGACAGACAGACCAGAATACATCCAGCTGAACAGACCTGCAGTAGTTATTTTTGGGTGGAGCAGTAGGGACACTCAGTGACACTCCAAGAACAAGCAGTGCTGAGTCGTAAAAATACCTCTGGTTAAAACATGGAGTCCAACACACACTGCACCTACAGTCGCATTGTTTTTCACTGCAAACACCTTCTTTAACTTAAAGTAGTGATAATAATAATAATAATAATAATAATAATAATAATAATAATAATAATAATTAATAAAAGCTGCAGGCAGCAATACACAGGGTCCATTATCGACACCAATTACAATTTTTCGAGCTCCCATTGAAGATAGCATCAACTCATGCTTTTGCTCCTCTTAACATCAGCATTACATCTAAAACACAATAATCAGAGTTTCCTATGAACGCAGCATCGGCCGGCGTATTGACACGGTGGCTCGAGTAATCAGAGTCCTGGTGACATGCGGAATAACTAGTAGAAGGATACACTTGTTGTGTATCCTCCTGTGTATGTATACATGGTGCCATTCAAATGGATTAAACACTGCGTGTCCCTCAGAGACATTTCCTCAACATTTTGAAACCCTCTGGACCAAAATAAAACAGGCACGATTCAGATCCGTCGCTTTGGAGCTGCAAGCGTCCTACTCCACAAACTCATCTCGCTCCACCACCTGACCGGAAGTTTTAGAACCTTAGCGTGTGGGCGGTCAAATTTAGTTGGGTTTTTCACAATTGTCGTTTCTGTATGTGGATCGATATGGATGAAACTTGAACCACTAGATCTCTGTGACGTCTCGGTTCTAACGACACCCCAACCGTGTCCGTATCTTGCAGTGGACATGTAAGGAGAATAACTACAATAAAATTCTGAAAATGACAAGGGTAAGGGTAGTAATAATATATATATATATATATATATATATATAATATTGTTGGAGAAAAATATATCCTCCTATTACTAAACTTCTGTTAATCAATTCAAGTATAACAATTACCTTCGAGGTTCTCCTCGTGTTCGTTGATGGGTTGGTGCGTCAATCAGAGGACCTATCACGAATTTAGGAGTTAGTCATATTTATTGTCAGGCAGAATCAAAAAGTGCAGGCTCAGTTCGCGAGGTCTGAGCCCGGGCTCCAGGAGCCGAGCTCAGCCAAGTCCGAGCCAAACGCGCGAGCCAAGTCCGTGAGCCAAGTCAGGGGAAGCCCCGATCCCTCTTCCCTGGATCCTTATATAGTCTAATCTACGCAAGTGGTCACAAAAGGACATATGGATCACAAAGAACATGAGCAACATGTACGCAAGCGGAAAAGTACAGGAACAACGTGTGCGTGACTGGTCACAAAAGGACATTTCCAACCAGAGGCGCCATATTATTTCTAACAAATGCAAAGTCCTAATTTTCAACGCCAATACAGCCTGTCCTCAGCTTAGTTCATGCAAATGTTGTCTAACAGAAAGTATGTTGCCTTGGCAATTCTGATATTGTGAATGCAATTCTGTTATTGCAATATACTGTAATCTCTTCCTTAAACATTGTCTTTCATTCTGCCAGACGTTTTCATATCCTGATAAATGCTAGTTCCTTCTGTCAAAACATCTAGTCTCAGTCAATCTCAGCATTATTGAAAATGAGGGTTCACCCCTAAATGTGTCACCGAGGACTAAATAAAGGTGAAATGAAATTAAATGAAATATTATTTCATTTAATTTAATTTCACCTTTATTTCCTTCTAACCTCAGCAGATATTATCTGGCGAGGTTTGGATTATTGATTCACGTGATCTGCGTACTCCATCCTCTTGTGCATGCGTGCAAGTTGATCGATACATCTGTGCGTGGCTCCATCTTGGTGAGGTTGCGAGTGTTGATCACAAACCACAATACTGAGCCGCCAATTTGGATGGAGCTCGAACGACGCCATGTTGGAACTGCCCCGAATACCAATTGTTTTCATTTTGCCCGTGGGTTTGTCAGTTTAATGATGTCTATAAAGTTCTGACGTCAGTTACATTTGCACATGCCGTGACCTGTGTGCACTGTCAATTCACATGCGATAATGAATAATAATGATTTTTACTAAAATATTCCACAATAATGTACCGATCTGGATCAAACTTGAATGATGGCATGTCAGGACTGCCCCAAATACACATTCATCATTCATCTGTGAGTGCATTGGATCCATGACATCTATATACCACTGATGTCAGTTTTTCGTTCACAAAATCAATTGGTGACATCGCCCCCTTTGGCCCCTATTATTATTTATTATTATTATTATTATTATTATTATTATTATTATTATTATAGCTGCATGCAGCAATACACAGGGTCCAGGCTATTCAATGTGACGTCTGTGACGTAATGATGGTCAAAGCCTATTTCCATCTACAATCTTCAGGAAGACTGCATAAATTGATATCTCTGGGATTTCTACAAATTCTGAAGGTGATTTTCGCAATGTCTTTGTAACTCAACCTGATGTGTGTCGGATAGGTAATAAATTAATTAAGTAAAAAGATGATCTTACATTATCCGCGTTCCAAACGCCACACCTTGCACCTACAAGCGTTGTTCATCATGTCCGTGGGTTTGTCGGTTCCATGACATCCATGCAACACTGACACGCTTCGGAGGCTGGACCCCTTATAACCTCAACAGCTGTTCTAGCATGAATGGTATTGGACTGGCCTGTGTGTGTGTGTGTGTGTGTGTGATTGTGTGTGTGTGTGTGTGTGTGTGTGTGTTTGTATATTTGTATACCACTTTATCGTAGTAACGGTCTCAAAGGGCTTTACAGAAGGACAGTTTGATGGCACCACCTGACCGAGTGTGTGTGTGTGTGTGTGTGTGTGTGTGTGTGTGTGTGTGTGTGTGTGTGTGTGTGTGTGTGTCTGTGTGTGTGAGTGTGGCCGTGTAGCCTTGTGCACTCTCAATGGGTTGGAACTCTTCAAATACTGAAACGCTTCTGCAGAGGTTAGAGCAGCCGATTCCATCTGCAGCCCTGCACTGAGCTCGCACAGTTAGCATGCAGCTCATCGCCAGCGCTACAGACTTGTTTTTGTTCTCCATTCATCTGTTAATAAAAACAGTCCAAACATGATGCCGTTAATATGGAAACACTACTTTTTTTAAATTGTGAAATGTTGGAGAAAATCAACCTTCCCAGCATCTCAAAAGCTGTGCCAGTCAAGAGATAC
The DNA here is from genome assembly GCF_960531495.2 of Zeus faber. Classification (NCBI taxonomy): domain Eukaryota; kingdom Metazoa; phylum Chordata; class Actinopteri; order Zeiformes; family Zeidae; genus Zeus; species Zeus faber. Next base: position 29,939,986 of record NC_137189.1, on the reverse strand, counting down.
ATCACGTGTCTTTTTCCACGGACGTCGGAACTGGGAAAAACCTCCTACTTGGAAAAGTTCCAATGAACGGCCATTGAGGTCAGATCTCCCGGGACAGCGGAGAACTCAGGAATTTCGGGGCAGATCGTCCCGCCCCGAGTATACACGGATAGAAAACACGCGCGGCTCGGAAGTGAGGAGACAGAATTACAGACGGACTATGAATGCAATAATCAGTGACGAGCAATACTGCACACACAACTGACATCTTAGTATTTTTAAATGCAGCTCAATTCATCCAGTGAGTTGGGTGGCGGCGGTGGGTTGCCAGGTGTGGGTTGCCAGATGTGAAATGCCTCGCCACCCTCTCAAAAAAAACTCAGCAGACTGAACCGGCAACGCTGCAGCACCAGCGCATACAGACAATCCTGACACAAATCAGGAAAACAACCCCAGTGATGCGATAGTCGTGTTCCTGGAGGGCAACGTGACAGGAATACCTCTGTGAACACACACACACACACACACACACACACACACACACACACACACACACACACACACACACACACACACACACACACACACACACACACACACACACACACACACACACAGGCCATCTGCTAGTTCTAAGAGGTGGGGAGTTGTTGAAAACTCCTGCTCCTGCATTTTGTGGCGGGCCACGCCGGGAGCTGTCACTGAGGTTAATTTTGTGATGCTTGTGATTAGTGGCAGGGGTACGGTTACTCCCCCAAGACCCACCCACATACACACATGCGTACACACACACACGCACACACACACACACACACACACACACACACACACACACACACCCACCCACACACACACACACACACACACACACACACACACACACACTGTATAACACACAGCCATGGGGTTGTGGTCAGACTGCAGATTGATGAGTAAAAAGGGGAAATGAACACTATTCAAAGCGTGGCATCCATAGTTATATTGAGCACTGTTGATGACAACAATCGCAATCGAAGCGAACACATTATTTTCAATGACTCGGGAGTCCGGAGTCAATCCGCCAAAAGAGTTTGCCTGCGACTCGTGAGTGAAAATAAATACTGAGGATTACATTATTGTGGGAGAAAAGCATCAAGACATTCGGTGTATTATAATATAATAATTGATCGAACGGGACTGATCTATACCCTGCATTACCCCGAAATAAATAATGGAATGGTTCCTGTGAGAACTCCATTCACGTCTCGGAGGCGAACCGACTCCACTAACCGTCGTTCATCTTCAAGGAAGTCCTCCCTCGCCCGTCGTGCTTTACCCCGACTGAACCAAACGCACGACGTGTCAGAAAATGGAACTAATCATTTTACCGAGTGGCTCGTCGAGTGACTAGTCTCAAAAAGGGTCGAACCTTTCATCACTAATGAGCTCTGTCACAACGTTAAATGAATAATACCCCCCCTCTCATTTTATTATTTGGCTTTATCGTTTTGTTAATTATTTTTCACGTTCGTTTTCTCATGATATGTCAATTTTCGAAAGCAACTGCATTTTAACAGGTGCGTTTTCGGTCATAATGAGTGACGCTTACGTAAGCACTTTGGGCTCATTCTAATGCTGCGTTTGCAAATTCAAAAATCAGCCATTCCTGCTGGTAGTTCCCACTTCCAATTTAAATGCGTTTCATTGACAGTTTCATTGACGTTTCATTGACCATCGACGCCCGCGGCAAATGTGTGTTTGTTTGTCGATGCGTGCGGATTTTACGGGCCACAAAACGCACGTTACTGTGACATAACAACGAACTTGATCAAACGGCCTTCCAAGCATGAGAGCGGATTTTCCGAGTTCCCACCTCGGTGAATGCAGCATGGGCACCCGCGCTAAGCTGACGTGCTTATTATAGTTGGTATTTTCAGATGAAAGAGGCTGAAGTAAAACTATTTTAAAACCTATTCACGCCTCGGAAGCCATTTTGTATGCAGGGGTTCAGCTCAGAACTACACGTGGTAAGTTTAATTTGAAAACACTTTTTCTTTTTTCCAATTCAACTAAAACCAGTGGTGGAAGAACCGTTTCCAAATACTGTGACACAAAAAGACTCCACTCAACCACACTGACATTTCTACTGAAGTACAAATTTATAACTACTTGCTTATAATGTTTTTAAAGAAATAAAAGTATAAAATACTTAATATCCAGTGTGCTGATATAACAGACACACGCACGCACGCACGCACGCACACACACACACACACGCACACACACACACACACACACACACACACATACATGTAAATTATATTGCATCACACCTGAGTAAATAAAGGTAAAAAAAGACTTTACTCCCGCATTGATTTATGGTCGTGTCAAGCAGAAGAACTAGAGACAGCTGAGAGACGCACACACACACACACGCACACACACACACACACACACACACACACACACACACACACACACACACACACACACACACACACACACACACACACACACACACACACACACACACACACACATACAAAGTCAACACACATTCAGTCAACCCCTACCCAGATCCTTCATTGTACGGTTTGTGTAAGTTCAGTTGGATTTCGGCTCCAGAGCGACCCCAGTCCTCAGTCCTATCATGTCCCTGACCTCTTCAGGAAGGATGGACAGAGACTTTTATTTTCCTCTCTGTCTGTGGCAGCACATTGGTTTCAAAGCTGTGGGTCGTGACCCACTACCGGGTCCTGCTCGGGCCTTTGGTCCGGCCGTCTTTCATATCTGATATAAGAACACATTCAGAATCAGACCCATACATAACATGCATCATCTTCAATTTACCACAAAGAA
>NC_137189.1:29909669-29932169 GCF_960531495.2 Zeus faber | reverse complement strand
CGGAGGCTGCCAGACGTAGACATCGGCTTGGATGAAGGCTGTGTGGTGGTAAGCAGGTCACATGATTTGAGGCGGTCAGTGTGACTGTTTGTGGATGGACCTCTGCAGTCTAAACTGTTTGTTGTATCAGCGAAGTATCACTTATGTTGGTGTATGTGATTGTGCTCCATGCGTCATGAGAGAATCAATCCTTTGTGTGTCATGAATTTAGATGACTTGGAGCAGTTTGTCATTGTCACTGCACTACGCAAGGGCGCATACTGCTTTGCTTTCACGGTGACTGACAGTTTGAGGGTAGTAGGGCAGTGACTGTTAAACAAAACATGTACAGTATCGAGGCCCGCCTCCTGGCACCTTGAGCCTTACCGGCTGGAGTTTGGATTAGACGGCTTGGCGCTGTCTTACTGAAGGTGTTTGATTCATCAATGAGGGGCAAAAGAAAACACCAGTGGTACGAGATGCACTTGCGGTGGAGTTAAAAAACTAAAACCAATTCAAAAGCCCCTTTTACACAGCCCGTTCAAGGCGGGAATGTGCCATTATTCTGCCTTCCGGTTCTGTGTAAAAGGTACGAGTGCGGGAGGAGGGGGCATTGTTGATCCGGCGCTGAGCCGGGGCGGAGGTAGTCACAGAGCCGAAACTGGGCAGAAACAACATCTGTATGAAAGGGACAGCCGGCATGCCGGGATGTGCCGCTTTGACGACGTGTTCTGTACGTTGAACATGTAGCACCAGTGGACTACAGCATGACAGCAGCCCGGCAGCGAACACTGGCTGCGGCACACGGCATTTGCGGTGTAAAGTTGAAATATTTACACTTTTTGCCACCTGCGCGCCGGAATGCCAGCCAGCTGTTACATAGGCGAGGAGCCGACTCTACTGCGCATGTCTGCTTTGGCTGCCTGCCGGTACAGAGTTTTGTACCGCAGTGACGGAGCGGGCTGATTGCTCTGGAATGTCACGCTGGACTGGCTTCAATAAAGACTGTGGATTGATATAGTAAAAAATTTTTTTTGTCTTTATTAATTGTGTGGGGGCTGTTTGCTGCTTGTAGTGAGGAAGCAGATGGTGGATTTGGAGCTGGTGGATTGTATGGTTCCATGATTATGCTGCGGCTCCAGGTTATTACTTGTTTGAAAATATAATAAAATATGAATAATTAATGCCGGTAATAAAAGAAGGGCTTCTATTGACAGTGGAAACCAGATGATCAGCTATTGAGCACTCCGTATCATTGATGTCCGCTACCCGACGCGTATGTTATATGTCACACTAGAGGCCGACGCTGTTGTCTTGCACGTCACGCCCCATGATCACGTCTCTGACCAGGAAAGCTGGCATGCTTTCTAAAATAACACACGGGGGCATCAATGTGCAGCCTTTGTTTGGTTCCGTGTAAAAAAGCAAAGCCGCTATATTGACGAGTCTTTTTTACGGCAGTGTTGTAGGATTGCTGTAAAAATATCTTTGGCTAAAGTATATTCCTGTCTGTACCTTGACGGCTACAATGGCTTGTCAGTGGTTAGGCTTGGGTGACTGAACGCATATATCGACATCGGCTGTTGTTCTTTTTGGCGATTTTTGACATTTTATTTTGCTAGTTTAATCACCTGTAAAGTGCAATTTAAAGCGTGTGCGAATAGGAACTGGTGTTCCACGTCACCGCCTCGTCCTCCGGGGAGCAGGGACGCAGACCGGAACAGGCTTTCTCTGGGATAATTACACAATTTGATCCTACTTTTTTTTTGTTTTGCTATCCTTTTAAATTGCCTAATTAGGCAAACCTAACCTCCGCCCGGCGACCGGTGAGACCCGGCGCTCCGTCCGGCAAATTACTTATTTTACGTCCTTTGGCTTGCCGGCTGTGTCTGGTTTGAAGTCAAAGTAATCCCATATAGGATTGCAGAGGGATACAGGGGCGCATGGAAAGGTGCATGGGGGCGCCCGCGATCCAATCCGCAAAAAACAAAACGCGCCTGAAAAAAGGGGCACCATGGGGCATCAAGGGACAGATTCTCAGGCACCCTCCACCCTCAACCTAGCAATATATTATATAATCTCATAGAGGAAGATTTCGATTTATTTTGTTCTCTCAGTTTCTTACTTGCATGGGCTTGTACTTGTAAGCGCGCACAGGTTTTTTTGGAATGGGACCGAACGGGACAGTCCCTGAACTCAGCTTTGTTGAAAAATTTTGTTTCATACACGTAGGAAACAAACAAAAACAAATAGAGCTTAAATAAAAACTGTCTGGAGGAGAAATTAGGAATAAACTCTGCTCCAATTCTCTGAGTTAGGTTTATGTTTTTTAAATTTTCTATACAAGTGAGAACTGAGGAAACAAAATAAATCAAAATCTCTATGAGATTATATTATATTTTTCTATTTTATAATCACAAGATTTGCATATAGAGCGGTGAAGATAGATCCGATCACTCGACAGCTCTGAGCGGAGGGGGCGAGAGCCTTCCACCCCTCTCCCCCTCTCCCCCTTTCCCCCTCTCTTCCTCTCTCCGCCCCAGTTTCAGAAAACAGTGAACTGCATTTACACCGTTTGAATTCTCTAATTTTTCCCTGGTGGATTATAAAAAAAAAAAAAAAAAAAAAAAAAGTCATCAATGACAATCGGTTGACGGAAATCTGCCCAAGCCTAGCTTTTACCAAATTTGGATTCTGTGATTTGTCACCAGAGGTAAAAAATTACAAACAAAAGTACCCATGCCAAGGGTACAATGAGTGTACCTTAGAGGGCACTGCTGATGTGATAAGCCATTGAACCCTGAAAGGTACAACGGAGATTCAATTAATACATTGATTAAATTATACATCCATTAGATTCATCAGATGTTCAGAAGAACACGCTTCATTCGTTGCTCATTGAATTACTTGACGTGGTTTTATTCCCGTCATCGCTTCCGGTGGCCCAGTGGGCCGGCGCTCTGGGGAAAAGAAAGATAAGATCAGAACTTGACACGAGGCTGTGAGGGGCCACGAGCGGTGGGAAGTTTGCGGGTCATATCTGTCATAACAGTGAGCGTGTGGTGGCAGACGGGCATATTGTTAGCCAAAGCCATACAGTCATTTCAAACTGACTTGTGGCCTATTCACAAAACCAAGCTCCTTCATTCTGCCACCTTCAAATCGACCATCCTCCTGGGTGCGTTTTTTTGGCCCACACAGAGCCTCTTGGGGACGATGGATGGAAAGGGAAAAGATAATCCAATGAGGAGAGGCATTGAATGCAAATGCATTCATGCAAAGTCGTCAGATCATTTAATCCCTTGCGGCCTCGTTAAGGGGACGGGACTTGAACAAAGATTGACAGGTCTAGGGGTGAGGGAGCGGGCTGGACTGCCTGCTTTGAGAAACTGAAATCTCAGCAGCTATCATTGTTGGACGGACTGGCACTGATGAACAATATTTGTGAACCTTTTCTGCTAAATAATGGTCAGGTTTTTCAACGAGTGAATGAATATTACTTATTGTACCTTTAAATACCTTGTTAAATAAGGTTAAACACCTTGCCTGTATTTTCGGCATGTAGCTGTACAGTCTTTATCGTGGGACTTCAGATGCTGACATTTCACTTCACTTCTTGTGAACAGTGAACACTAGTTGAAGCTGTAATTGTTTCAGATCTGTTGACGACAGGTAAAAATAGATAGAAAAGTGAATATTAAAAACCTACAATATTAGCCACACTTACATTTCACCCTTGATATAAAATTCAGATTCACTGGTCAACCTCCAGACCACAAGAACTGAGCAGAAATGGATTTCTTCGTAGATTTCAGATTTGTCGTTTCCAGTCGACATATTGCATTTAACCATCCAAGAAGGCATTCATTGTTTGTGAAACAATAGTGAATTCAAGGTAGCGGCAACGCTGCCTGACAGTGACCTAGTATGGTGCGACCGAAACGGGGTCGCCCAGTCCAAGTCTGAACTATGGATAGAGTGACATGTGGCTTTCCCTTCGCAGCTATGAAGTTGGTTCAGTTTTTAGTCCTGGGGATCTTGTTTCCCTCTCACAGAATTCCATCCAGCCAGGCCTCTGGGAAAAGAACACTATATATATACCAGCAGAGAAATGCTAATGTTGTCCAACATCACTCCAGTGGGGCCGAGGCAAAGTGAACTCAAAACAAGTCGAGTCTGTTCTATTTGTATTGCAGGGCATGCAGCGAAAGGTCGGCTACAAGGTGCTTTTCATAGGACCCTTCAGGGCAAGTGAAGCCAAATCATATTAGAGAGAGGGATAGAGTAGTGCGGGTTACATAATGCAAAAGAAAGACTCCATATAAGGAAGAAGACTTTGGGAGATGAGGCTTGGGACCGGACCCTTATAAGCACCGCTTATTGTCGAAAAGGAAGGAAGGTTCTTTTCACATGCAGTTTACTACAAGACTGCGTGGAAAAGTGGTTTATTCTCGATGCATGTGACCCTTGGTATCAAGTGCCTAAAAACAGGAACTAATTTTCTCTTAACATTTTCTCCCAACCCAGAAGTTTTTTTTTCTGTCCAAAACAAAATTCAACATCATTCTCTAGAACAGCAGCCTGTGATGCCATTTTTATGTCTCAACATTCCGGCAAGTCCCGCCTGTCTAGTCTGACAGGCAAGCTAAGTGCAGCCTTCACCTTACGCTTTCTCCCCTTGTAACGAATTTCAAGCTGCACCATTGGATACATGTGAATATCCCCATGCACACATCGAATCTCCACCCCGAGTCAAACCAGGCGTTGCTGGACCATTGTCTGAGAACAGCCGGAGTCCAGCAAAGCCTGAAGTCTACCCCATTGTACTCTTACCGGTACGTTATCAGTCCCTTCCCGACCGGGGGAGTGGCCAGCGTACCGGTGACCGGAACCACCTGTCAAACCTCCATCATTGGGCAGTCCCGCCGAACAAGGCCGGGTCGCCCGCAGCGCCAGCACCCCTGCCCAGGCGTTTGAGCAGCTTTCTGTGGGTCCACGGCGCCGCTGCCCTTGGAGCTAGCAGGGGGCAGAGGGGGGACAGCACGGGAAGGGTAGACAGCGTCCCTCATACACCACCACGTGGAGACGACCCCGGGGGTAAAAGTATGCTCCCGGCCGTATCGCCTGCCAAAGCATAAACGCAAAGTCGTGCAGGCAGAATTGAAGGCCATGCTGGACATGGGGGCAATAGCGGAGTCTACGAGTGACTGGTGTAGTCCCATCGTGCTGGTAGGTAAGCCTGATGGGTCGCTCCGGTTCTGGAAGGTGAACAACGTGTCAAAATTCGACTACACTTAAATTAAATTGCTCTACACTTAAAAAAAACAAATAAACAAACCAATTTGTATTCACTAATACAAATCTGTCTGCATAACTTTACCTCGGCAGATTTCTCGACGACAAGCTAATTGGCCTTAAGAGTGAACGATGGCCGCACTGAATGGGTACACTACGGACCATTAGAGTTAAGGACGGCTGTCATCACTTGATTTAAAACCACCGGAGGAGGGCGATGGACGCAGACGAGGCCTCGGTTTAAGTGAATCCTGATTGTTGCAGACGGATGAATCTCCTCTGGACTGTGAAACAGGTCGCAGCAGCTGCGGCCTAGAAAGCACTCAGCTGCGGCTCTGAGGTTGCTATTTACGCCATACTTTACTCTCAGGATTGGACCCAAGGTCTTTGAGAAGTCATAGATTCAACAATGCAGTGAGGCACCAGTTTTGTCTTAGGTGACTTTGGAAATTGTTTTTTTCATCCCTAAAGCGGAGTACTATTCTGAAAAGAAATGTATACTCACTTTCTGGAATGGAATACTCACTCTCTACTCACTCTTCACTCTATCAACCAAACAGAGTTGCTAGTACGTTAAAAAATATATTTTACATTATTTTATATACATGTATTTTTTTTCCTCTTACTGTACACCCAATTCAATTGTCTAATATGAGAGTTCCACCCAACCGTTTTATGGTATGGTCCCCTTGACAGACTACTGTAATTTCTGCCTGCACTGCCATGCAGTTGCAGTAACATGTAATAACATACAGTAAACTGCCATGTTGTATGCGGGGGATGCAAAATCAGGCTACACAAATAACATTTACTGTGTTGTGACTTAAAAAATGATAATAAGTAATTGCTCAATAATTGCTAAAAAGTGCAAAACTCATAAGAAAAAAACACACCCCATTGGTGAGGATATCTACATGCTTTCCTTAAAAGCGAGGAAAAACATAAAGAAAATGAATTAACCTTTGACAGTGGAATATCGCATCATGTGCGCAATGCACCTCCCAGTGTGCAGGGCAGGGCTCGCCTGCTTGTGCCAGGTGGATGATGGACTTCTATTAGAGAGTTTCCTAAACAGAAAGAAAGAAAAAGTAAGTTTGAAAAGCCACCAACTAGTCTGAAGACGATGAGAGTCTGGCAGTTAATTAACGTAATCCGATTTCCGTCTGAAAATAGCATTTTGTGAATTCCATTCCAGTGACAGCAGCCATGGTGTTCAATCCAAATATACCCCAAAATATATTTAAAATTAAAATGAATATAATCTAAGATATAGAGTCCAACTGAGCTGTGCAGGTTCAATGGGAACAAAAGGGAAGGGCAGAAAAATACCATCAGAAAGTGTGGATATTAACTGTCAACAATTTTTATCATTTATTATTATTTATTATTACAAATTTATGAAGGCAAGGCAAGTGTATTTGTATAGCACATTTCAACAACAAGGCAATTCAAAGTGCTTTACATACAACATAAAAAGAATTAAGACAAAGTGCCAAGAAACACATTATTAAGGGACATAGGAATGAATAAAGTAAAAAAATATCATACATAGAATGCGTAGTGCAAAAGAAACACATTGTAAAAGGAAGAACATTATATAATATAATTACAATATAATGATATAGTTAAGAAATAGAATGCATATAATCAAGTAAAAGTGTCAAAGAAATGAATATATTTGAGTTCAGTGAAAGGCAGCAGCAAACATAAAAGTCTTCAGCTTTGATTAAAAAGAGGTGAGAGTTGCAGCAGACCTGCAGTTTTCTGGGAGTTTGTTCCAGATAATGTGGCGCATCAGAACCGAACGCTGCTTCTCCATGTTTAGTTTTGGCCCTGGGGACAGAGAGCAGACCTGTCCCAGACAACCTGAGAGGTGTCGGTGGTTCACAACGTAGGAGAAGATCAGAAATGTGTTTTGGCCCTAAACCATTCTGTGCTTTATAAACCAACAGCAGTCTTCTGAAATCAATCACTTGATGGACAGGAAGCCAGTGTAAAGATCTGAGAACTGGAGTGATATGATTCACTTTCTTGGTCTTAGTGAGGACTGGACCTGAGACCTGTAAAGACACCGTTACAGTAGCCTAGTCTACTAAAGATGGAAGATGGAATGCATGGAAAGGGTTTTCCAAATTCTGCTGGGACATAAGTCCTTTAATCCTTGGTATGTTCTTAAGGTGATAGTAGGCTGACTTTTAAAATTGTTTTAATGTGTCTGTTGAAATCTAGGTCAGAGTCCATGACTACACCAAGATTTCTGGCTTGCTTTGTGCTTTCTAACAATACAGATTGAAGCTGAGCGCTGGCTTTTAATCGTTCTTCCTTGGCTGCAAAAACAACTACTTCAGTTTTGTTTTTGTTTAATTCGAGAAAATTCTGGCACATCCAATCGTTGATTTGTTCAATGCACTTGCTCAGTGATTTTGTTGGACCATAGTCCGCTGGTGATATGGTATGTAAATTTGTGTGTCGTCTGCGACACAGTCCCATAATCTGCACCAGTGGGAGCATGTCGATGTTAAACAGAAGAGGCCCCAGAATAGAGCCTTGGAAAACGCTGCATGTCATTTTTGTCCGGTCCAATGTGTAATTACCCATAAACACAAAGTAGTCCCTGTCCTTAAAGTAGGATTTAAATCAGTTTAGTGTTGTGCCAGAAAGTTCCACCCAATTTTCCACTCTGTCTAATAATATGTTGTGGTCAACCGTGTCAATTCCAGTACTGAGATCCAGTAATACTAATACTGAAATTCTGCTACCCTCTGTGTTTAGATGGATGTCATTGAAGACCTTAACAACAGCAGTCTCAGTGCTGTAGTGTGGTCAAAATCCTGACTGGAAGACATCAAAACAGTTGTGTAGTGCCAAGAAATTGTTCAACTGTTGAAAAACAGCTTTTTCAACGATTTTACTTAAAATCGGGAGGATTGATACAAGCCTGTAATTGATCATTCGTGAGGTGTCTTGATTGTTTTTCTTTTTAAGAGATGTTTGATAGCGGCTGTTTTCAGGACCTGTGGGAAGAAACCTGAGAGAAGAGACGTGTTGACATTTGTAGAAGATCTGAGGCCATGCAATTTGAAAGATTTTTGAAAAAGCCTGCTGGCAGGATATCCAGGCAGCAGGAGGCGGATTTCAGATGTTGTATAATGTCCTCCAGGTTTTTATGGTTGATCGGATCAAATTGTGTCATGGTATTTTAATTGATTTTTAGTGGACACGGGGACAGCACATATCCTGTAGCTGATATGGCGGTACTGAGTGCATGTCTAATTGTCTGAATTTTGCTGGTGAAGAAGGAGGCAAATTCATTGCAGGCACTGGTGGATAGAAGTTCGGAGGCTACTGACACAGGAGGGTTTGTTAGCCTGTCGAGAGTAGCGAACAAGGCACCTGCATTATTATAGTTTTAGGCGATGATGTCAGAGAAGGAGAGAGCCTTGCATTTCTCAATTTCTAATTAAAAATGCAAAGTCTCACTTCATAGATGTCATAATGAACGTAAAGATTTGTTTTTCGCCACCCGCGTTCAGCTTTCGACACTCTCTTTTTTGTATTCTTACCAGGCACTCCTCCATTGAGGTCTCTGCTAACCAGAGACCACCTTCACCTTAGTGGGTGCAATGGCATCGATAACATTGGTAATTTTAGAATTGAAATTATCTACAAGCTCATTGACTGAGACCCAAGAGAGGGCGGGTGTGGAAGAGAAAGCCTGAACAAATATTTCACTGGTGTTTTCAGTGATATGCCGTTTTGTGATTATCGCTGTTTAAACATTTGTGTGCACGGAGGTAGTACTGTCAAAGAAAACACAGGAATGATCAGAGAGTGCAACGTCAGTCACCACCACCTTAGAAATGTTCGGACCCTTGGAGATGATTAAGTCGAGAGTGTGGCCCTTGTTGTGTGTGGGCTCCGTCACATGCTGAGTCAGTCCATAGTTGAACACAACACAGTTGTTTTGGTCCCTTTGTCCTGGAGGTCGTCAACATGGATGTTAAAATCCCCAACAATAACTACACAATCAAACCCAATACAGATTATAGACAGCAGTTCAGCAAGGTCATCAAAAAAGGTTGCACAGTATTTGGGTGGCCTGTAAATATTTAGGAACATATCTCGAGAGGAGGAATTCAACTAAAGAGCCACATATTCAAAAGGAGCAAACTTTCCAAAGATATCTGCCTTCCTTTGAGGGAATCATTAAACAGAATGGCAACTCCACCTCCTTTTTTATGCACTCCAGGGCTTCACTCGTAAAACAGAAGTTAGGAGGGCTTGACTCGATAAGAACAGCTACACTGTTATCATGGTCTAACCAAGTTTCAGGTAAAAACATAAAATCAAGGCTGTGCTTGATTAAAAATGTTTTGCTGGGTGTTTGAATGGGTGCTGCATTTGTTAAATTTGCGGAACGGCTTGGGTGCTTCCTCTATCTTAGCAGATTCAACATTCTTTTTCTATACCTTATCAGGACAGGAATAGAGAAAACTTTTAAGAAACTATTAAGAATTTTTTTTTTGTTTCTAAGAATTTTAAGAATCTTTATTTGTCACATGACTGCACTGCTAACACTACTAACACATGCGTATATATTTATACACACACGCACATGCTTTTTGGGGTGGTGGCCAGTGAAATGAGGCCTCTGCATTTTTTCCATCCTGGCTTGTCCTTCCTCCGAGGGGGCAGCCAGGAGCAGTGGGCAGCATTCGTCAACGCGCCCGGGGACCTGGTACCAAGTGTCCATCGCTAGTCAGACGTTGATGTGTGCATGTTTTTGGTGGGGGTCCTTACTGATGATAGGTGTAGGAAACCCCATGTGGTTGTTATTGTTATTCTTAGTTATTTTTTGACAAGAAACAGGTATTTTGCTTTGTTAATGAGTCTGTACTAAAGTCTGTAGCAAGTGTTATGTTTAACGTTGTCAACACATACACCACCCTGTCGGGCTGGGGGATACATCGTTATAATTTGACAGAATAGAATTTGACATGGTGAGGATTGGTGCGTTTCACTTCAGGTGATTAGCATAAAAAACAGTCAAGAAGTCAAGCAGTCAAACAGTAAAAAAATGGAGAATAAAAATAATACAAAAAATAAAAAGTAAATTTTATTAAAAAAACAAAACAGTATGATAGAAAATGTAAAATAAAAAGTGAGATCAAAAAAATTTTCATTGTCAAAAAATGATTGAAGAAGATATACGCATAGTTGAAAAATACTAAACAGAGAGTGGGAGGCCTGGTCAGGCCTGCACGCTGGCACAGCATTATGAAGGCATTCCTCTGCTGGGATGCATGCCTTCCTCCCTCCTCTACGTGACTGCCGCTTACGGCTCACTGCTATTTCTACTGTGTAACCCCAGGGGGGAGTCCACTTAGTTGTGAAATTCTCGGCATATGTAACACAATTAGAGATATACAGGTGCAAGCCTGCTGCTAAACGCCCGGGATAAAAATACCTTTGGATATCTAAATATAAAGGTCATCACAGCTTTCTTCTTAACAAAAATCCTTCCCCCCCTTTGTCTCTGGGGACCATATTTCCATTGTTGCTCCCTATCTATTGCTTGGGCCTCGCCATGGGAACGAGCCCCTACAACCGAACTGAAAGGAGAGGGCTTAGTCGCTCAACTCTGGCATTCGTCAGGCGAGAGGGTCCATTATCAGGCTATTTTCTGATCTGTCGCCCCAATAACGTCTAACCTGTTCCCTCTTTATTTAAGGTAACAGGGGAATGTCCTTAATGTACGGGGTCACAGCAGCTGACGTCACAGCAGCTAAACAAACAAGGACACGGGGGCCAAGTGTGGTCCTCGGTTAAGTCGGGATGTCAAACGTGACCGTCAAGTAAGCGTTTGTGCGATCCCAAAATGGGTTCTGTACGGGAGGGAAACGAATGGGGATTGGGAGGCAGTGGCTCAGCAGGTAGAGCAGCAGGTCGTCTAGTATTTGGAAGATCGCCAGTTTGATCTCCTGGTAGCATGCTGAAGTGACCTTGAGACACTTAACCCCCCCTGCCTCCCCCAGTGTATGAATAAGTTGTAAATCGCTTTGGACAAAAGCGTGTAATCAATGATGTAATGTAACGTAATGGATAGCTCATACAAAAGCCCCCCTCAGTCTGTGTCGCAGGTGGTTTTCCCACTAGTGCCATTTTCGGGGATTTTGGGAGACTACTTTTCAAGATGAAGCAATAATTTCGGTAACCATGAACATTTCTGTAATTTCTGTCTTTTGATAAAACTCACCCCAAAGTTGCTCCACTTTCTAGACTCCAAGCAGCACACCTTTAACACCTTCAGTGTGTCATAACATCAGTTCACTTGGAGAGAGAGAGAGAGAGAGAGAGAGAGAGAGAGCGAGAGAGAGAGAGAGAGAGAGAGAGAGAGAGAGAGAGCGAGAGAGAGAGAGCAAAATTAACAGCACCCGAGTGTTTATCTTGTTCCCAGCATAATTACTTCTTTGGCTTTAAAGCGATTACAAAAATCAATGGGGCTGAGTGCCATTAAAGAGACACCCATGTAGGATAAAAACATCCGCTTTGGAAAAAGCCTGTTTTGAGCGATCCCTATTGTGCACTTTGGGTGTTAAAATGGACCCTCCCAAGAGGAGTAGGTGGCTGCTCATTCAACAAGGTCAACATCATCGACGAAGACAATATTTGAGAGGAGAAAGTGACTGTTTTAGGGCGAAGACGAGGGTAAATCCAGATACCGGGGACAGCAAAAAACAAAAACATGGCAGTTTTGAGTGGAATGCTGTGTAATCCGCAGACGATCTCACGGATCACCACTTTAAAAGTTTGTTGTTTTGTCACCATTAAAAGTTGACCACCACCACCACCAACCGTACCCTTTTTGGCATCGGTGCCCATCTCCCTCCTGGCCCTCGGTACGATGGAGGGCTTGTACAGGCCTCTTGCAGCTTGTGGACATAGCACGGCGGTGCTGGCAGTGGAAAGGAGAAAGGAGCCCACAGCCACTCAGGGTGACGGAGGCCGCGCTCCACCCATCTGCCAAGATGAGTCATGAGCCAGGCATCGCGCCAAAGCCACAGAGCTGCAACGCTGCTGCAGCCACGTACGGCCGTGTCCATTGTGCCATAGTGGTTAACCTTCGCTGGAGGTTGTTTTTTTTTTTTTTAATCTTTATCATTGTGAATGAATCAAATGGCGTTCACAATGCCGTAGCGGACCGCGCATTTAAAACCAAGCTATCGACTTTGCACGTACTGGCCGGTCGGATCACACTGCGCAGCAGGAGAGAAGGCCCCGTGGCCAAGTGTGAGAGAATACTCCAACCAGCTACAGATCCAAATCTGATTGGCTAATTAGCCTGTCGGTCCAAAATCAGGCCCCCATTCACTTAGATAGCAGAAGGATTCTGAAGGCCTTCGAGGAGTTTAGAATTAATTTTCCACCTGGCAGAGCGGAGAAACAAAGCTGATTGGATAAAAATATTGTGGACACTGAGAGGTAAATCCTTCCTGACCCGAGCGTCGGTGGCGCTCAAAACTCAATGAGAGACACTAGATTGACCAAGCTGACGCAAAAAATCATTTTATTATATTGATCATTTTGGCACATTTTTCTCGATTCTGAGAAATCTTTACGTCGTCGCTGAAGGCCGTGAAGGCAATGATGGTCTGCCACCGGAATGCTGTGCGGGGCCGGCTCGGTGCTTCCTATCCTGTAGGTGAAATAGGCAGACGTGGACGATTCAAACGTATAAAAATACATTAACGCTTCCCCTTTATTCCCTATTGAAATGTTATCCCTGTGCATTTTGTAAGCTTCTATCTGTGTTTTTCTGTTATTGTAATGCTCACTGACTGAAAAAACAAAAACAACTGCTTGACTTGAAGAATCTCAGTCGACTGATGGGTTTCCGACTGATGATTTGACTCGTTGACTTTCATATTTGATAATATTTAGTGTCTGGGACCCCCTTATTGTCAGATATTATTTAGTGTCTATACTGTAATTATATATAACCTGACAATAAACCAGTAACCCACAACCTATCAACAGGTCAGTGAAATCAATGAAAGATGCATTTTAAAAGACTTCAGACTGCAG
Source organism: Zeus faber (assembly GCF_960531495.2). NCBI lineage: Eukaryota > Metazoa > Chordata > Actinopteri > Zeiformes > Zeidae > Zeus > Zeus faber. The sequence goes on along the minus strand of NC_137189.1, from coordinate 29,918,810 downwards.
CAGGCTTGTGTTTATAAATAAATTCATCTTATTTTGAGGAATTATAGTTTAGGCTAACATTTGCAATGACTGTTTCAAAAATTGACCTGGTGACTAAAGCCGGCTTCACACCCAATGTGAACCCCATGATATTTTTGTAATCTAAAGACTCTACCTCATCATATCAACAAATATTAAAACACATTATTGTTATTTGTGACAAAGATACAGCATTTAAATGGAAATTCTCCATTGAACTTGTTGAACTGATCGACAGACCAATGTGTTTGTGGCAAATGCATTGTAGCAGCATTGTGTGTTTAGAACAACAGCATTGTGTGTTTAGAACAGCAGCATTGTGTGTTTAGAACAGCAGCATTGTGTGTATAGAACAGCAGCCTTGTGTGTATAGAACAGCAGCGTTGTGTGTTTAGAACAACAGCATTGCGTGTTTAGAACAGCAGCATTGTGTGTTTAGAACAGCAGCATTGTGTGTTTAGAACAGCAGCGTTGCGTGTATAGAACAGCAGCATTGTGTGTATAGAACAGCAGCATTGTGTGTTTAGAACAGCAGCATTGCGTGTATAGAACAACAGCATTGTGTGTTTAGAACAGCAGCCTTGTGTGTTTAGAACAGCAGCATTGTGTGTTTAGAACAGCAGCCTTGTGTGTTTAGAACAGCAGCGTTGTGTGTTTAGAACAGCAGCGTTGTGTGTTTAGAACAGCAGCATTGTGTGTTTAGAACAGCAGCATTGTGTGTTTAGAACAGCAGCATTGCGTGTTTAGAACAGCAGCATTGTGTGTTTAGAACAGCAGCATTGCGTGTTTAGAACAGCAGCATTGTGTGTTTAGAACAGCAGCGTTGTGTGTTTAGAACAGCAGCGTTGTGTGTTTAGAACAGCAGCATTGTGTGTTTAGAACAGCAGCATTGCGTGTTTAGAACAGCAGCATTGTGTGTTTAGAACAGCAGCATTGTGTGTTTAGAACAGCAGCGTTGCGTGTTTAGAACAGCAGCATTGCGTGTTTAGAACAGCAGCATTGTGTGTTTAGAACAGCAGCATTGCGTGTTTAGAACAGCAGCATTGTGTGTTTAGAACAGCAGCATTGTGTGTTTAGAACAGCAGCGTTGTGTGTTTAGAACAGCAGCATTGTGTGTTTAGAACAGCAGCATTGCGTGTTTAGAACAGCAGCATTGCGTGTTTAGAACAGCAGCATTGTGTGTTTAGAACAGCAGCATTGCGTGTATAGAACAGCAGCATTGTGTGTTTAGAACAGCAGCGTTGCGTGTTTAGAACAGCAGCGTTGTGTGTTTAGAACAGCAGCGTTGTGTGTTTAGAACAGCAGCGTTGTGTGTTTAGAACAGCAGTGGAAGTGGCAGATTTCCTACCTCCTGTGTTCCCGTCCACAGAGACATAATTAGTTTCAGGTCCCAGACCACCAGAAGCTGAATAAGAAGAAAGCTACTCTGACTCTGCATAACTGAGTCAGGTTGTGGGCTGATGTATTTCTTCCTTTAGAGGAGTAGATATATTTGTTTCACAGTTTGAGCACGATGTATTTTAGTTGGCTAGGTTAAACAAAGTGCATCCAGACAAATGTATTATTAACAGCTTAGTTGTTTAAGAGAGGGGAAAAGATTTGTCCCAGACAGCCCTGGAACTCAAACGATTTTCTGATGCCCGCCAAAAAAATATTTATCATAAATCATATTATAAATCATAAACGTGCAACGATTAGTTGACTAATGGCTTGAACTGACGACTAATCATCAACTAGGAAAATCTTTCGTCGGGGGCAGACCTTGATTTCTGTTAATGTACTAAGGTGATATCGTTAAATATTGTCTTTAAGGAGTGGCACAGTAAAGTAATGCAGTTTTATGAATTTCATAAACTGTTAGATGTTCTAATCGTTGGCCATAATATCCACATTACTAATGATCTTTTTTCAAATTTTTATTGTGTGTAAATATCTTGTGAAAGCACCGATAACCCTCCTCTAAAAGTCATTCAATTATCTTTATCGATTCGTCAAACGACATCTTTGGATGTTTGAATTTGTTAATAACGCCCACCCACACCCGACTGGGATGTTTTAGTTTATAGTGCCGTAATGAACAAAAACGCAGAACAGAGTGAGCCTTTTTTTTCCTCTTTCATGGGTTCATGTGGGTTTGGGTTTGGGTTTGGGTTTGGGCGGCGTTAATCCTGAAATAAACACAGATCAAAACAATGGCGGGACGTCTGTAAAACACCTACGTAATCATCCTGTGTGGTTTAAAACAAATCAGGCAAAGTGGAGCCGTAATCAGCAGTTTGTCTCCCGAAAGTCTGATGGATGAACTTGGGGGAGGGTCTGGAGGACAGATGCAGCAGAGTACAGTCGACACCCACCTCTAGCTCTAATCTTCTTATGTTTTAAACCGAGACCAGTGCCAGTCTGAAACTGCTTCAAGCCATGACTGGGAACGGCCATTTCAGTTAGTCCAGATTAAAAGTGTGATTTAGTCCAAGATCAGGTCAAATCTGTGTCCGCCAAAACGCCCCAGTGCCAGGTTTTGGTTGCCAGACTGACCAGAAGGCTGCCGAATTTTTACCATTTTATAATTTTACTATTGACTGCTAATGATTGTACGAGATTAGAATCCATATTTCAATGTCAAGAGAATGAGCTTAACAAAGGGGAAATTAATGAATTCATCAAAATGTGTTTTTTGTTTTTTTTTGGTTAGCATGTGAAACAATGTTCAAAAGGTTTGCTCAGATGCCTGATTATTACATTTTCAGTTTTTAAACAGGCGGCAAGGTATACGGCCCTTATTTATTCAATAGTTATTTATTTTTCTAACATATGAAAAGTCCTTGATACCGGAACAGCCCGAAAAGATATTCAGTAATGGGCGAAAAATCTCGTTGTAGCCGAGCAGCCGTTAAGGTGGGGCCCTCGCAGCGGCGGGGGATGTTTCTGATCTCCTCCCCTCCTCTGCGGCGCATGAGGGTTGGGTGACCCCCCTAATTTTAGCCGCGGGGTCCGTCTGCAGCCCGACTCAGATCTCAGGCACATAAACACAGAGGAGCAATCAGTCAGTCAGAGCCACAGACTTAATAAGGGCAACAGACACCACAAACACCGTCAGCCCATCGGAAGTTCAAGATGAGGTGCATTTTGTAATTTTTTATCCTCTCCACAGTTGTACATTTTGACATAGAAACGAATGCGGTGGTGGAGAGTGACAAAGTGAACAATAAAGTACTTTGTTACTGTACTTGAGAAAGTTTTCAAAGTTTTAAATCATGAGCAAGCAAAAAAGAGAGACCAGGATGACATATGATCAATAATGGTCTCGTGGTCATTTCTCCATAAGATATTTGATATTGATTTTTGGGACATTAGTGACAAAATTGTGTTTACTTGTAATTATATATTTAGTTATTTTACTTACCTTTATAGAGAAAATAATAAACAATTCAATGAATAATTATGATAATAATAAGAATTTTAATAAGAATAATAGCATACATTTAAATCAATTTATATATAATTGATATGTAAATGTTGAGAGACATACAGTACACTGATCATACTATGTCCTGATTTCAAGTCAATAAAAAGAGATTGTGGAAGCATTTCTTTCGTTACGTCTCATCGCGAAACTCTCAGCGCTTGTGTTGAGGAGATGAATGAAAGTCGCAGAACAGCCGCTGTTTGCAAGAGGGACGACGACGAAGAGGAGGGGGGAAAACATTTGATTAGAGGACAACGTGCTTGTAGTTCACGTCTGTTTGTAAACACTGTCTTTTCTTTTACTGATTAATTGGCGACATTCCAGAGCCATAATTAGTTGCAGCTTTTGTTGGACATAATAGGGTGAGGAAAGAAAATGACCGATGGAGCCCCGTGTGTAATATGCAGTAGGACAGATGGATGAGATTGGATTTTGCCAGCAATCTGACCCGGTGACGAGCACTTGGAACATTTTATCATAGAAATTCTTTATCATAGATAGACAGATTGGTAGATAGATGGGTAGATCTGGAAAACAATAGGCAATAAAAAATTATAAAAAATAGAAAACAATTTTGCTAATTTACTAAAAAGTTGCCAAAATGGCAACGTCAAATAAACCAGGAACTGATGGTCTAATTTTCTTATGTCCATTCAATGCGTGGATGCAAATAGATGCAAATTGAAGGGAAGAAGAGTTAGTTGGAGTTTTTAAGGATTTAAGTTTATTTTCTAGAACTTCAATCAATTTGCCAATTTGAAATGTGTCACAACGCGGTGATACTGGAATCGGCACAAGATTAGAATGGATTAAATGGCTATTTGATAGAATACCTTTTTTTTTTTGTCAATACACATATTAAAAAGGGACATGGTTTTATTACGTGGTGAGCCGGTGTGCCAGCTTGGATAGTCATTTTTCGTCCACTGCGTTTGCTTCAATTGATCGAGGAGATCTGTAAAAGTCGTTGAAATGCAGCTACGGAAAATCAATAAAGAACTCCTCCATGGAACAGAAATAAGGTTGAGGTCCAGCTGAGAAAACCACTTGCTGTTGTTCTGGGGGAAAAAACAACCGGATCGCCTGCTTTCCTCGGGCACATTTTGTGACGCAAAACACAGATGCAGTTCATCCGACGACAATTAGGGGGGGGCGTCCGACTGTCGGATATGATTCCACGTTCGTTGTGAAGCATGCTTAAGACAGGGTGCTGTATTCCACCGAATATACTATGTCATCCTGGTACTTTTTCCAACCTATTCGATCATTTTGGACACACTAAAAATATTGACATCAGGGCAGGACTCGGGACTATACGAGCCTCCATGTCCGTTGTCAGGGTCATACAAGCCAGGTCAAACGGGGACAGCTTCTCTCTCGTTCTCCATCTTTCAGCCAACGGTCAAACTCCTACCAAACTACCGAAACCACAGAGAAAAAAATAAATTCCTCCTTTATTTTCCACCTTGTTCCTGTTCACGGAGGTCAATCAGATTGATCATTAGTCGCCGCATCAGGCGACTTTTCACAGTTTGTCAACGAGGTCAACCATTTGAGATAATCACATAATATTCTGCAAGACAATTCAATAAGATAATGGAGATCTAATGCTCTGCCCAAGCTGATGCCCTCAGCTGTCTTTCACTGGACAGATGGACGCTCGGATGCTTGCGTGAGATCCGTCCAGATCAGCGGTTGTCGGTAGTGGTTTAGGGATACTCATGGATACCTACCGCTCATAGGTAGGCCCGCCTCCGGAATCGAACCCGTGACCTTTTTTTGTCGTTTGAAAACGACAGCTCCAGACCAGGAAGGAATGTGGGTTCAGAGCGTTGTGGTTGAATGGACTTGAATTTTGGTCTTTTCTATGTACGCCACTGCAAAAAAAAAAAGACCCCAGGGTGAGAAGCTGTTTGAATCGGCAGCAGCTGACGTTGATCAAAAAAAAGGAATAAATAAAGTGCATGTTATTATTGTTCTTAATCCATAAAAAAAAAAAAACAGTTTTATACTTTTTTTTAGCTGCCTGATATCTGAGGATTGTAAACGCGCAACACCGTAGGAAATGGATGAACATTCACGAAAAAGAACAGCGCCAGAGAAAAGAAAAGTGACGATGGCAAACTCTAATGTTGAAGAAACATGTGGCAGTTGCAGTTTGTAATGGAATTCTGGGACGGGTAGCGTCATCCGCCCGACGCGGACCATCGAATGGATTTGTGCTTTAAAGTTCTCTGCCCAAAGACATTGTGGTCGAGGCTCTCGCCGTCGCACGGCTGGAGCGGAACGGAGCTGGAGCGACAGCAGACGTGAGGGTTTGGACACAATGCAGAGTGGTGAGAGGGAAGGTGGCCGCTGTTGACATAACTTCTCGGATCCTCGGTGCAAGAAAAACAAAAAAAAAACGCCGCGGGCAAAGTGACAGGCTGCTGAAAAGCCAAGGCGCCTTGTGACCCTCTAATCCCGTTCTGTCGGCCCTCCGTCAGTGGGCCACTGCACAGCAGATTGTGAACAAGTTAATTTACATCGCCGGCATCCGAGTTTGCATGACGAGACATTGCCTTAAAAAGACTGTTGGACTTAGAAAGCACCATTAGAGAATGTACAATAGTGACTGTATTGATCATAGCTTCACTGTTATATCCTTAATTACAGTACTTACAGGTAGGCGGGTTTGGACCAAAATATATCTATCAATAAAAAATATTTTCAGATCGGGTCCCAGAGACAAAATCTTATCAAATGGGGACCTGGTAGGGGTCCTTGGCATGAAGAAGTTTTATGGCTCATGTGGAGCAGTATTTCTCAAATGGGGGTACTTGTACCCCTAGGGGTACTGCAGGGGTACTGCAGGGGGTGCTCCTAATATAAAACAAAAAGTGTTTGAAAAAAATATGCTTATATATAATGTTTAAAAAAAACACATACGAGGCACGCACAGCACATCATTTATGTTCATTTTATTTTATTTTTCCCCCAATGCCAGTGAGGGGCGTACTCAGCTGAAAAAATATCTTACAGGGGTGATGACAGTGATGTAGAGGAAAGTGGGTAAATGGTGCAGTTGGAAAAGGACGCTGCTGGACAGTAGTTGGATTGATTTCAAAACGTTAAAGTTCCCAAAAGGATTGCTGCCCCCTAGTGGCAAAGGAGCTCATTGTTGGCCTGACCAAAGGGGACCAGGCTCTCGATTACACACACTCTATAAATTACACTTTGTTCGTCATAAACCTGGGGAACCTAAACCTGGAGAATTTAGATGGATTTTGATTTTGCTTATGACCCACTTTCCAGGAAATAAATGGGATCCCCGAACTGTGACCGTGTTAGAGCCAGGCTCTGCAGATTGAGGTGCACAGCGCCTAAAATTTGCACAAGGAGACGGTATAAGGGGGGTGCATCAGCCCAGGGGGGAGGGCGGGTCGTCGAGTAATCCCAAATCCAGGCTTGATCCTGGCTCCTCCTTAATCCAGAACTGCTCCTGATGGCCGTGTCCATGGGGGTATGAATAATTTGAAGTCGCTTTGGACAAAAGTGTCTGCTAAATGATAATGGAATCGAGAGGTCGGATTTGAAATCTGAGTTTTGAGGCGGTTTTGTGTTTTAGCCTGTATTTATATTATCGTATTGTGTTAAACTGTATTATATTTGCTTGCTTCTTTCTATCTATTTCTTTCTTAAACTTTCTTAAACTGTCAAAAAGGTTTGTTTCGATGTCCTCCTCTTTGACCCCGTCACTCTCCACGTCTGTCTCAATCACTTAAAATCATATTCTGTGAAATCATTCTAAAGCACCTCAATCTCAGTGACTCAGCTTGTCAATATAAATATTTTGTAAACCCAAATAAATCTCCTTGAACCAGATGAGCTCTTGCCTTCAGGGCCTCATGTGTGTGGTGTGAGACGCAGTTTACCGAGCCTTTCCCTCCGGCCCGCAGCCAAAATCGCACCCTGTCGTGCCCCGAAATCTCTCCCTGCTCCAAGAGCGACCGGGTTACAGCCCGATGGTGCGCCTGCCAAGGGGAGACAGCTGAGGCCGGCGGGTTGTATCGAATATTTCAGGACGTGCTCAGAACACGATGGAAGCGCTGACATAAGGGGCTGCGGATTTAAATCGGCCGAGTCAGGTTTTTGCAAAATGTAAAAAAAACCTCCTTTAGATGCCACCGAACTGAACAGTCCAGAAAGATGAGGTTTGATATTTAATCAACCAATCATTCAATCAAACAAATAGTTCTGATTTTAGAAGTTCATCCCAGTTTTACACTTCCCCCTTTTGTAGCACTTAGGTAGCTTTTCAGCCTTTACTCCACACGGGAAACGCGGCCCTATCCTCCCCCTCAGGAGTTTCAATTCAAGTAATGGGGGACAGATCCACAATCTGCATTCAGTGCCAGAACGCACGACACATTTCAGTCGAAGCAACATGATGCCACTACAGTCTGACTTTGCAAATACTGGGAGTTATTGAAAAAATGTGTTTGTTTGGTTTTATTGTGAAATTTGCGATGCGGCGTTTTCACCGCTGTTAAACCCCAATGGGTGACCTAACGAATTGTGTGACCTACTTATTACACATTCATTACACATTTAAAAGATTGGTGCACACAGAGATGATAAGACAGGTAGCTTTCTGTCTATCTGTCTGTCTGTCTGTCTGTCTGTCTGTCTGTCTGTCTGTCTGTGTGGTTCTTCGACCTTCTGGCCTTTATTCTGTGTGAAAACCTCAGCACAAACTCAGCGAAAAGGGTTATTTATGATAGTATATGAGTTATTATTATAATACCTTGATAATAAATGAGTAGTGCAAAAGAGATGTTGAGATCTCATGCATGCACGACCACACACGCACAGACACACACAGACACACGCAGGCGCACACACACACACACACACACACACACACACACACACACACACACACACACACACACACACAGACAGACACACACACACACACACACACACACACTGTTTAAACGTTCAGCATTTGGAGCCAACAATGAGGTCATGATGGATGATCCCCATGACAACGGTATTTCTCAACATAAGCAGACAAACAATTGTACACAACGTGTGTGTGTGTGTGTGTGTGTGTGTGTGTGTGTGTGTGTCTGTGATGGGATCCTTTTATCACGTAGCATCAGACTTGGCTTGGCTCTCGTCCCGGGCTGAAAACTCATTTAACTTCCTGCCCCGACCCCTAGGGTTTGAGCCCCCGTCCGAACCATCTACCCATCTTGCTCTGCATCCCATTTTGTCCCAGCGGGGGTCACGTCGTCCCCGCCATCCCCCATCTTCCCCCATCCACCCCGTTGTTCGTCCAAATCAACAGCTTATGTGGCGCTGCTCGATGGAGCGCTGAGATTGTAAACACCGTCATTAGTTTGTTTTGGCGCGGGGACGTGGATTCGCGTCCAAGCTGGACGGCAGCGTTCTGTCTTCGCTCCGGAAGATCGTTTGTCCTCGAGTTCCTGTGAGACCGCATCCTAGGCCGAGGCTCTGCATGCGTTTGGCACACTAGCATACTATCTCGTATGCCAAACTAGTATTTAGTATGTCCAAAATCAGCAAATAGTATGCATTAGATAGTATAGAGAATATAGAAAGTATATAGATAGAATAGAGAGTATATAGAAATAGATAGATAGGTAGGT
>NC_137189.1:29867169-29904669 GCF_960531495.2 Zeus faber | reverse complement strand
CATCAATAAGTTTTCCGAGCCCGTGAACGCCAGTGGTGCTGCACCGCTTCCTGCTGTCTCTCGATCCGATACCAACTCACCAGAGAGCCGTTTCCGCATCTTCTAACGGGCCGCGAAATTGCTTATGCGGCCCTTAATGTACCCGTGCGGCCCACCCAAGTATGGCAAACACTGCAGTTTTTGGCCAAGTTAAGAGTGAAATGCTGCGACACTTTGGAGGTTTTGGGTCATGAAGGTGTTGCCATCGCGCCATTGTTCACTCCACTCCAATGCATTTCGAGTCAGCGCGAAAATAACACACGCGATGACGTCACCAACCAATCTACAGCTAAATTCGTTGGCAACTGATTTGGTCATCGATTTTTGTCAACTATGAAAATTATTCGTTGGACCCCGAATCGGAGCCCATTGCTATGCCACAGTGTAGACATTGGTGTTACGCCCAAGTGTGTGACCTGCCATGTACATGACCCTGTAGGTGACCGTTTTTCCCACCATGCCCTAATATCTGTTGGAAGAGACCCTCTCATTTCCTGCCTGGGTTCCCATTGAGCAAGGTGCTATTTATCAAGGTCCTACAGATTTAGGAAAAATTACAGGTGAAAGTTTCAATGCAAGTAATGGGGGACAAATCCACAATCTGCGTTCACTGCAAAAACCTACTCCACACTTCAGGAAAAACAAACACGATGCCTACAGCAGTTTAATATTAAGGAGCTCCACCTACCTATTTATGCATTAGTGGCTGTAATCCAGAATCATAGTCACACCAGTGGCCGATTCTGACCTTGTATTGTGGGAGTGTGACGATTTGCGTCACCGAGGAACTTTGGCAAAATATGGCGTTAAGACAGATCTCACATTCTTTCCGGTCTAGACAACACGACTGACGAAAATATTTTCGAAAAGCTTGAATAAAATGAAATGGGACCTTAAATGGCTGACGGCTGATTGGCTGTCTGGCTGCCTTGGTGACTAACTGCCTGAGCGAATGGTGAAGCTATTCATTGAAACAATTGTGAAGTGAACGAGCCTTTTGACCCGGTAGCTGTTCAGCGGAGCCCTGGTGGTCCAGACCAGTTCCAACCGCCATCCTCTTCCAGTAACAGCAGCACTGAAAAGGCCTCCGACAGGTCCTCACCGACTGCTACTAATGACACAAGGTAATGGTAACGACTTAGGAAAGGGGAGAGAGTGAGAGAGAAAGCGAGAGAGAGAAAGAGAAAAACAAATAAATTCAGTAATAAAAATCTGTCAACACACAATGTCCAACTGCTTTCGGCAAATTTTGTTCCATTTGGTAGTCTAAGTGTCAGAAGCCTCCCGCTGGCCTTGGTTGTGTGTGTGTGTGTGTGTGTGTGTGTGTGTGTGTGTGTGTGTGTGTGTGTGTGTGCGCACAGGACTGTTCAGTTATACATAACACTACTGAACGTTTTATATAGAACATTTATGTTGTTTATATGTATATTATGTTCACTCTGTCTACATACAGACTATCTATCTATCTATCTGTCTGTCTGTCTGTCTGTCTGTCTGCCTGTCTGTCTACAGTATCTCTTGCACATCAGTCAAATGTTCAAAGCCACTAGGAGTGTTGCAGCAATAACACTCTTCATAAACTCTCCCTTCATTTCTTAACATGTGATATCTTGAATTTATATTTTAGAAATATGTCATCCTCATCGCCCAAAGCTCTGTCCAAATCCCTTACAAAAGATATGAGCACCTGTTACTCATAACCTTTCCTGTTGGCACAGATCTGTGCGCTTGCATAATGCAAAGTGAATAGAAGCGTCTTAGTTAGAAACATACGATGTAGAAAGACAACAAAGCCCGCTGAGGTCACCTCTTGGCGGTTTGGAACATGCCAGAAACCCATTCATTCATTCATGGCAGCATTGTGTTTTTAAATGATGCATGACAGTTTTCCTCATAGAAGCAGATTCAGACTTGATGTGTTTTATATTCTAACGTGGTCCTCACAAGGTGCGTTTGGAGGTTATCTGAGGTCTGTTGTATCATGTGACAGCAAATGAACTAAAGGTGCTGCAGTCAGGATTTTTAAGGCCAATCACCGATCACTGGAAGCAGTATCGGCCGATACCGCTCTATTTGAAGCCTACAATTTATTGTGTCGCAATATTTAGTTATTGAACTATTCTTACCATCATTGTATAGTGGGTATTAAAATTAAGAGATGAGAAAGTATCATGAATTGACAACTGTTTATTTATTGGCAAGCAACATGTGCAACATCTCTCTCTCTACACAACTTAAAAATAGCAACTTAGAGCATAATAATATAGCTTTTCTGTGAAATAAGATGTATAACATTCTATAAAATAAAATTTTGAATAATGTTCACTGCTAAATTTGCACATGCCAAGTTAGAAAAACAACTTGATAAATATATATGACTGAGGCAAAAAAAACAAAAATCACAGAGCCTCAATTTACTCCAACTTTAAAAACTGCAACAAAAAAAAAAAGAGAGAGAGAGAGAGCGGGAGAGGATTCATCTCTCAAAGCTTACTTCTTAAGCATCAATGACATTTTTCTTTATAAATGCTTTGTAAATAAAACATCTCCGCATTTTTGACAGCCAGCTTGTTCCTCTTCTCATCCACAATATTCCCTCCATGCTGCACTCAAAAGTCGCTCGCTATGTACACTTGTACATTGTGCACAAAGGTAGGCTTGTGTTGCTTGTGCGAGAGTGGGAAAGCGGCTGTTATTGTGCTGCCAAAAAACATAGGTGAAGCCATTTTAGCTGCGCACACACCCGGCGACACCCTGCAGCCTGCCCATCCCGGAAGCGGAGCGGAGTCCCCAAAAAATAAAACAAAAAATAAAAAATTATGTTTTGAACGAAACAAAATCGCAACGTGCATAATGAGGAAGAGAAACTGTCTCGCATTTTTTGCGTAATCTGCTCGACTCTTCTGATCGTCCTTTATACTGATTACCGATCAAACTATTTACAATGAATATTGGCCGATAACAATCGGTCAGAGCACTGTTAAAATTAACGTCTCATGTCTTGGCTATTTCCTCTTTGCACTGCTGCTAAGATGACAGCATAGAATACATTGCGCTTGATGAGGAAAAAAATGTGTGTATGCTGCCATTGCAAGCAGATGATGTTTTTGTCTGAATTCCAAACATCCATTCACGCTGTGCTTTGAATTGAAATTGGACAAGTTACAATAACATAAAATGTGGGGGTTTTTTTTGTGGGGAAATTTGCTTATTGTATGTCTGTCACGCTCCCTGACTCATATGAAAAATAAACACGACACTAAAACAATCAGCCAAGAAGTCGAAGTCGACAAGGGTTATTCCAAAAAACAAATGGGGGTCGAAACAAGGATCAATCAGGATCAGGATCAGTAAGAGAAGGCAAAATTATCTGGCAAGGAACAGGCAGAGAATCTGAGTCCAGGGAAACAGGCAGAGAATCAGAGTCCAGGGAATCAGGCAGAGAATTAGAGTCCAGGGAAACAGGCAGAGAATCAGGGTCAGTGGAAACAGGCAGAGAATCAGGGTCAGTGGAAACAGGCAGAGAATCAGGGTCCAGGGAATCAGGCAGAGAATCAGGGTCCAGGGAATCAGGCAGGTTCAGACAGAAACTACAGGAATCAGGTAGTAGTTGCAGGAAAGCTTGGTGTAAGGCAAGTGACAATCTGGCAAAGAACAAAGGGAAGTGGACTGTTATTTATACTGAGGGACTAATGGAACTAAGGGAAGGAGCTGCAGGCCAGGGTGAAGGGAAGGGAGTGACAGCAAAGCAAAAGGGAGTGGGTGGATCTGAAATGACATGAACAGATTAATGACACTGTCTTTCCCAGATTCAGAGGAGAGGGTCGATACCAATTTTATCTTTGTTAGTCCTGTACCGAGATAGCGACAGGCTGCATGCTAACTATGTTACCCCAATGCAGGGCTACAGAGTGGATCAGCTCGCCGAGCTCCTGTGAAATTTGGGAAATAAACCTTATGGCATCTCAAGGGTTATTTAAGCGATACATCTTAACAAAACACCGTTGACTGAACTGGCAACCCTACAGTCGGTTGAAAGTGGTGTTGACCTCTTGTCTTAATTTGGGTGAGACAGATAAAGAGCAAAACTCAGTTAAATGTAGTTAACTAACAGTGATTTACTGACAAACTACAGCCAAAGTCAGAGCTCCGCAATTAATAAAAAAGCAGCTTCATTTGCCAACTGTTGCTATTATATCAAGAAAATGATCTGATAGTACTCAGGATGCCTAGTAGTCTCTTTTACAGTCCATAAAACAAACAGTAAAGACAAAGTGACCGTGATGACCTTGATTGTCAAAATCCGACGGATATGTCATCCAAAAATTCCCAAATCGCAGTTATATAACATGCCTAATCCGCCCTCTAAATCTGAATACTCATAGAGAATCTAGCCTAGCTCATTATTGGTTACGTGTGTGTGTGTGTGTGTGTGTGTGTGTGTGTGTGTGTGTGTGTGTGTGTGTGTGTGTGTGTGTGTGCGTGTGTGTGTGCGTGTCCAAAAAGTGCCTTAGGCCAGAGTGTATTCGCATGAATGTGAGCGGTTCGTCACAGCACACACGTGTCTGCAAGTCGGAGCGTTGTTCCTGTTGTTGATGTTCATGTAGATCATGGATTTCGTCAGCGACTCGTAAAAAACGGCCCTGATGTGATGCAGCTGTGACTTAACGCTGCATTTCATGTTGAGGCCTCGTCATCAATGAGATTTCACAACAAACTGATGACAAATCGCTTTACACCAGTGGCAGAAACGTACATGAGTACATTTTTCTATCCATCTATCTATCTATCTATCTATCTATCTATCTATCTATCTATCTATCTATCTATCTATCTATCTATCTATCTATCTATCTATCTATCTATCTATCTATCTATCTATCTATCTATCTATCACACACACACAATTAAACCACATAGAAATTACAAGTGGATTTCTATAACATCGGCCAGACACACATGACGTTATTACATTACATTATGAGTATTTTTCGGTTGTAAATATCTCAAATGCGTGTCCGATAATGGTTAATACAGCCAGGACAGCGACGTGTGTGCTCGTTGGCTGGAAACTCGACATCGTTGAGAGTCCGTCTTGATAAAGCTCGGATGAGGTCATGCCTCGGGAGCGATTCCTTTCTCCCCGGATCAAACGCTCAGAGATCAGTCCAAGCACGTTCTCCGTTTCAAGTCTGTTTCCTCTTTGGGATATTTGGTTTGGCTGTGCCGCGCAGTACTAATAAAAGCAATAAATTCCCCACCAGCGGAGCCGATCTATGGTGTATGATCTATGGTCCATGGCCCGTGGCGTAAATTGATTTATCATAGTCAGATGTAGCACCGTCGATGGGTCTGGGGAGTCGGAGCGAACCCTAGACCAGGACGGTGACACACCGCCAGATCATCACGTCAGCCCTGTCACAGACCAGATGCCACAAAGAGCCTTTGTGTTCACAACACACAGTGAGGACGAGCAAAGGACTGTATGGTATTTCTGTTTGGATGTGTGTGTGTGTCTGTGTGTGTGTGTGTGTGTGTTATTCGCAAATGAAAGGAAACAGTGCTAATGATTGTAAACGGGATCATAATAACGTCTTGTAAATGAAATAACAGAGGTTCAAGGATCCCTTGAAACCTCTTGAAGACCCTTGGGCCCACTGCCTTAGAGGGCACTGCTGGTGTCTTTTTACCCATTGTACCGCTAAAGGTACAATGGGTAAAACGCGAGACGTTGCTCATTCTTCTCCCCTTTTGTCCCCGTATTATTTGGTCTCACCAGCAGGGGGTGAAAACCATGCGGTCCCGGAGCAACAGCCTTGAGGACACCGCCACCACCAAGGCCAAACCGGCCGCACAGCGGTTGAACTCTGACCCTCGCGCCGCCACGGAGCGGGAGGAGCCGTCGGGAAGGGCCGGGAGTCGCAGCCGGTACCGGGAGCCGGCAGTGGCAGACCAGGAGCCGCTGGGCACCGTGCAGCGGAATCAAAAGGCCGGACAGAGCAGCGGTAGCGGCAGCGGCAGCAGCGGGAGCACCAACAGGGGTGGAGGTGGCAGGGAGAAGGGCAGGGACCTCTCCAGAGACGATCTCCTCTTCCTCCTCAGCATGCTGGAGGGGGAGCTGCAGGTGAGGAGGTTATGGGTGCTTTCAGTGCATGCTTTCATCCAGTCCCTGATTAAAAAGAATAAAAGAACCGTACGCAACGTAAATTCAAGTAGAGTAAAAAGCACAGATATTTGCTTTGAAACGTAGCGTGATAAATGTCCGAAATCTCCCAAAAGCAAATATACTTAAGTAAAGATAGATATTCAAAATGAACTTCAGTACGGAAAATAGAAAATATTAACAGAAAAAAAGCCCTTTCAAACAGTTCTTCAATAGCGTGAGCCAGAAAAGGTTTTGGCAGGAAAAACAATAGTTATGTACGTATGGTAATTAATTAAGCGAGACCTGAAATTTGTAGTTCGCTAGCGGCCATCAGCCCCAGATCTCTGCCAAATACTGAAAACCCCAGTACTCAAGCTGATGGAAAACCCACCGTGCTCAGATTTTCACCTAAAGTTTTCCTTCCCCTTGTGGTAGAAAGACAGCTCAGCGGGTGGAGTCGGGTGGAGCAGAGCAGAGTGGAGTTGGAACACTTCTCCATGACTAAGTGGGCGTGGCATGGCACCAACTGGGCCAGTCGGAGTAAGACGCTCTGGTCCAGGTCTCCCGGGTAGCTCTCTCCAGACGGACGAAAAGCCTCTGTTAACGCACTGCGAACAGCTGAGAGTCGTTTCTGCCAGCTCTTCACCCGGGGGAAGCCTCCAGCGCTAGACAGACAGGAGACACTCAAATCAGGAGACTATGTTATTATGTGTCTAATACGAAAATAAGGTCACGCGCAGCAAGCGGAACCTTTTCCTATTTAATTTGTGGGACGATTACATCACCTTGTTTCTCACGTTCAGGTTTCTATTTTGCCTCCGTAGAGCAGAAGACATTTGAGCTGAGCACAGAAATACTGACTGTCTCATTGATTTTTATATTAATATATTTCCCATTTCTAATTCCGATTGGTTGCAGAATACCTCTTTTGAACTCAGGGCCCGACAATAACAGTTGCCCAGTCTCCCTGGACAACTGGTTTTGGGCCATTGTCAACTATCTTGTGTGGTCAAGCACTTTACACATGTAAAAAATGTATATAAATAAGTGTGGTATACCTCTGTATGTTTATAATAATAATAATAATAATAATAATAATAATAATAATAATAATAATAATAATAATTAAAAAAAAGTTTAGAAAGTTCCTAAATGTCCACCAAGGACATTTTGTTTTCCTAGCACATTTATTCTGATATTGAAATATTTATTATTATTATATAGGATCATTATCACTCAGTTATAAAATGATTGACATTATAGATTTAAAGTCTTGGCTACCACTTGTCAACCACTTCTAAAAGTCAGTTGTCAAAAAGTATGAATAATATAAGTATGTATATGTAATGTAAGTATGTTTATATGTTTAATGCATTGATGTGATACATATTTGATTGCAGTGTTCAGAGCTCACATAAAAAAAACAATGGTCCCTAATAATTATAAAGTTAAATAATAAAAATGAAACAAAATCGGCGATATGCATTAAACCTAAAATATTCAATAAAACAATAAAATACATCTAAAAATAAGCTATGAACACGAAACATATACCTTAAATAAACAATAAGGGAGAATGATTTGGCAGTGAACCTAAGATGAACAATAAATAATAAAAATAAACTTACAATTTTACAATAAGAAGTAAAAATGAACCTTTACATGAACAAACAATAGCAATGAACCGAAAATCACATTTAGGCAATATATGATAAACCTCTGAATTTTTCAATACACCTGTGTATAAACAATTCACATTCTGACCGCCCACTGTTTGAATACGTATGATTTGGACGGTGTATTTTTGGTTTTGTATTCTCCTGAAACCTCCCCGTCTCCCTCCTCCAGGCCCGGGACGAGGTGATCACGGTGCTGAAGGCGGAGAAGACGGACCTGGCGCTGCTGGAGGCCAAGTACGGCTTCGTCACGCCCCACAAGACACTGCAGGCGCTGCAGAGGGACGCTGTTCAGGGCAAGGAGGACATTTTCCGGGAGGACATCTATGAGAAGCCCATGGCAGAGGTGTGCGAGATAAGCTAAGATAAGATAAGATAAGATAATACTTTAATAATCCCCGGAGGCAAATTCAGGCCTTACAGCAACAAAAAACACTGTGCAGTCGAGAAAGTGATACAGATTGAAATGAGATAAGAAATAACACATAATGCATACTATCTATGTTCACAGTTAACTATTGAGCCCAATAGTGGCAGTGGCAGTGGCAGTTAGTCTACATTAAGAACAAGTTCCAGTGTTGCAGCATTAATAATAGAATTTAGCACAACTTTACTACGCCTTTAGTACGACTCCTGGTCTTACAGGTTTTAGGAGAACTGCAGCAGTGGTTGTTACACAAGATAATGTATATTGAAATGTACCTGGCGGAATAAACTGTTTCAGATTCGGATTTCTGAGACGATAACACTATTCATCCCCAATGGGAAATTCAAGTAAAAAATGAAATGAAATACAATTAACATTTACAGTATGGACACATCTTTAAACAAAAATTAACAGGGACTACTACAGAGAGTACGACTGTAACTTGATAGTACTAGTCAATAAGCTGGTATAGTAAATATGTGTATTGCAAGATAGTCATATATAAATGCCATTTATCATATCTATTTTCTAACACTGTTTAAATACTAAAATAGCTCCATTTCTGAAGATATCTGAAAGGCAAGGGTATTCAATGGGTAAAATATTATAAACGCTACTGAAAAGAATAGAAGAAAACTGTTAACTGTGACATATTGTTCAGCAAATAAAATCTATGGTATCAATCTCAAAAAGGGTGAAGGAGGCTAAACGATTTAGGGTTGAGGGTTGAGGTGAGAAAAGGAGCATTTTGAGTCCCGAGGGTCTTAAGTTGATGTCATTCAAACAATTTTTATCTCCAGTAATTGAACGTAGTTATAAGGGGATATAAAATAGAGTTCTCCTAGTCGCTAAAACAAGATAAACTGCGGAAGATTTCTCGGCCCAAAAGTCCAAATGTACGTCATTTTAACAAGATAATAGAAAGCTAAGAACCTTTTGACCTTTTTGTCTCAAACATCATACTCTTTGAGACGGACAAAAAGTGTGATGCACACGCACAGACACAGACTTTTTCACATCCTAAAAACAAAAAAGTCCCAATCCTAATGTGTGTGTGTGTGTGTGTGTGTCCTCCAGCTGGACAAGCTGGTGGAGAAGCACCGCGAGACGCACCGCAGGATGATGGAGCAGCTGCTGCTGGCGGAGAAGTCCTACAAGCAGGCGCTGTGCAAGTTGGAGGACGAGAAGAGGAACCACGGCGACTTCATGAGCAAGAGCGACGAGTTCACCAACCTGCTGGAGCAGGAGCGAGAGAGGTCAGTGCTGGGACGCCAACAGCAAAAACAAGGTGGACGGCGCGAAGTGAACTCACGAGGGGCATTTGTGGAGGCAGACATGTCGGAAAATCTCACAATCAGCTCAAGCAGAGTAGAATGAATTATTAACGGCAACCAGTGCAAGAACGAAACAAGTGTCTATATGACTCAAGACTAAAATAATATTTATTTATTTAGCATCGTTTGAGTTTGGCGTCTGGGCTCTGTCCTCATCACTCCCAGCGATGTGTACAGCAAACATAGGAATACTTAGAGAGCTAGAAATATAGGAGTGATGAGCTTGAATCCCCCCTTTGGATAGTAGACTTGAGCCCAACAGGTGGATGCCGTGGAGGTGGAGGGAGCACAGCAACGGAGCAAGCATCAAAGCAGGCAGGTAGGGCAGGAGGGACTGGCTGCTTTAACAAGCCGGCCAATAAGGGCGTGGAAGTATGTGGCGTTGTCAAGTTGTCAGACAACTTGACAACGCCACCTGCTTCCACGCCCTTATTTGAAGTAGCTCCGCAAGCTATGCATCATTTGTATAAAATAAATGAAATAATTCAGGTAAAATGCAGCAATAAAGTCCATTAGAATAGCAAGAAAAAAATAACATAACATTTAAAACCACTTGAATATGGAAATGTTCTAATAGTGACTGTGCATCAAAGAAAGTACTATTCTCTATTTTATTTGAGTCCTAGTTATCTGTTATCCCCCTTGATGAAGATAAATTTCCCTCTCTAAGTAATAACATGAAAACCAACAGAATCTAATAGAAAATACACAGATTGGAAAACGCAACAGAACGGTTATCATATTGTGGGCTACTCCACCCACAGGTCCAGGTTGAGGAGGGAGGTTATTGCACATATCTGTATATACAAATAGCCTATCCCATATACATAACTTTATTCCTTTTACTTCTATTTTGTACCCCCACTCCGTATTGCCTTTTTGAGTCTTATTTTATTTTATTTTATTTTATTTTATTTTATTTTATTTTATTCATTCACTGAATTACATTTTAGGAATCAGTTAGTTTCAGTTAGTTGCTAGGTAGGAATTAGGTTAGCTATAATGTTCGGTTTAGTAACTATTGTGCATAATCTCCGGGTGCGTTGCAAAGACATTTCACTGCATATATGTATAAACGTATGTATATGTACGTGACGAATAAACCTCTTGAATCTTGAATCTTGAGACAAAGACTTTTCCCAAGAAGGATCTGCCCAGGTGTGGTTTTTATTAAGACAGAACGAGAAAAGTTTGCTGGCAACAAGGACATAAATAACATTTGGGGTTTGTCAAGTCGTCGGCAGCAATCTGGTCGGCGGCTCTGGCCTGGGCACCACGCCTCCTCACCGAAAGACAAACCACACCTTAGAAAGCTCTCCCAGCAGGGTCGGACCGATCAGCGCCCATGGTGCTGATCAGGCCGACCTGGAACAGCTGTGCCGGCGCGGGAATAGGCCAGCGCTGTACCCCGCAGACTGAGGCTAAACCAAGCCCCCTCCGCTGCCACACATGTGTCAGTGACACACACACACACACACACACACACACACACACACACACACACACACACACACACTAATCACACCACACCATTGCACGTTGGCTGTAAGGAGGTTTTCCTTTTGCATTGTGAGTTGGCGTGACGCGCCATGTCTGTTCTGCGTTACGAAAAAATATCGGAGAGTCCGAGCTCATGTTTGACAGATGCCAGATCGCCATGGCGACAGCTCACAAGGCCATTTCGGAGTCTTTTCTTTTTTTCCATATCCGAGATTCCAGATTTCAGCTTGAGTGCACACGTGTGTTTAGCAAGTTTTAACATCTGCCATTTTCATCTGCCTCTGTAACACACAGCCGTGTTTGTGAGGTTGTGCTCTTGTGTGTGTGTGCGTGTGTGTGTGTGTGTGTGTGTGTGTGTGTGTGTGTTCCGCACTGTCTTTCTTCTTACCTCATTCCATCCCTGAGTTGTTTGTCCAGACAATTCTCACTAGAGACATTGTATATACATTTCCCTCCATCCACATATTAATGAGTTATGCTACATGTCTGTAAGGAGTCGAGTACAAGGGGGGGACACTAACACGGTTAAAGTTTAATTTGAGGCCTTGTCTACACGTATATGAAATAATAGTGCAAGGATGTTTTGGAAAATCTCTCTGTCCGCACGAGAACGGAATGATTTAAATGCAAACATCGGCACGCCAGTCCAGTAGTGGGTGATACTATGTCCTAAAACTTGGTGTCAAACACCACAGAAGAACATTAGGAGCGTGCGTATCGACCTTCTTTATAATATTCACACACAACACTGTACGGAGGCCGCTCCTGAAGTTGGAGAGACTTTTTCAACTTTTAATGGAGACACAACAACACGATGGTCGTCGGGCGTCGCTCGTAGGTTTCTGACGCAAGTTGAGGTGCTGACGTCAGCGTTTTCAAGAAGCTCCGTTTGACTTCCACACCGACACACGGAAAAATGAGATTTGAAAAAACTCCATCCTGGAAAGTGTTTTCCCAAAGCTTTGTTTCCAGTTCCTAAAACACTATTTCGGTGTGGACGGAAGGGTAAAACACAGATATATGTGTGGACAGGGCTGCAGTTTTATGTAATATTATTATGGATCCAGCCCTGAAGGGGCATGTGCCAGTTAACAGATGGCTGATACTGATGACTGATACGCACCAGAGTAAGTTTTACAAAATTAAAACCTCATATCACTGTCAGAATTTATAGACATTCCAGAGATATCAATGTACACAAACCTCCTGAATTACAATTTCTATTAACAATAACAATAAGCAATTACATTATACAAGTAACATGTATTCATTGTGGATGTGTTTTGAAATACTTTCATTCATTCATTCTGTGTTTTTGGTGTAGCCCACTATACGACATTTATTTCATTTTATATCCTCTACAATTGAAAACGGTTAAACCACTTACCTTTATTTATAGGTTTATAAAACAAATTATTTTTGTGAAGACAGTTTTCTGTCGATTTACAAAGTGCCATAACATAATTATGTTCCCCAAAATGGATTAATATTTGTGATAAATACCCATGCTGACAATATTGACTAAACAAATCGTGGTTATCATTTTAGCCATAATCGTCCAGCCTTACTTCAGAAATATGTCCAGTCTGGCTAAAATTATGGGGAACACAATAATGACAGAATCTACGAACACAGAATCTACGAACATGGTTAAGGTGTTGTTTAAACACCTTAACTGTGTGTCACAAGGATCCCGTGGTTTAAATTTCATCCAAATCGATCCACATATGGAGCAGAGACGAGTGAAAAACCGAACAACACTGATCCCAAATATTCAACTGTCTCGGTTATCTGACATGTCCCTATTCGTAAACAAAATGAATGAGATGACATCTACAGTAAAACGCTTTATGACGTCATCATACTATTTACTATAAATGTACAGATTCAGATTGAGAATGTCCATTGCCACCGTGTCCAGTGTGCGGCGTAGACTCTGTAGTTGTTTGACGTTACCAACTATCAAATTACGTGTGTATTTATGTACCTTCTTACCTGGTAGAGGTCGGTAGATCTGTTGTATTGATATATTATCTCCATAGTCCCCATTACTTTGCTAGAATAATGAAAAATAAGGAAAAATAATAATAATAATAATAATAATAATTTTCCAAAACAACTGAAGCGACTGACTGATGTGTTCAATATCCAGCGAGGCGTCGGACAAACAGAAGCCGTGCAATGGTAATTACTCAGAGAAATACCACAATGTTTTTGGTATTTAATTGAAACATAACTTTTTGAAAGTTTAATTCAAGGAAAAAAGTCAACAATTCGATTCCGTCGAATCGACTGCTATCGTAAATCTACGTGAATACATCATAATTGACGTATACAAGACACAACGTCACTACCATCACTGAGACTCCAGATGTATTTACATACAACAAGGTAAGTAACAAAAATGAAAATATTTCGTTTAAAGTAAAAAATATATTACTTTTTTTTTAATAAGCGTCATGTACAAACATTTTTCTACACCTAAACTTAACAAACTCTAATGAAAAGGCAGAAAGTGTTTGTATTATTAACAAATTTTTCTATAATAATTCGTCTCGACCTCTGGTTGAAATGAGATTGCTTCAAACGTAATGTCATGACTGTTTGATTCGTGGAATTACATGAACACAACTACATCATGTTTGTAAGTTCAGTAAATGTTGATCCATTTCACAATTTTTTTTAACGTGTACCTTAGATGAATAAACTGGAACCTGTGTATTGCTGCCTAAAGCTATTATTATTATTATTATTATTATTATTATTATTATTATTATTATTATTATTATTATTATTATTATTATCATAATTGTTGATGGTATTATGTGATTGCCATTGCTATATATTATTCTTTCAATAACAATGGGTATTCCCAGCTCGACTGTTAATACCTAACAAAAGACGAATAATATAATCTATAATGAAATCTAAAATACTCCAAAAACAATTTATCATCATGGGGAAAGGGAAGACGAAACGGAGGTTATTGGTATGCCAGTTAATGTAAGGGTTTGTTAAGATAAGACTTAATACAATGGCAGGATGAAGTTCTGCATAACATAATAGAGCTACTGCACACAGACACACACGCACGCACGCACGCGCACACAAAACTCAGTGCACTGACCCTTTACTTAATCAAGATACAGACATGTCATCATGATCACCCCCAAGCAGTAGGAAATGGAAAACCCCAAAGCAGCATTTTGAGTAAACGACATTTCAGTCGTCCTTCCGAGCCCTAGGCCCAGAATTAAGTTCAGCAACTTCTGTTCTGCTCTGTGTTCTTTTCCAAAACTGTCAAGAGCAGTGGGGCGTCTGAAAAGATGACAGCACACTGTACATACTGCAAAAAGCTAGTTAGTTCATCCTAATAATAAATCGGTTTTTGTATTTTTCAGCTGTTTGAAAATATTTGATTATAAATTTCATTTTTACTTCACTTTTTCTTCTAGTTTATTTTATTATTAATTCAAGCCTCCGTTTTTCAGACTGTTAAGATTTTTTGTTTTCATAAAACATGACTTTACACTGTACATACTGTAATAATTTAGTTAGTTCATAGTGATAATTAATATTTATCATTTATACGCTATAATAACGTAACCTGTGCATTGTATCACATTTTGTATATTCTGTATATTTTTATATTTTTCTTTCGGTTATTTGTATACATTTGACAATTTGTAATTTTTTTTTAAATTGTATTTTTTGTATTTTTTATTCTATTTAATTGTATTATTATTTATATTCTCCATTTTTTCTGACTTAAATTTTCAAGCTTAATCGTCTGTATTGAAATGCAGCAAACCTCACCACAAATGGTGAGGTTTGCCAATATGTAAATGTACCTGTCAGAATGAACTCATTCTGACTGTGATTCTGACGACAAACAGCGCTCTAAAAGCTGTTTAAAAGGAAAACAAATAAACAAACAAACATGGAGGAGCGGTTGGAGCTGCGCTGGGACGAGCGCGGCCCTGTTCCCGAGCTACAGCCGGCTTTCATTTCATGCTCGTTTAATTCATTGTTGCGCGATGCATTTTCGCGGGATGCGATCACTTCCCTTGTTCTGGGTCCTGGCGAGAGGCAAGTTGTGATTACATCCCCTGGTAATGCACACACACAGCCCCCCTCTCTCTCATTTCCTAATTTCCCCAAACGGGGACACAGTTCTAAACTTATCATCTGTAACCCGTAGAGGCTCATATAATCAGAAACAGAATCTGAATCTGTTTTTTCCGCCATGTACATTTACATACTGTATACTAGTAATTTGTTCTGGTAAGGTTTGGTGCATTTCTCCCCAGACAATTACTGTAGCATAGAAAAGCAGTCTGGAAAAAAAGGAGAATAAAATAATAAAAAATCAAAGTAATAAAATAAAATTTATACAAAATAATAATACAATTGATTTTCCAGTGACTTCCCTGACAGTAAACAGAAAACAAAATGAATACTTGCCAGGGGGCACCAAGCCAATAGATAAATAAAAATAGATATAAAAGAAAATACACAGAAATATTGTCATTTACCAAATAGTTTGACCTTTTTTAACTACCACAGGCAGTTACAGTTTTCACAGCTTTTTTTGTGAAGGGAACCTCACGAATCGTATTAATATACATTTCCAATTCTTTATAAAAAAGAAAAAGAGAGAAAAAAATATGAAAGGAGGCTTATTTTTTATGAATTCATATAGGTTCCGGTGGGGTCGAGGGTCAGGGGTCGGGGGTCGGTCTAAATTAGTCGCCGATGGAGCGCCTGTCCCTGAGTGATGACCTCATCGAGCGGCGGGTACGACGGCAGCAGCAGCAGCAGCAGTCAGCAGGGGTGTGAGAGTGAGAGCGGCGGCTTTAACTACCAACAGATGTGACTTAGAACATGACTTCAGTGCACACACGCGTATACACACACACACACACACGCACGCGCACACACCCACACACACACACACACACACACACACACACACACACACACACACACACACACACACACACACACACACACACGCACACACACATGCACACACATACATCAGACCAGAGCATAGAGCTCCCGCCCGCTGTCCTTTGTTCTCTCAGTGAGTGGGTTTTCCGGACCTTTTAAAGAAAGACTTTTAGGACTGAAAATTGTTATTCTGAATACTGGATAAATTTGAATGTAATATTGCTGAAATGTTCCTATAACTACTGAAGTTTGAGGTCGGAACCGCAGTGACAGTGCAAAGACTCGTCCACATGTACTGTAAATGGATATTTCTGAAAACACATTTATTCCCCTTCTCAGTCCATACGAGAGCGCAAGACCTATTTAAAACGCTGACATCAGCACGCCAGGCCAGAAGGGGGTGATAATATGTCCTAAAACTTGGTGTCAAACACCACAGAAGAACATTAGGAGCGTGCGTATCGAGCTTCTTCATGATATTGACTCACAACACTGTACGGAGGCCGCTCCTGAAGTTGGAGAGGCTTTTCAACTTTCAATGGAGACACAACGACGCGATGGTCGTCGGCCGTCGCTCCTAGGTTCCTGACGCAAGTCGAGGTGCTGACGTCAGCGTTTTCGAGAAGCTCCGTTTGACTTCCACACCGACGCACGGAAAAACTGAGTTTTGAAATATCTCCATCCTGGAAGGCGTTTTTCCAAAATCGTTGTTTCCAGTGACCTAAAACATCGTTTTGGGGTGGACGGGAAGCCAAAAAGCAGAGAAAATACATCTACTATCGTTTATAATATAATATAATAATAACGTTTATTGGAGCAATTCACAAATTAAACATATTTTTGTTCTTGTTTCTCTTTTTGTTGACATGGACCTGGACTTCAAATCTTGTGCAACATCAAATCAGAATTTCATTGGCTTGTATCTCAGACATTCTTTGCCCAATCCCTTAGCTTTTTGGGAGCTTTGTTCTCGCATGCCAATTTGGTTTACTTGGACTTATGTTTCATGAGGAGAAGATTTTCAAAGCTTTTCCAAGATGAAAATCTATCGAGACTGACTTATGTTCTGGAGGCAAATTTGTTCAGCATGAGTAATACCATCTATAATATTTCAATCTGAAACTGTATCTTGGTATATAAGCTATAATACCAAAGGTTTTAGTGGTGATATTTTAATGATTTGATTTTCTCATGCTTTTGGTTCATAACAATGTTTAAAAAAAACAAAAACCAAAAAAAAAATAGGAAAACCCTGACGTCACAGTCATCGCTGGCATTAACTTTTTTTTGGTTCATGACCTCTGATTCATTCACGGCTCGTGGAAGCGAAGCACAGAAAACCTGGAGGAAGTGGAGCTTCTTCATGTCTTTACGTGGAGATTTTATCAGATGAATTTAAATGGAACCAGCCGTTGCGAGTTTTTTTTTTTTTTTTACATATGAATTTTTTTTTCGCTCCCGAAAGCTTCTTGAATTGACCAAACAATAAAATCGAACTTCCAGCTGAGTTCGTGCTCCATCAAAGGACGACGTGGAAACAGCCATAAAGAGAGCCTGGACTCCAGAGGTTTAAAGGACACAAAGTCCCACGGAGGGTTCAAGACGCACAATGTGACAAAACGGGGAGCGTTCTAAAATACAAATTCTCTGAAATTCAGCTGAAAGGAGCCTTTCCAACTTTCAATACGGAAGCCCAGTAGCAGTTAACTCGACACGGCGCCACCTCCTCCACCTTTGAGGAGTTCACGGGGAACTCAATATATCTTCATGCCATCTGGAGGACTTATAGCCGGAGCAGGGTGACATCACTGTGCGTACAAGGTCTAGAACATTCCTTGGCCGTGCTGTCATCATGGCCAGGATGCTTATTATCCAGACCTGCCCTCCTCTCCCAAACAGAACACATCGTTTCGATTCTTTCTTTTTTTTTTCTTTTTTTTTTTTATGAGCTGGAATTCCAGGTTATTAATGATCGGCCGCCCCGCCGCCGCAGGTTCATCTCCCAGGCAGGGCTTGCGAGCTCTCGAGCGCGGGGCTGCATACAAGCGGCCTCAAAAAAAAAATTAAAATAAAATAAAAACCCTTGAGGAAGTTGTCGGGCAGCTGTTCCGCAGCATTTACACACGTATTCCGCTCGCACGCATGAACAGGATCCGTCCTCACCTCGCCGTCGTTAAGATGCTATCTGCGCTATCAAAGCTGTTTTGGTGAGGAGGCAGGAATCTGCCGCATCCATCAGCCCTCCCTGACAAGCTCGGCTTCCCCCGCTCCGAGCGCAGGGCTCTTAAGTCTTTCATGACTCGGAACGATACTGTGGCACACCTGTAGTCCTGCCCCCCCCCCCACGCATACTACACATTTCTACCGCCAGGTCCAGGCGTGGCCTGCGAAATTTGCTTTAAAGGACGATCCAGCGCAGAAAATTGAGAGCCGAGGGGAAAAAAAACAAACTGTCATTGAAGCTTTTCCTAATGCAACGGGAAAGGGTTAACGGCAGCCGGGGCACAGACGACGACGACTGAAGATGGTGTATTTTGTCGTATTTGGTTGTCCAGGCCAGAAATTGGCCAACTCCTAGTACACATTCAGTAAACACATTCAGCGCTGGATCTGGTGTACAACTTGGCTAACGACGGCCTTTGAGGGGGGCGGGAAGCGCGTTAGCTTTAGAGTGTGTTGGTATTAAAGACGACATCGAACCTCCTTTCAAAACGAGCATTCTTTTCCTTTGAGGAGAGGTTTCATCACGGCTTCATTAAACGGCGCCACGAAGAGTTTGTTTTCTTCCCCCTCCGCTCGAAATCGCTCCTTTTATGGAAGAGCAGCGCTCTGCAGAACATGACGTTGCTCAGATGTTTGCAGTGGTGATGCTGCAGCGTGACCCTGACCCGGGGGCGGGAACGGGACAAATATTACACATACACTGGACGTGACATGCGCGCACGTTTTGGGGGCGCATCTGTAAATACGTCAGAGGAGCAAACGTGCTGCTGTTCCCGGAAAAGCCCCGCTGGAAATGGTATGCAGCAGGGCTGGAGCGCCGTAGTCTGGAGTCTGTCCTCATTTTGGAGAACTTGTGGATCGGCCTGGCCTTGACTCTGAATGCAAAATATAAGATGATTTCGCAAGTGAAATCATGTGACTTTTTTTTTTTTTCCTTTTCTTCTTTTTTTATATTTGAGGATATTATTCTAATGGCATTCTTCAGTTTTTGGTGGAAAATTTTAGAGTCTTTCCCAGAGTCACACGAGAAGGTCGCAACCAGTTTCATCCCTGTGTGTCCATTACCAAAATAGCAACGGGCTGCATGCTAATTGTGTTAGCTCAACCCGAGGCTGCGGATGGGATCAACTAGCATAGCACCTGTTTCCCCTTGAACCTGGCCAAAGATAAAAAAAAAATTGTCATTCATTCTTTAGAAATTAATATCAAACGTAACATTTGATAAGTTCAATAGGAATATAATTGATTTTCTTTGAAATGGAAGCTGACTTACAGGCACCACAACAGCATGCGTGAACTCTGAACTCACATTCTAACCCACTGGTCTTGACATGTCTCACTCACCTTGGGTGGTCTTAACGACAACACTGGCTTGCAGTTTGGTGTTTATGACTTCACTTGGAGGGGTGCAGTAAAAATGTCCTTTAGTGAAGGGCTTTTAGCCCCTCATATAAAGAGACAAAACACCCAAAAGTTAAGACTTAAAGGGGTACTGTGGAAGATTCACTAGCTCTAGCTGTTGACATGATGAGTAAACAACCGTGAATGTGCGAATCCGTCATTTTTTTTTTAATCGATCCCATATTTTCTGCTTTTTTTTTTTTTGGATGGAAAGTTATAAGAAAAAGCCACTCAATGTGTTGACGTCATGCGGTTGCTACTCCATATGCGGTTTCCATTGTTGGTGGCGGAGTCTACCATCAGGATTGAGCAAACAAAGCGAAAGTCAGCCAGGGTTAAAGCCTAGCATAGTTGGGGTCAGCCAAACGTCGTTGTGGATTCACCTCAAGTGACGCAGAAAATGAAAACAAATCAATCGACAACGGCAGAAGAAGACAAACTTTTGAGGAACATGTCCATAGCCCCGGTGTACGTGATCCATTGACCAAAGCCAGTCCTTGAATGTTGCGCTCTGACATATTGACATGTGTCTGCAGCCTCAGCACCAGATAAACAGATAAACAGCTACTGTGTTTGAGCTTTAAAAAAAAAAAATAGAAAACCCTCTGTTTGAGTATTTGCAACTCTGAGACGGAGTGATTAGACCCGCAGAGCTGTCGCTGCACGGCCTGATGTCGTCACATCCCGCTGACAGAATGCCGCACTCACCACCCTCTCAGCGCTGGCTCAAGAGCCGGCTTTGAGTTAAGACTCAAGCCTTCCTTGGGCTTGTTGAGATGAAGGTGCGATCCGCCCTGCAACGTAAACTACTGCATGGTACTGTCCCAATGCGTTGTCCCCCTTTGCTGGAAAGATGTGAGAGTTTTGTGAATCCCACACGGCGGTCGGCGCGGCGCCTGCAGAGAGTCTCACGGTCTAGTCGAGCTTTGTTTTCCCGCAACCTCGCCGTGGGTAAAAAGTAGCTCATGTTCGCAAATATTTATTTAATCATCCAAGATTGTATGAGCAACATATGTGGAATTGTTCTGTGCGCAGGGTACCTCAGGGTTTAGGTATGAGACTGGACCAGGTTATCAGACTGGAAGGTGTCTCCCGTTAGTTATATGTGGAGATTTTGTTGATTTTTAGACTGTTTTTGTCCCGTACCTTGACGTGAGTCCATACATCACCAGTAGCTTCTCCGGTCACTGTGTGGAGAAGAAATTCATCTGGAACTTTTTCTGAAGCAGCCATTCGATTCCTATTTGCGCTATGCATGTGCTGCCCAAGAAGCTGTTTCCACGGTCGGTGGCGGGGTCCGCCTTTCCCGGTAGAAACACAAAGGCCGGGCGTGCCAAGGAAAAAACAAGACAAACCAATCGACGAGAAGAGGGAAAACTTTGGAGAAAAGAAAGTGACCGTTTTAGACCGAAGATGAGGGCGAACGCGGATGTCGAAAAAGAGACAAAATGCTGTCGTTTTGAATGGAATTCTGGTGCATCTGGTACACATCCTCAGGATACATGACCACTATGAAGCAGGTCCAAAGACATACAAAATTATGTCAAAAAAGCACTCCGAAGTACAATGTAGGGATCAGTTATAGATTATTGATTACAGTATTGCCAATGTTCTCCACAATCTGCCTATTAATCTAAATGAATAATTAGGGAAGCCCCTGCTGCTTGTTTGTAGCCTTAAACCTCTATCAAGGTTTCAAAAAATACCCCCAGAAAACCACTCGGGTATGGGAGTGATATGTGAGCTCATGTCAGGAAAGAGCTCAAAAAAGGAGGACAACTCTAAAACGTGGCTCACGTACAGTCGGACTGACATTTCTACTCTCGCCGTGAACCGTGCTCGGCCTCTGCCAGATCTGGAGACGTGAAGAAAATTTATGGCGGGACTCAAATTACAGACAGGGAACAGAGAGAAGCCCAACGAATGACATGGAGACTCCACACTGCGGAGGATACTTTTCGTCCGGCGAGCAGAAGCCCATATCCTCTGATTTACCTTCTGCTCCCGCATTCGTTCCAGCCGACACCGTCTTGAGTTACGTCTCGGCAAAACGTGGTGAGGGGAGGCGAGGAGCTGTTATGCCCTCCCCACCGCCACACCACCCGCCGTCCATCCAGCTGTGTCCGGCCGGAGGAAGCGACAGCCACAATCGGGACGTTAGGTCGAACATTGAGCCTGTAGCGGCTCTCGCGGCCTGCGAGGTGTGGGGGCTTCCAGATAGTGGAGGGAAGGATGTTGAATGACTCGAACATGAGCCCAAGTAGACGCCATAAAGACACGTTAAGATACATTTTTTGCCCATTGTGGCATTGTTTTGTTCATATTTGCAACAGAGTAACATGTCAAGACATGTCCCCCTATGAAGTGAATTTATGCAGATGTATTTATTTTTAGAGTTTTAGGTCATTTAGCCTCATAGTAGCTGGGTTTGGGCAGATTGTCGATGACATCGTCAGCCAGCGATCGATGGAGTCGATCGCGATTGACATTATTGACAAATAACTCGATATTTTTTTTATCCGGCAGGAAAAATCAGAGCATTGAAACGGTGTAGGTGCAGTTTACTGTGTTCTGAAACTAATCCATAAGAGCGGGAGTGGAGAGGAAGAGAGCGAGAGAGGCGCTCTCTCCCTCTCGCGCTTTCCACTCAGAGCTGTTTTGGATTTATTATTGATTATTTTTAATGCTCATTGCGTAGAAGTGTTCTTATATGGCGTGTAAAAACAACAAAAAAAAAAAGATGATGACATGATTTCCCTCTCGTTGGGGTGACTATGTGGTCTAACCCTCATTGTGAAGTGTGTTGTCTGAATCAACTACGACCACAGAAATGGAATTTCTTTCATATTCTTTCATATGGAATTTATTTTGTTTCCCTAGTTTCTTACTTGTATGGATACAAAACATTTATCTAACCGGTGCAGCGGGCATGGGGCCGGTCCTTTGGCGGCGGGGAGCAGAGGCGCTCCTCCGGCTAGAAGGCCGGCTTGGGGCGGTGCTGGAGTGGCTCGGAGCCCGGCGGGTGGGGGGTTCAAAGCGGTCCCCACGGAGTGGTCCCCACACTGCAAACATTTCATGGTCCCGCATGCGGAAAAAAAGGAAATAACCTCTGATTTAATTTGGGATTCTAAATCGGATGTGAAATGATCGAATGATACACGGCCATTCCGGTCTATTTATGTGTCAACGTCCGTAATGGAAAAGAGGTATCAGAGAATTGGAGTGGAGTTTTTTTATTTATTTCTCCTCCAGACAGCGGGTGTCAGTTCCCCGAATCCCATGCCGGTTTTCCGGTGTTTTTATTTTCGAGCTATTTATTTTGTTTCCTACTAGTATGAAACAACATTTTTAAACAGAACTGAGTTAAAGGACTGTCCTGTTCTGTCCCGTTCCAAAAATCTCCATGTCTCCCCGGTGTTCCGTTGTTATGGGACTTACTTTAGTAAAAACTCGATGTTTTTGTGTAAACAACTTTACTTTACTTGTAAATAATAAATCATGCACTTCTGTAATGGGGAGACCGCATTTGCCCAATTGGACTACCCATTGGGTTCTAAACGTGCGCCAATTTACGGCAATTTATAGAATCGTAAATTGGCAATTGGAATTTTGCGCAATCATCAAAGCCTGTTCGAAGCCATATAAGGTCACAATAAACTGAGCTCTCTGTGCCGACAAAATTTAGAGCAGATTATTCAGAGCCCCAAAAGATTGTTTTTTTCCTCATCTTGGACTGTTGTTATGTTTCTAATGTATGAAACATGGTTGGGCCCGACGCTGACTTTAAGAAGTGGTTGCCCAGTTGGCCACATGTAAGAGCTGTTGAACTGACAAAATGGAATTTTTATGATTTAATACTTGACTGATAATTGAGTGATTTCAGCCGGATTTTTCATAACCCAAAAATGTTCACCAATATTTTTAGTTTGTTTCCTTAATCTGAGACTTAAGTTATGTTTCCAATGTTAAAACATGACAGGGCCCGACACAAACTTTTAAGAAGTGGCTGGCAGCCATGCAACAGCTGTTGGCTAGACTAAGAGTTTGGTTGCCAAATTGGAATAATTAAATACATGAGTGATAATCGATAGATTGATGGATAGAGATCAGCTTTGCTAATGATGCAAAATAATTGACGACAATCCTTTTATTATAGAATCCAGTAAAGAATAATGGGGTATAGAGGGAGAGACGTTGAGATATTGTGCCTACATGGTATGCGCAATATCTGGTTGTGCCAGCAGGACTCCCGGGGTACTATTACTCTTTAAACCCACAAACAAACAATCTTACTTGTTTGCCGTTTTTGATGTAGTCAATCAATTTGCTTCTGTACATAGAGGTATACTGCACTTTTTTTTTTTTTTTTTTACTTGTGAAAAGTGCTTGACAGTGGCCCAAATCTGGTTGTTCGGGAGCGGGGCAACTGAGCAACAGTTACTGCCAAATTCTGGACATGATATGTATTCCTACTCGAGTCCTTTTACTCATCACTACTTCTACTTGTACTCCAGTAAATGACCTCTGCAGCAGCAGTTAGTCTGACTAAAAGAAGGATTCCCACTTCATATATTTGTATATTTAACCTTATCGACTGTAAACACTAAGGTAATGAGCCCTTCCATCAGGTGCCGCTCAGTCTTGAACTTTCCACACATTTAAATGCAACATACAGAGAAATTTTACTGCATTCGTGTAAGATTGAAAATAGCTCTCGTAACTTTCACCGGGCCCGAGGAAGCCCCTCATTCCGAGGTGGTAATAACTGTTAGTTATTGATGTTTTTACGAGGCCGCGGGCCGCAATTTAGTTTTCCTTGACGGAGTTGGTCTGACGTCTACGTCCAAAACAAACATCACTGTGTTTACTTGTTTGTTTGAAATCCCGACTCGGGATTTCAGACGACAGTAAGGGGATGTGTTAGGACCAAGCAGCCAGGCCGGGCGGCAGTAGCTCCAAGAAGAAGAGGTAGAGTGATCGTCCAGCAACCAGGTTGTTGGTGGTTTGATCCTCGGCTCGACCTGCCTAATTTGCCAAGGTGTCCCCTAATTTGCCAAGACCCCCGACCCCTAACAGCTCCCGGTGAGCTGGCTGTCTTCTCGCACGGCTGGCGCGGCTGTCGGTGTGAATGTGAGGCATGTAACATGTAAAGCACTTTGAGTGGCCTTAGTGGCTAGAAAAGCGCTTTATAAATGCATCCACAAGGTCAACTAAATTTGACTAACCTGGACTTAACCCAAACTGACCTGCCACAAGGAAAAACAGGGGGTGTATGCGTCCCGTCTCAGGAGACCAATATAAACACACATATAAACAGATTCACAACAAATCTTTTACCCCGCTCCAGAAACTGGCAGGAAACAGCTGTCGATGGGTAAATAAACAAAAGGACCGGAAAAATATTGTAAAGTGCCCCACAGAGTGCCCGTACGGTGGAGAAAACAGTGTAAAGTGCCCTGTAGGGTGCCTTCCGTAAGATGAGAAGGTTGGTGTGGGGTTTGCCGCTACAGGCCAGTGTTTACTGTCTGACCATGTATTTCCTTCTGTGACGTAAGGGAAAGCGAAGGGAAGGTTTCAGGGGGAGAGAAAGAAAGACCTTCGGGGAAGCGGCTCACGGGTCGAGCTGTGACATATAAAACCAAAACGGACAACTTTTTGGTGGGGTGCATTGGGGGGAGGGAGGGACCCAGCGGAGATCTCCCACAGGGGGGCCGAACCTCCGCCCGGTGCATTCTGGCCTTTGACAAGACGCGTGACATATCAGGAAATCGGAGCTGTACGGTCCCGAGTCAGCTCTGAAATTTATTCCCAAAGAGATGATTGATGAGGAGAACCTGCTGCCATACTACAAGGCCAGGATGTGGCTGGCAGGGGTTTGTTTCTGGGTATTTATGGTATCCTAAAGTGATATATCAAAATTACTGCACACATGTACCCCACATTCATAGTACGCCAAATTAGTTTAGTATACCAAAACTATGGTGCCATTTTAGTCTATAAGACACAATCTGCCTTTTCCAAGCTGAAATATATTTATTTAATTTCAATTTCAATTTATATATAATATAAAATAAGATAAAATCAATAAATATATAAAAATATATGTATGTATTTATTTATATTAATAGATGTATTTCTTTATATTTCTATTTATAGGTATTTTTTATTTCACAGTTATGTATTTCACAATAGGGCTGGATGATATGGCCAAAAATGTTATCATGATGTGCTTTTTTTACAAATATATAGAAGGATAACAATAATAATGCTCGATTTACAGTTTTAAGTGTATTCTCGTGGCTTGTCCTTTAACACTGAATAAATAAAATGAAATAAAAAATATGTAAACTAAAAAGAGAAATAAATAATATGCTGTATAAATATATCAAGGCTGCAGACATTCCTCTATTATCCCATTTGAATTTGTATTATTTTTAGTTTTAATATTCAAATTTATACAAAATTGCAATGCTCAAATTTAGTTGGTGGGGGCCGCACGGTTCGGCATCTCCGATCAGAGCGATCTTTTCTCCAAACAAAGCAAATAAAAACCTGCAGGACTTGCAAGAATGCAGAACGTTCCTGAAAAAACTCCGCCCGCGTTCTCACGGCCCGCCGGCAAATGCCGGTGGTTGGGAACCTCTGCACTGAAGGACATTCCGTCGGTGATGGTCGGGTTTATTTCCCGCTTTCATCGCCACATCAATGGAATTACTGGACATTCCAGAGGAGAGGGAAACGCGCCGGTGCGGACCTTGCACAGTTACCGGATTATTTCTCTCGAATGTGTGTTCACTGTGCAGCAAACTGCATGAACTTATATTGAACTTTATTGTTCATCACATGTGAATTGATTCGCTAACGTAAATCAATTCATATTTATAATCTATAATCAATTATTTATTCACAGAAAAATACGCAATGGAATGGCAATTTCAGCATTTGAATTATTTATTTTTTATATTCTAATTCTATTCGAATTTCATTACCGCAGCCATAAAATATATATAATAACACCATTGTCGTCTGAGAAGAGTCGAAAAGTTGACGAATCTGAGCTTCCTAAACGACAAATTGGCGTTTTAGGAAGACCGGGGAGAGAGCGGAGGAAGCACTGGCGCTCCTGCTGTACGATTGGCTGTTTGTGTCGCATGGTTATTTCTCTGCTGTACGATTGGCTGTTAGTGTCAGGTTTGTTTCTCTGCTCTGTACGATTGGCTATTTGTGTCACATGTGTGTTTCTCTGCTGTACGATTGGCTGTTCGTGTTGCTTCTTTGTAGGTAGAGGAAAACGGACCGTATCGAAAAGAAATCTCATGAATTTATCATTGTTATCGTGGGAAACTTTATCGGGAAAACTACCAAGATCATTTTATCGCCAAGCCCTAATTCACAACATGGAAAACTGTAAAAAATTGACAGTTGATGTTCCAATGGGCAAGGCACTTAATCCCCAGCCCAGTGGTCAGAAGTTAAAAACAGTTCATTATTAACATGATATATATACTGTATATGTGATCCACCGCAGACTTAAGGTACATTTGGTGGCTTTTGACTTTTTTTATTTTGCATCATTTGAAAGTGAAGAATCAGAGCTTCCAAACAAGGTGTCACTTGTACAAATCAAGCGAGTATTGTGTAATATAAATCATATATCATATCAAATATGTAATATTTGATATGATATATAGAAGTTACATAGTGCAAGAACAGGCGTTCGGGGGCGGCGGTTGGGAATGAAAGAGATGCCTTGCTCCATATTTCAAGTTTTAAGGTAAAAACTTATATTACTAAACCATATTACTATTTTAAGGTAAAGTTATATAGTGTTGCTTTAAATGAATACATGTATATGTTTATATATATAAATTATATATGATAACATTATTTCAAGTAAATAATGATATTTTGAATTACCTTTTTCAAAAGTTTTTTGTGTCCATATATATTAATATATATTACATATATTAATGTCAATTTAATCTCAGAATAATCTGCCTTTTCCAATATGAAATCTTTTTATTTAATGTTGGTTATTAACATGCTATATCCCCCAAAAAACATTATTTTCAGTAAATAATCATATTTTTAATAAACCTTTTCAAAATAACATATTTGTTTTTTATGTCCGTATATAGAGTAATGTAAATTTCTAAATTGTATTACTAAATTTAGCTAGTAATACTTTGAATTGTCAAAATCAAAATCTTTATCATTTATTTGTGTCCCACTGTTTGTCCCACCCCTATAAAAATTTCAGAAATGCATTTGAAAAAAAGATAAAATGAATAGATCAAAAAGTATCACAAATAAGCATGTTTCATTGTATGAGCCACTTTAAGCAGTGACTACATAAAATTCACATTGATTCTTAATAATGCCTTCTGTGAGCAAGGAACTCACGTTTTAGATGAGGAATGTGGAAGTAGTAGTTCAAATAAAATAAAAAAAATCTACAAGCCCACCAAGACGCTGTAAAAACTCAGCAGAAATGTAATTCGAGTCTCGCCGAGCATAATATAAAATTGTAACTTTTTTATGGTAGGAGCGTACGTATGAACCCAGATCAGTACGCTTGTTAATAAAGTTCTACATCAAACCAGACTCTCAGAAGGCCAATAACTGAAAATCACGGCCTCTGAATGGAGACGAGACATTTTGGAAGGCAAATGTAAGTATGACTGCAAAACAAACTTTCACTGTTCGTATAAACACCCTTTATTTGGATTAAAAAATGTATAATGGATAAAAAAAAGTAAAATAATTTATCAATAGATAAATAAATGGATAAATAACTAGATCAATAAAATGAAATTAAGTAACCAGAAGTAAGTAAACTGACTCTCCCCAAAATGATATTTTCATCTATATGTTTTTACTATATTACATATACATATATACAGAATAGTGATGCTATACAGTATATGCTGCTAAAGGCAAAGGCCTTTAATTGCCTTTTATCCAGATTTTAACACAGTAGTAGAGTAGCTCGTCACCCATTTTAATGAAACGTGTCCGACTGTCCTGGAATCTGTCGCCCCATACACAGACAGAAGGTCAAATGAAACGTTCCAGCCCTGGCTGAATGAATCCACCCAGGACCTAAAGAGAGACTGTAGGAGAACGGAACGGAAATGGAAAAAAGAGTGCTTTAAACGTATTTTACGAGGTCTGGAAAGACGCTATGCACAACTATCATAGGGCAGTCAAAGAAGCAGGAGCAGCTTTCTTCTCTAACACGATTGTTGCAAACCATTCCAACCCCTAAAAATTGTTTTCAAGGTGATAGCCTCCGTCATCACCCCCTCCCCCCTGCCGTCTAAATCAGGCCTCACCAGAGACGTGTGAGGAGGTTTTTTTTTTTTAACTCTTTTGTGAAAAAAAAACAAACAAACAAAAAAAAAACGCTGAGATTATAAGCCAGGAAATAACACCCCCTGACCAAGTTATACATGCTAGTAGGGTCATTAACAGTTATTTTAGCAATTTTGAAACCGTCACTATCATGTTTACATGAAACTCTATCCCACATGAAATCAACCACGTGCAGCCTGGATATTATCCCCACCACATTTCTTAAAGAGGTGATTGACACAATTGGACCCAGTTTATTGTCTATTATAAATAGTTCACTGGAGAAAGGCATTTTTCCTTCTGCTCTTAAACATGCTGTGGTCCATCCTCTTTTAAACCAAACCTTGATCCCTCTGTTCTCAACAATTTTAGGCCCATTTCTAAACTGTCATTTCTTTCAAAGGTTTTGGACAAGGTTGTATCAACCCAGCTTTTGGCTTTTATGTGTCATAATAACATCTTTGAGACATCCCAGTCTGGTTTTAGAGCTTTACATAGTACAGAAACTGCCCTCCTCAAAGTAACCAACCATATCCTTTTAGCAGCCAATCAGAGGGGTAGTGCAATTTTAATTCTTTTAGATCTAAGTGCAGCCTTTGACACTGTAGCTCACGCCATTTTAATTGACTGTCTTAACACCCGTGTTGGCTTTTAGAATGGACCTTCGCAGCCTCCATAGGTAACGACCCATCCTCTACAACACACATTACCTGTGGTGTACCGCAAGGTTCTTTTTTAGGTCCAGTTTTATTTTGAATCTATGTGCTGCGTCCTGTCCAAATTATCCAAAGACACAATGTCTCTTTTCATTGCTACGCAGACGACACACAGATATACCTTCCTCTGGGACCTGGTGACCCAGACAGCCGAGCTGCAGTTGTAGGTCCTCTCAATGATATCAACTGTTGGATGGCACAGAATTTTCTTCAGCTCAATAATTCAAAATCAGAAATCATACTGTTCACTCCCCCAAATTCAACCGGTCAAATTGAGTGGCCTTGGCACTCTGTCCACAAATGTGAAGTCTGTTGCCAGAAACTTGGTAGTACTATTTGACTGTTGACATAAACTTTGAACAACAAATTTAAAAAATGTTCCAGTCCCGGTGCTGCTTTCTTCAACTGAGAACCCTTTCAAGAATCAAACCAATGCTATCACACAGCGACATGGAAATAGTAATCCACACCCTCATTTTCTCACTCCCTCCTTTCTGGCATCAACCAAAAGTCACTCTCCCGCCTCCAACTAGTTCAAAACGCAGCAGCTCGGCTTCTCACTGGTTCCAATAGACGACACGTCACCCCAATCCTGGCTTCTCTTCATTGGTTCCCTGTTCGGTTCAGAGTCGATTTTAAGATTTTACTGATCACTTAGTGACCACGTCTGGGTCTGACTCCAAACTACATAACAGATATGTTGACCCCATATGAGCCAGTACGCAGCTTCAGATCAGAAAAGTGCATTAATGTACTGTAACGCTCCTTAAAATCAACATCAACTCTATCTCCATATTACAATGACCTAAATCCCAGAGGATATTGAGTCTCATATCACAATAACGATATATCGCCCGGGCGCGGATCTTTATCAATAATAGCTTGCAGAATGTATTGTGTCACAGCAGATGAATAACATTTTTTGGGTTTCATAATTAGTTCTGTGTTATGTGTCAAGATGTTATTGTTGTTGCCTCAATGCCAGCGCAGAGAACATCAGGGAACATTCTTCCCTGGTATTACCCATAATCCCTCTGACACCACGCTACAAACTCCAGCCAGTTCTTGTAAAGGGTTCAGTTTGCCAAGGAGGAGGTATCTGTGGTCTGGAATGAAACAGGGAATAAATGCTGTGCCTGGATCTCTCTAATTTAATGTAAGTATAGCATGATCTCACCCCTAAAGTACACTCTGCTTTTTTTTTCTCTCAAACAAAGAACGTTATGAGCTCACATTTCAAGAAGCCATATATTACAGGCACTTTTAGACGCAACCCGCAACACACACGCACACACTCAGGCATAGTGACTTTTGGGGGAGTTCTGCAACACTGACTTGGTTTCACTGCGAGGCATTCAAACTCGTGGATTCCTTTTATAAATGGACTGGAATGGACTGAACCTCTCAGTGACCTCTGACCCCAGAAGGCACTGAGATGATGAATATATACTG
Source organism: Zeus faber (assembly GCF_960531495.2). NCBI lineage: Eukaryota > Metazoa > Chordata > Actinopteri > Zeiformes > Zeidae > Zeus > Zeus faber. The sequence goes on along the minus strand of NC_137189.1, from coordinate 29,873,449 downwards.
TAGAGTAGAATTGAGTAGAATAGAATGTCATGCCTTTGGCAGGTTGATTAAAATAAATAATAATAACAATTATAATGATAATAATTATGATGATAATGATACTACTGTTAATAACATAATAATAATACTTATCATTATCATCTTTATTATTATTATTATTATTATTATTATCATCAAAATATTATTATTGTTAACATAATACAAATATTTAAAAATACATTTAACCTTCAATTAATAGATTTTTTTTTCTGTATACACATCAGTTGGGTGTAACATTTAGGGCTGCAAGCATGTATGGTTAAGGTTGACGGTTAAAATCCTGAGGACCAGCTGCTACTCTTCTTATGCTACAGGCACTTAATCCCCAACCTAGTGGTCAGAAGTGGAACACTGTTGTCATACTAACAGGCTATCACATGCAATATCCAAGCAGAGAACTCATATTTTAGTTCGGGAAACTTAGAAAGTAATTCGCACATCACCAAGGGCCACGTAGAGTACCTATCTATAGGGCAAACTGCATGATGATGAATTAAAAACGCTGTTCAACCTCCACCATCGCCGTGCGGACAAAGCGATCCATGTGATTCCTAAATGCTTTTTTTGGGATCCGTCCAGATGAGAGCCATCTGCTGCGATCCGTCACTGAGGTGAGACCGCGAGAGCTGCGTCCAGACGGTGACATCACCCAGAGCAGAGACGGGATCAAATCCAAGACTTAGACCTTTCATTAACCCCACCACCACCCTTTCCTGATCAAAGCCCCTCACGGTCCTTTAGAACCGGCTGGTGTCACTATTATAGCCCCGCTCACGTAATTTATAATCATTCGAGCGTATTTATAGAACTTACAACAAATAGTCCAAACGAGGAGAGAAGAACGGAAAAAAAAACAAGCGTGAGGTTGATGGCGCACGCAGGGGAGGGATGGTAGAAAGCACCTGATTTGTGAGTCACATGTAAACAATAAGAAAAATCACTTCACCTTCCAATACAAACCCTTTGCAGCTCCTCACTGTGTTTGAACGCAGTACGATGGGGCAAAGCCTCACGTCAAAGCCTAAAAAAAAGTTACATCCACTAAAACAGGAAACCCACATTATAGTCCCACGTGTATTTGTTGAACATGTTTACATAAAGATAACATCGCATTTCATTTAAAACGACTTTTGTGCAAATGCTGTGCAATGCATTCAGAGTGCAATGTTGGCAAGAGCAGATTGCCAGTAGGAAGCGATCAAACTTCCTGTTTCTAGTTTTGAACATTGGCCGGGTGGGTGCAGAAGAGCCAGTAGAACCCTGAAAAACCTGATAAAAATGCACTGTTGTAAAAACTGTCTCAGTTTCCCATTTTATACTTCAAACAAGAAGTTGTGCCGCTTCCTACTGGGAACCTGCTGTAGCCAACGTTACGCTCTGAATGTGCTGCAGGAATAAGAAAATGTAGTTTTAAATTAAATCCGAAAATTACTGTTATGAGTAATGAGTGTTAACAGGAAGTGAGGAGACAATAGAGTGAACGGCGTCCAGGACTGGCCCGACGAGCGCCAAGCGTCTCATCCTCTGTGAACGCTCTGGGAGGGCGGTGACCTCATCCAGACGGCAGACCACACACACACACACACACACACACACACACACACACACACACACACACACACACACACACACACACACACACACACACACACAGAATACACAACCAGATGCATAGAAACACAATAGAAATACACAACTACAATTTTGCTGAATAAACAGGAACACAATAACACAAAAACTCACACACACACACACACACACACACACACACACACACACACACACACACACACACACACACACACACACACACACACACACACACACACATTATTGTACTAGTATCAAATGGGCACACCCACAATGAACACACCTGGTGTGAGGACCCATGTTCCTGGTGCACTTCCAAACCAAAAAATAGTTAATTTGGAGACCGGTCCTCACAAGTCGGTCCGCACACACACACAAACACGCACACACGCACACACACACACACACACACACACACACACACACACACACACACACACACACACACACACACACACACACACAAAGCACACACACAAAGCACACTTGTCTCGCTGGAGTAGCATCCAGCACCACGCCCGCATCCTGACTCCCTTTCATTTACATTCCTGTCGTACATGGCGAGGTGAAGCTCTATCTGGGAGGAACCGCGCTGAGTCTGCATTTGGCAGCCATGATGGAAATGCTGACAGGACGTCAGGAAGATAAGGAGGAGAGGGAGGGAGAGGGGGAAGAATGTTTCATTTAAATAACAGCCTTTTTTTTGAGATGCTTGAAAGTGTATCTTCCCTTCATGTCACGGGAGCTAGGCTAGCTGATCCCCTCTGCAGCCATGCATTGAGCTACCACAGCGAGCATGCACAACTAGAGTACCCCTTTAACATATTAATGATGGTATCTGCTGAGTAGGATTTCACCACTGGATTTAAAACAGAACTTATTGGCACAGTCAACTTGACAGAATCAAATATAATGTCACATATAGCAATATAAACACTGTAAACCAACAAATGCTAGGAAAGAAACAAAACATGTGAAACGCATAAATAATTTTGACCCAAATTTGGAATTTAGAATTCGGACCCATAGGAATCCGAATCAGTTACGGCTCAATTTGTTGTTCAACCTGTTACAGTGTCTTGGTTTGCGTTTCTAAATTGCCGTCATCCCTCGAATCCCTGCATATAAGAGGGCATTGCTTTCGCAAACGGTCCCTCTGAGTTTTTTGCCGTTGAGTGCAGGGCTTGCAGAACCACATCATGAGTGGACTATATCAGATGATGACTTAATATATCTGGCCTGGTTTTTATGGTTTCATGGGTGTGTTCTGCGCTGGGAACGGCATCGAGAGGACGGAGCAGGATTTTGGTACGAGAGAGAAGGAGAGGAAAGAGAGAGTGGGAGTAGGAATGGAAGAGGGATAGGAAAGGGGAGAGAGAGAGACGTACACTGGGGAACTGGGTTAGCTGTTGTATGGGGAGAGAGAAAGTATAATAAAATTGAATATTATATATTTGTTGTTTGGCTAATTTAGTTGATTTCTATTTTCTATATTTACATTTTTTTAAATGTCCTTGATTTATACATTTTCTTTTATAAATGCGTATGTTTGCATTTCATTGTAATTTTAACTTCTGTTAAAACACCATTGTAAATGGTTCCTCGAGGGGAAATACAACTTGATTTAGTGATAATATTACAGTTTAGGCTTCTTCCGAATTCATTACTCAATGCATGAAGGAAAGAATGCTGGTCAGACAGACAGGCAGAAAGATGAAAAGAGGGATCAGCAGAGGTATGGATGTTTACGAGTTGATAATTTGAGGGAGCCCAGATCTTTACGCCCTGATTTAGGGGGATCCTCAGGACGTCTGAGGTCAAAGCTAATCCCACTGGAAGCGGCGAAGTCTCAGATCCACCCTGCTCACCTGACAGATGGAGGGATTAGAGGGAGGGGGGGGAGAGTCTGTGTCCATGTCCCGGTCTCTATACTTTTGTTCCAGCACTTCTCTTAACATTTTTAAAGTTCTGAGATCCGCTTTCGTCGATGGTACGCCAGAGCTTTCTGCCGGTAACTCCCTTGAGGAGTTTTAACATCAAATACTCTGTTACCATTGTGTTAGGAATGGTATTGGAGGTTATTTAAAGGAAGAGCCGTGGTTCCGCGTCAACGACACCAGTGTTTAATCTGCGGCGTCTACTGCGGTGGTGAGCTTCTGCTTCCGTGGCGGTTCTGCACCCCGGCTGCGGTACGCCGCCAGAGCACTCGGCGGCGGCGTTTCTTTGCTTGCACTCGGTCGAGAAGAAAACCGGAGTAACGTGACCGGGTCGCGAGGAGAAAAAAAACATGGAGGGAAGCCTGGGGAAGTGTAAAAACAAGGAAGTTGTTCAGTTCTTCCATTTGTGCAGACATGGCGTCATGTCCAACCGAATGCTCTGCGCTATTTCCCGCCGTGAGTTCGGTTCCATCCGGCAACCGTTGTCCTTTTTCCGACGATCTGTCGCACAAATGTTGTGGACCTCTCTGCCATCTCTCGTCCACTTGAGCCGCGATGCTTTGGCTGCCAAGTCGAATGCGGAAATGTGTGGTGGGAAATTACGCGGCGAAAACACGTACGGAGCCCAAAGTAAGCGGGCCAATCGCAGCGCCGCGGTGCCCTACGCGTGGTTAGATCTTTGGAGAGGCGCACGTATTTTGACAAGCGATGGTAAATCTGCCTAAAGAGCCTAATTTTGATCGATTCAAATCCTAAAAACAGCCTCAATACTTACTCAGACTCATTTAATTGAGCTAGTACGAGATACCTGACGCCTGCCTACAACCTCACCAAACAATGTCCGAAATCTTTGTTTATTATTGTTTATTACCGTCAGACTCTCCCAGCCAGCAATCCTGTTGGTGTGTAATGAAGGATTCTGTCTTTGTCGCCGCAAATTCGGGCGTGGATGTGAATTCCGCTCAAAATCACCAACTGAGAGCGTCACGTTGCATGGGATGCACCTAATACACAGTCTTTTGTTCGATCAGGGAAAAGGCAGATGGAGAACTCTCAATTTTCCGCTGTTCTCGGTTGGCCTTGGATGGACAGACGGTCGATAACTGAGAATTCTCAACCGGCCGCGAGGAAGGCATGGGCTCCCCGACACCAAGAAAATGTCCAAAATCCAGTTTGACATTTCAATGTGGATTCCCTCGGAGATGTCCTTTCTTTTTCCCTGAGCTCTGTTTTGATGGCTTGACCACGTGGTGCAGTAGAAAAAACAGGACTGAGGAACCGAAAAAGCTACCGGGGAGGGAGCGGTCACATCCTGGCAGTGTGTTTCAGTATGAGTGTCAGCCGCAAAAAAGGAAGTTTTGTCCTTTTGAGACAGAACTTCTCACCCTTTCTCACTTACAGTCAATCATGCTCTAAATATGGCCGCCTTGCTCTGAGTTATTTATTTATCTATTTATTTATTTATTTATTATTATTATTATTTATTTTATTTTTTTTTCCGATTTGAAGGTTTGAAACGCTGCACGTCTGCGCAAAAAAAAAAAAAGAAAAAAAGCCGTCGGAAGAGCCTCGCAAAGCGCTTCAGATTTACATCAAAGTATGGAGAGCTCGGAAGATAATGACTCTCAGCTGTGGACGTGGACGTCAGCGCACATGTGCAGCACACAAGCATACACACACACACACATACACGCTCATAAACACATACAATAAACACACACACACACACACACACACACACACACACGACCAAAGACACATGTACGCATGTGTGTCTGTAAACATTCACCCATAAATTTCTCACCCAGTCGCAGTGAAATCCTCTGTGAGGCATTAGCTGCGATGGACCAGTAAATTAAAGCCTGCCGGCCAGCCCCAGCCCTTCAATCTGGAGTCCTGCGTGTGATTCCTGCCCATAATTCCTAAATGATATCACTGCTCAGCGTCATCGCGTTGCGCTTCCAGTGTTGGGGAAAGATTAAGAAGGAAAAACCTCCCGATGCCCAAAACTCAAACTTGAAAACCTCACACATTAGTGTCAGTCTCACAGTGACCCAGAGTAAAAGCTATTTTGAAGGAGGGATATCATTCTGTGCAGGGTTAAGGGATCATGTCACTATTCTAATGGTGGAAAGTTTAGTGCATTTTTAGGAGAAGTATCTGTACTTACTTTATTCTATTCTATTCTATTCTATTCTATATTCCATTTTTGAGGCTTTCGACTCTTGCCAAGCAGATGGTGGATGTGATTGACTGAGGCCCCTCATTGATGATGAATGACAATTTGCCAACCAAAAAAGGGAAGCAGGAAGAACACCAAGGAGTAGCCGCACGTCAGCCACTGCAGCAGCATTTCAGAATACCTGTTTCTTATCGCACTGAAGTGGTCGCTCCCGCTACGATTCCACTTCATGATGACACATCTCATCTTGGTCGTCCTTTTAACGCTGTCTGCAACCCTTATTGAGATGGCATGGCACGTTTATTAGTAGAGCACGTTTCATGGGCAAGGGCAGATTTCATACACAAGGGCAGTTCAAAGGCATTATATAACAGCAAAGAGGAATATAAGAGCATAGAAATAAACAGTTAAAAACAGATAGGGATATTGAAGTGCGGTTTCAAACAGGCCTACAGACTTGGATGGAAGGACTCTCACCCACCTAGAGACTCAGCAGGACTGCTACTACACACCCACGAACAAACATCTAAAA
>NC_137189.1:29804669-29862169 GCF_960531495.2 Zeus faber | reverse complement strand
CTTTTTTTTAATGTTTGTAAATATGAGATATGGAGATACTGTGGCCATCACGTGATGTTTACCACGCTGCCACCTCGCTTTGAACGGTACAGCGACCGCAATCCTTCGTGTTGTCGATGAAAAAGGAGGTGGTATTAATAGCTGGGATGGCGAGCACACCCTACTTTGCAAAGCAAACAACTTGTTTGTAGCGTAGAAATGCTGTGTTTGCCACACGGATAGTGTGGCGTCTGCAGCGCAACATCTGGTTTGGGTTAAAGGCCAGAGCTGCTGCTGCTGCTGGAGTCATGGAATTTCAACCCACTGGATGGAGATCAAACTCGTGATGCTCGCTATCCCTGTCGTGGTTCTCCTCCAAGCTTGTTACCGACGTTCTCTGCAACTTTGTTTTGGACTGCGAGGACGTGCGTGAAATCCATTTAGTCACAGATAGCACCGGTAGGTAAAGACGGGAAACACTGGACTCGGACCCCGTTGTCATACCTACCTATGTTTGGGAGCTTACGGCAAGGAAAACCCCGGCACATTGATTTACTCCGTCAAAAACGGTGAAACAAGTGAGAATTTAAAAATACAGGTTATAATTACATAGGATCATTATCACTCAATTATAAAATGATTGAAATTCGGCAACTAATTAGTCTTGGCATGGTTGCCAACTTGGCAGCCACTTCTGAAAGTGTCGGTGACATGTTAAGACAAGCAGGATTTTTCCTTTTTTGTACAGATGGCTTTAACCCGCGGCATATCACGTTGCCTGAACCTTCAGTGGTAATTTCTCACATGTGGGGAGTTATACGTCTAGTCTCATGTTGTGTAAGATGTCACACATTGCACTAAATATGTTCTATACCAAGTGTGCCAGACTTACTGTGCCATTATGTTGTCAAAATGTTTCTGCAACCACTGTCACCAAGACCGTTTCCTGGACATTTGTTGAACTTGGTGAATGAAGAGGCTTTGGCCAGTTGTTTCTGTCAGAGAACATGAGCAATGCAATAGTTAGCCGGATCTGTGTGGGCTCCACACAACCCCATTGTTTGAATAAGATTTCATTCCGGATTGCATTTTCCCCGGGACAATAGGAGCAGTGAGAGGCGATGGATATTAATCTGATAATGGACCTAAAAAACTCAGTGGAATTCAGTGCCAGCTGCGCTGAGACAGTCGCTGGCCTGATTGTTTCAGATGCATTTCTTTATTGAGTTCTCAAGGGTAAATGTGAGGTATGAGAAGTACAATGAGGACTGAGCGACGTGCAACTGGTGGCTCTGTGCAGGTCAAGGTGTTTAAGCAGAGGACAGATTTTCTTTTTTGCAGAATTCCAATTGGATCATTTATCTTTTGAGATCATAGCGCAGAGTGTAGTTGCTTTAAAAATTGCCGTGCCATCACATGACAGCCGCATTCTGTTGTGACTTAAAAGTGGTCATTCCCATGACCGTACCCTCATATTTCCCAGTATCCCTGAAGTAATGCTGACAGGTTTTCCCGAAATCGCTCCGGAACTACTCCCCTCAGTGGGGCCGTGGGGGGCCCAGTGCTCTCGGTTTAGCGGTGCTAAGCTGACAAACCATCTAAAGGAAACTGTCAAAATGTCAAATCATCCCATTCAGCTGTGGGTGGGTCCTCGGCAGCGGAGGACAGAGTTTCTGATTAGGCTGCGGACAACGCAAGCTGATTGTTTTCCTTTCCCGTCCTGGGCAGAATGGGTGAGGGGAGCTGACAGGAGGTCGTAACTCGAGCCGCGCGTCTGTCCTCACCCAGCCGCTCATCTCTGGAGCCCGGACGAGACGGACGCATATTTCACATGTAACACGCCAGGAAACACCTTTCCTCCCTCCGCCACATCCTAAAACTAAACAGTGCACGCCCACACACACAGACACATAGAGACACACACACACACACACACACACACACACACACACACACACGCACACACACACACACACACACGTGCGCGCACACACACACACACACACACATACACACACAGACTTTTGTTTATAATAATATTTAGGTCTGAAGAAATTAGCTGTACATTTTGGGATTGTGTAAGAGTCTGGAAACGAACACACACACACACACACACACACACACACACACACACACACACACACACACACACACACACACACACACACACACACACACACACACATACTCTAAGAGTCTAACAGAGTACAAACACACACACACCCACACACACACACACACACATACTCTAAGAGTCTAACAGAGTACAAACACACACACACCCACACACACACACACACACACACACATTCATGCACATTTAAACACACACACACACACGGAGCGAGTTCACTCCCACTTTTTCAGCAGCCCGTGTAACACACAGCTCCTTATAAGGGCGTTCTGATGATGTAATGCTCCATATGCAGAGAGCGTGCACGGATCCCTCATTGTTTGGTCTGACTGCCGGAATGTCCAAATCTCAGAAACAGAGGGAGACAAGTGGCAGGATGCATTCACAGCCCAGCAGAAGAGGTAGGAAATCAGAGTTATTCGGTTATTTCATTTTTTTGGGAAGAAACTTAGGAAACTTGTATCAGGAAAGAAACATGAAAAGTGTGTGTGTGTGTGTGTGTGTGTGTGTGTGTGTGTGTGTGTGTGTGTGTGTGTGTGTGTAAAGATGTTCAGCACAATGTTGGTTTATTGTGGTGTTCTGTTGTCATTATAGTAGTATATCTTGTATAAAAGTACAACATATACTACTATGGTTTTGGATAGTACACTTTGGAAATGGGATTGCTGTTAGTGACCTTTTTTGGAGACTCAGAAGTTTATTTGAACTTGAAGTACCACACTGTATTTTTTATTTTCTTTTATTTTAAGTAAGAGAACTGGAACTGCTTCTAAAGTTGATTCTAAAATGGTTGAAACTCTGTGTAAGCCAAATTCCTAGTTTAAAAAACTGGAGGAAATTTTGGAAGAAAAAAAATTATCACAAGGTGGCACAAAGACCGCCTTATATTCAAGAAACAATGAGAAAACTTTTTTTTTTAATCAGTAATTATGTCTGTTCTCTTAGTCAGGGCATTGATCTGCTCTTGTAAGTTTCAGCATTTAGACACACTAAGACTAACCGAAAATCTGGATTTGTACACTAAATGTATATAAGTATCATATATAAGTATATTATGTATGCAAGTATATATAAGTATTTATCCAGCTAATGTCTGTTATCAATGGCTCTATGCTTCTATGATGGTTTGCCAGTGGACAAGAACGGGGACTAAAAAGGTCTTAAAGTGCAGATGACATGTTTACAAACAGTAGATCCCAGATATTTGTATATTTTGGGGCTCTTTATGTACTGAATCATGACCCAAATCAAAGCAGTACGTAAATCAGAGAAGGTCGTATTGATTGGTCATTTATTATTAGTCCTAATTACCGTATATACAAAGTGATTGCACTCTGCGGCTCCACCGTTCAAGTCTGCGTGGACTTTGAATCTGCTTCAATTTTGGCTTCCTCAACCGCGCTGACAAACTATCAAACCGATCCGCAGGCGGTTCAGCGTGTGTGTGTGTGTGTGTGTGTGTGTGTGTGTGTGTGTGTGTGTGTGTGTGTGTGTGTGTGTGTGTGTGTGTGTGTGTGTCTGTGTGTGTCTGTGTGTGTCTGTGTGTATACATGACTTAATCAAGCGTGGTGAGGAAATGACATCGCAGAGCTGACATATGGAACTTGTAAGGCGGGTGAGTGAGCCACAGTTTCCAGCTTTGGCGAGCCGCGAAACGAGAGGGGAAGCCCTTTGGAGAGGCCAAAAACGTCCGAGCGCCGGTGGTCGTGACTCCCCTGCGTCTGCCTCGCATGGCTGCAACAGGAAGCTTTTCAAAAGATGTGTTCGCTCGCTTACGTTGTTAGAGCAACCGAGAAACAAGAGCAACAGATTTTAGAAAAGAGTGAGGGTCCCAAATTGGATAAGTAGGAGGCCTGATTTGACATATACTGTAGATGGGAGAGTGGTGGGGTCATCGAGCTGCCACCTGCGCCCACACCCTCCTTCCACTGCTGACGCTGCATTGGAGCCATTTTGTTTCCCCGTGGGACATTAACTGCTTGCGGGGTTGCCACTGGTGTTTGTTTGGGGTGGGGGGGGCAGCCGGAAAACTGTTGGCACAAGTTGTACAGGCCGTCATGTAAGGTGACTTCAAGGTGACGTCGAAATACGATATGTATAAAAAACACATAAAAACAAAATAGGTGAAGAATAAAACATAAATAGCAATATTTGAAACAACAAAAAAGCTGAAATATTTTAGCTGACATTAGATTTAGGGCACGTGTAAAAATGTCTTCTGGGAGCTAATTTCAATATCACGACATTACATTATTTATAAGTGTATATGTAAAAGTGATAATTGTAACATAGCTTTATTCATGCTACTAAAATATTTTAACTATTTATTAGTTGGTGGCTTCCGACACGGCTTCCAGTGGTTTGGCAAGCTTGATCTAGTCCAGTCTAGTCAAAAAAAGGAATAAATATTTCCAAATACTGTAAAATGTGGAAAAATGTACAAATATTTACATTGAAAGTCACTACCCAAATCCACGCCGACTGGCAAATGTAAATATGCAGATTGTATAGCAGCGTGTGGAGTTCTAGTTCTGTCCGACAACTTGATGGCGCCACACACTTCCACGCCCTTATGGGCCGGCCTGTTTAAGCAACCGCTTCCACCTGCCCTACCTTCTTTGCTGCCTGCTTGCTTGCTGCGCTCCCTCCACCTCCTCTGCATCCACCTGTTTGGTTATACTCTTCTATCTGATGGGGAGATTTGAGCTCATCACTCCTATATTTCTAGCTCATTTAGGGTGCCTATGTTTGCTGTACGCCTCGCCGGGGCGATAAGCCCAGACGCCCAAACTGAAACGGTGAAGAATAAATAAAGATAATTTTTAATTCAATCTAAGAGTTGTCTGTCAGAACCATATTTCATTTGTTGTCAAAAATGCATTTGAATTTCACTTGGCAGCACATAGAAGTCACAGTGCATTATATGAGAGTCCGCCTGCTCGGATTCACACTTATCGTCACTTTTCCTCCTTGCGCCAAAGCTTCACTAAAAAAGAAAGAAGAGCTCCCGGGTTCATAACGTCCCTCCTGCTGCCTCAGACTACATGGGAAAATTACGGCCAAATTATAGCCTCCTCTGGGGGCCGCGGTGATTTAACTCTAATGTCAAGTGATTAGTGTATGTGGGCACGGAGTCCATGTCATTTCCTCTCCCAGGACTCCCCTCTATTGATGTAAAGTGCCCTTACATGTGGTGTTTCGGGATCCGTATCCATTACCAGCACTTAGGAGCACGTCACGTCCCGAAATCCCAAAAATGGGGAGAGCAGGCAGCCTGGCTAAGTCCCGCCGGAGTCCAGCATCCATTTGTCATCCCGCTCGCTCTCGATGACATCACTAGAAAAACAGCGCAGACTGAGATAACAGATTAAGTAAACACAGATTGCGAAGGAAACGGGGTGTGTGTGTGTGTGTGTGTGTGTGTGTGTGTGTGTGTGTGTGTGCGTGTGCGTGCGTGTGCGTGCGTGCGTGTGCGTGTGCGTGCGTGCGTGTGCGTGCGTGTGTGTATGTGCATCCCGTACAAGTGTTTCACTCAGCACACTGTAGTTTTTTATGGAAGGTTTGTGTCATTTTTCAACATATTGCGTCTGTTTTAAATGTGTTTAAATGGTCCGGGGCCAATTTCTCTCTAGCAGAGCGCCAATGGTGGAATGATTAATTTAACGCAACACCACGACAAGCAGCGAACGCAGAGCTGCAGTTATACCAACAAATCCCAAAAAAGCAACAAAAAAAAGAAGCAAAGCTAATGCAGACCTTTCGTCACACCTGGAATTGTTTATCAAGGGAGAAATATGGATTCAGTGTGTGAGTTAGTCTCTCCGTACATTATAAGATTGAGTTTGAGTGCATGCACTCAAACCGCAAAAAGTAAAACAAAATGTGTCATGTGCAAACTAACGTCGTTTATAACAAACCGGGTTGAGCAGTCACATTCATTTGTGGCTTTAATAGCCCATTCACACAGGCTAACGAGGGCAGAAATGTGCGCAACTAATGACAAAAGAGATGAATAATAACGAAAGCAAACAATGAAAATTAACTAAAACATGAACAAATTGTATTATTATATTATTTTCAAATAATAAATGGCTTTATATTCGATTTAGAAACTCAAAATAAAGATACTTCATGAAATGTAATTCAATTAGTGCTTAATAGATGTATTAAAGGCCTACGTTGTTTTTTTTCTCAGCTTTCATTTTCTCGTGCCACCCCCTTGCAATTCCTCATAGTCATATACAATAACTAATGAAATAAAGATCTATTAAATGATATCAACCATTCCTACCCCAGACCAGTAGCGTTACAGCAGCGTATTAACTAAGACCAGACTCCCCAACCACACTTTAGAAATGGTTATGATTATCCCTATAACACTTTATTGACTGTTACCAACCGTTAAGTTCGGCTCTAATTACAACACGCAGAGCCCCTTTCCACATGCATGCCCCCACCACCATGCACAGCAAAGTGACAAACCCTGATGCCAAGTAGCGACACACCCGACCGCACTCTGACATCATGCACTTCAGTCTCACACACACACACACACACACATATGGATTCAGTGATTCCAGAGGGAGCGAGAGGGGGAGAGGATGAGGGAGAGATATTTTTAACAGAAATGTGTACTCTTACACAAAATTATATATATAAATCATAAAAATGTTATTGTTATCATATTTAATATATATACATTTGGATTTATATTTCTCTTTTTTTTGCATTCCATTTACTTAAGCGATCTAAACATATGTTTCCGCCCACGCCATTAAAGCCTTTTGAATCGAATTGAGGGAGGGAGCGAGAGATAGAGGGGGAGAGAAAGAGAGGGAGAGAGAGAGACTCTGTAGAAGCCAGGGGAACTCCTCTACAAAGAGAAGATAATAATTAAAACACACAGGGAGGGTTTGGGTGGTGGTGGTGGTGGTGGTGGTGGTGGATTTGGTCCTGGGGGGCAGAGGAGTGGCAGGGGGAGAGGAGGAACCCCTTCATTTCGGGATTGTTTTTCGTGCCAGCGGACCATCTGCGAGGAGATGCCTGGAAGCTGCACACATAACATCAGTCATAACATCGATTTTTATAATTCATACCTATATACCTATAACAATAATTTTCCCTGTGCATAGTATCGCATTTTGTGTATTCGTAAATTCTTCATACATATGACAAAAAATGTTTTCGCTATTTGTATATATTTCACTTGTTTCTCTGACTTTTTATTCCATTTTATTATTATTTTACTCTCCATTTATTTCAGACTGTTAAGGGTTTTTTTTTTGGAATGCTGATCGTCTTTGGCATATTCCTCGTAGACCTATTTGCAAATGCCTACAGACTACATACCAGACAGAATAAACTGATTCAGATTCATATTCATGTGATAAGACTCAGGGACTGGATTGTGCAGATGTAATTGTCATTGTCCGACAGGTTGTTGTTGACGCCAAAATGACTCTAGTTAAAGTGCAAAGTACCACATTGAAATTTCTACTTCGGTTAAAGTCTATACAGTAATTACTTGCTCTTAGAAGTACTCCAAAGTCAAAGACCACATTTTACCGTTTTGTATTTGCGGGAACACCTTCTATTCCATATTATCTACAAGTAAAGAATCATCTAAAATTTCCTCAATTCAAAATCTCAAGAGAAATTAGCTTTGACATGAAAAGATTTTAAAAAGGCGAATATATACCTCAAGTGTTTCTTTCTACGCCGGCAAAACATTGTGAGGGTTGCAAGAGAAATGGCTGCTCCTGCCAAAATGCCTTGGGTAATGCCTTTACTCTTCACTGTCTTTTATAAGATTTCCCGCTGGATGTGTAGGGTCTTAAAGTGCACCCCAAACTCAGTGGAAAAGTTTGAGTGAGTGCTGAGATTCAAACTTATGGCTCTATGTTTGCAATAATTGAAGTTTCCAAACCATTCAAGAGTAAATTGGCAGCAATGAGACTGAGAGAATGGTTAAAAGGTAGAACGTTTTATGGTGTGTTAAATTTCCCGTGACATAAAATCTTTAGTCCCGTCAGAAAGGTTGCGGAAAATCAGAGTGTTTATTGTGTGTCAGCTCTTGGCGGAGCGGCCGTTGAGTTTCTGAAGCATCTGTCATACAACACAACACTGGGAAACCGTGACATTTTGACCCGATAACATTTTAACTATAGTACACAGTAAAAGCCAACTGAAGAAATGTATTATAAACAATTGAATGATCATAATTCCAATATTTTAGAATTAGTAAAGAAGTGAATTTGAATTTGCATATTTGCATCCATGTCATTTACACATTTCTTTTAATGTCTTTGTCTTCCAGGTTGAAGGTGCTGATCGATCAGGAAAAGGCCTACCAAGAGCGGAAGGACGAAGAGAACAACAAAAAGGTGACGGGTCTGAAGGAGGAGCTGACCAAACTGAAGTCCTTTGCGCTGATGGTAGTGGATGAGCAGCAGCGCCTCACCGAACAGCTAAACCAACAGACCGGCAAGGTCCAGGAACTGAGCGTCGGCGCTACACTAGCCCAAGAGGAGCTGAGCTCCGCTAATGCCCGACTGCAGGAGGAGGAGAGCAAAGTCTTTCGCTTGGAGGCCGAACTGCGTGACCAGGTCGGCAGATACCACCAGGAGCAGGAGGCTATGACGGCCAAATTGACGAGCGAGGATGCCCAGAACAGGCACCTGCGACACAAATTGTCCACTCTGAGCAGGCAGCTTGATGAGCTGGAGGAGACCAACAAGACTCTACGCAGGGCAGAGGAGGAACTGCAGGAGCTGAGGGAGAAAATTAGCCGCAGCGAGTGTGGGAACTCCAGCCTCATGTCCGAGGTTGAAGAGCTACGGAAACGGGTGCTAGAGATGGAGGGCAAGGATGAGGAGCTGATCAGGATGGAGGACCAGTGCAGGGACCTCAACAAGAAGCTGGAGAAAGAAGCCAGTCAAAGCCGGAGCCTAAAGGCTGAGGTGGATAAGCTGAACCACAGAATTATGGACCTGGAAAAACTAGAGGATGCTTTCAGTAAGAGCAAGCAGGAATGCAGTTCTCTCAAGTGCAACCTTGAGAAGGAGAGAACTGTGTCCAAGGTTCTCTCTAGCGAGTTGGACGTCTTGAAAGTCAGGGTCAAGGAACTGGAGGCTGCTGAGAGCCAGCTGGCAAAGACAGAAGTGACCCTGAAGGAAGATCTCACCAAGCTGAAGACACTGACTGTCATGCTGGTGGATGAAAGGAAGACAATGGCCGAGAAGATAAAGATGATGGAAAACAAGGTCCAAAACAGTACCGGCAAACTGCAGGCTGAGCAGGACAAAGTTAATTCAGTCACAGAGAAGCTGATTGAGGAGAGCAAGAAAGCACTGCGGTCAAAAGCCGATCTGGAGGATAAGATGTGCAGTGCGACAAAGGACAGGGATGAATTGAAAGAAAAGCTGAAGGCAGAGGAAGAAAAGAGCAAAGACCTAGAGTCGAAGGTGAGCATGATGAAGAAGAGGTTGCAGTCGCTAGAGACCATCGAGAGAGAACACGTCAGGAACAAAGCCAAAGAGGAACACAGCAGAGCACCTATCGCCAACCGATTCCAACAGGAAGATAATAAAGTAAAGGATCTGACCCAGGAAGTGGAGCGCCTTCGACGCAAACTGAAAGACATGAAGGTCGTCGAAGGTGATTTATTGAAGCCCGAAGAGTTTGAGTCACTGGAAAAACGATTCGCCAACGAACAAGAGAGGGCAAAGGTCTTGATGGAGGAGCTGGATATTTCGAAAATGGAACTTTCCAAGTACCAACTGGCAGAAAAGAAAGAGTGCAACCAAGAGCAGGTTCTTTATAAACGCTTGAAAGAAGAAGAAGCAAAGTCTAGTCATTTGACTAGAGAGGTAGCCGCACTGAAAGAGAAAATCCACGAGTACATGGGCACAGAAGAGTCCATTTGCCATATCAAAAATGACCATTCGACCCTGCAGAGAAGACTTACCCAGCAAGAGGTCAGAAACAAAGAATTGGCCAGGGAAATGGAGACTCTCACTCGTGAGCTTGAGCGGTACCGGCGCTTTAGCAAAAGCCTGCGTCCAGGCATGAGCGGTCGGCGTTTTTCAGACCTGCATGTGTCCACCAAGGAAGTCCAGACTGAACCCACTGACCTTCTGTCTGCAAACTGCAAAACCTTGGCACCGCTGGAGCGCGCCGTGGTGAATGGAAAATTATACGACGAGAGTGAACCTGAGGACGATGAAAACTACAGCAATGAGCTCCAGCTTTCAAAATGCAGCCCTTCACTCATTACTAACGTCAACAACATAAACAATAACATGAGGAGAGCCCGTGTCCCCTTCATTAGGAGCAAAGAGAGCTCCCAGACGGTGAACGGTAAAGTGCAAGCATGGCAGAACGGCAATCATGTCCAGCCCGGCGACGTGGTGCTGACCCACAATCCTGGTCAGCCGCTGCACATCAAAGTGACTCCGGACGACGGGCACAGCACGGCCATGCTGGAGATTACCAGCCCGACCACAGAGAACGCCCAGTCATTCACCAGCACTGCGGTCATTCCCACCAGTGGAGGCCCGCCCAAACAAAGAATCACCATCATTCAGAACGCGTCCATTTCCCCCAACTCAAAATCTCTTTCCCCCACGTTTAAATCAAAGGTTTCCCCGCTGTCCGAAGCACCGTGCACTCCCGACAGGGCCCTCTCTCCTTTCACAATGGCCACATACTCCAGAGCGATGACTCCCGACTCTTCCGGCTCCGTCACGCCGGACAGGGCAATGTCCCCCATACAGATCGTGTCGGTGACGACCGGCACCCCTGACCGGTCCCTCTCCGCCGAGCCGGTGGAAGTTGTCGGGGGCCACGCCATATTCCGCATCACCCCGGAGAGGCAGTGCAGCTGGCAGGTCCAGAGGTCCAACAGCTCAGGGCCCAACGTCATCACCACAGAGGACAACAAGATCCACATTCACCTTGGGAGCCCCTTCATTCAGAGCATCAGCGGTGGTCCGGTACAGACAGTGAGCCCGGGCCACGTGCCCCAGGAGCAGCGGACTCAGGTTCTGTCCAATGGCAGCAGCCCTAGCCTTCTGAAAGGCAGTAGCAAAGTAACAAGTAGCATCATGATTAAGCCCACATCCACCCCAGTGCAAAGGCCATCACACATTACAGTAAGTAATTCCTATGATTGACAACCCCCCTCCCCTCCGAAAGAAACCACTCCATCCCATCCCCATGTTAATAAACCCCACCCGTTTGCTCCGATCCCACCCTCACCCATTTTACTTGCCTTTCGGTGTTGTGGCATTAATTATACTGTGATGCCTTGAAATTCCCATTTTTAAATGTCTGAACAGATCATACAGGTGTTTGGTTGTTGTTGTTTTGTTTTGTTGTTTGGTTGGTTTGCTTTCTTTGGCTTGAGTTCCAAACTTATTTGTGTGCATGGAAAAAAAACAAAAAAACAACATACTGTTTTAAAGCAGTAAGAATGCTGACATTTTAACTTATGTGCACTTATACTGTGTTATACTCATTGGTAAATCTGCCATGTAGTCAGATTCCTCAACCTGATGTAACTCCTTTTTTTTAACTTCATATTACATCTTGGAATTTGTTTATGTTGTCTCGTTTTATAAATATTAAAGTGTGTGGAAAAAGGGTGTTATGGTTTAAGTTTCTCATCCACGCCTGCCTTTTCACTCACCAAATCCAGCATGTTTTGAGAAAAATAATCGACTAAGGAACATCGGACGGTATTGGACTTTTTTTTTTTTTTCCCTTGCGTGCTGTCTAACTTCATAACACTAAGTGCAAGCTCCGTTTAAAAGTAAAAAGGAAACAAGAGCCGCTTATGAAGATTTGAATAGAAGAAGACCTCACACACCTTTCCCAAGAAGACTCATTCTCTGGTAGATTCTGTGTTTGCTTACATGACTTTCATAACCATCATATCCCAGACTCGGAACTCATCCGAGTGATGCGATGGAAACTGTTAATATCTTTAAAACTGTGCGGGCATCTTTGCTTTCTTTGGAAAAAGGGAAGGAATCCCTCTCCCTCTGACTGACGGCTGTGTATTATTGAAATACCTGCGCGGCCGTTCAAAGCTGCTCATGTTCCCTTTGCCGGAAAATTGAGTCAAAACACATTTTGTTTTATTTGATTATTTAGAGAAAGTTGCATTTTTTCATACAACGATTCAAGGAGCTTGCTCAGAAAAGCAGTGTTAGTTAGTTAACCACAAGCGAGTTCCAGTCAGTCCCTGGTGAGTGGAACCACCTGCCCTGACGACTGTGCCCTTGAGCAAGGCACAAACTCACCAACAGCTCCAAGGGCACTGCTCACCAGTCGATACGTTACCAATCAACCTATCAATCAAAGAAGCATGTACGTAGGTCAATAAACTGTCCGTTGCGATAATTTCACATAACAATAATAATAACAGCACCTTTCAAAATCAAGTTACGACGTGTTGTAACAGCCCCAGAAAGCAGTGAATACAGTGAATACACTCAGCAGAAGCAGAGAGAGAAGACCAAAAACGCACCCGCTTCACATTAAAAAATCAGAATTAAACAGGACATTGCACACAGGTTTGCACCTTCTGGTGAAAAGGCAAAAGCAAATCGAAAATGCGTTTTATGACGAGATTTTAAAGTCTGGACCTCGGAACCTTCAACAAGGACCTTCCACTTTGGGGACGTCGGGCACATATGGGGTTTAAAAAAAAAGCCCAAAATCCCATAGCAGCCATAAAAGTGAAACCCACAGGTCACCAAGGTAGGGGGACACGTGACGTGATGTAGCCGTGAATGAACTTTCCGGATTCTTGACAGATAAAATGATTTCAAAATGATTAAATAAGACTAAAGGCACTGATAAATGAAACAGCCGTTCCACTGACTCTCGTTGTATACACCGTTTGGTTTGCGAGCGCGTTTCCGCAACCGAATCTGAATCATTTTTGGTCGTTCTCTGATTGATGAGCCACCGGCGGTCACACAGCTAACTATTGACTGAGCGGTGACCTAAAATCCTAGTTTTATATTACCTCCCACCCTATAATTACCTCCTTTTTGCTCCACCGTCCAAATTATGGGCGCGTCCCTCCTCTGTATACATTAGACACGCATTCTTTGAAACACAGTTAGAGCGCGGCCGCATAGTAAACGCTGGCACTCGAGTTCGTTTAATTTTAATTTCCACTGAAGGTCGGGCCGGGGGAGATGGATACAGGGGTTGTAGCCCTGTCTGTCCTTCGGCTTGGTTAACAAGCAGCCCATGATGTAATCAATGGAAAACAGCCTGGCCAAAATATGTAAACGCCTCATTTAACAGGTAGAGACCGACTTTGAATCAAGAATTTTAATTGGTCTTGATCCTCCAGCCACAAAAGGAATATTAGTGAGTAAGAGCCCTGTGCACAGTACGTCCTGACCTTACACTTACTTTTGGTATGAATCATTTCAGGTTGTTCCACTTAGAAACATGCAACATGACTCTTCCTTGAGAGGAGGTTGGGTTAGTCCAAGTCCAAAGTTCGACTTCTGGGGTGAAGTTGTGCGATGAATAGCAATGAAGCCGTCAAAGTGGATGAACATGCACGAGCACTCTCTAAATCATAGATTCTAGCGTCAAAATGTGAATTAAACCCGCTGTTCTCATGGATATGGGGGGAAAAAAGGAACACTCCCCCCTCCCTCTGAAATGAGGAACTTTTATCACTTAATAACTTATAATTATCTTAAACGCTCAAGGTTAATTACAACACTAGCGCCGCAGCGATAGCAGTGGATTTGATAAGGCACTTAGCGAAACGCTTATCGCGCTGGAACGGTTGCCCGGCAACGGCAAGATCAACAAACAAGTGTATCGCGGCAGAGCTGAAAGCTGCCTGGCAAGTCCAAAGCCCCAAAAAGCTCCGAATTAAGCTTCGAATTTCTCGTCGAACAGAACTACCGCTGGAAGGGGTTCGATTAAATCAGGCATTAAATTGATTCCGAGTGGGCAGGAATGCAGCTGCGCGGGGAAACCGGATCCAACGCAGTCTGGGCGCTGGCGGAGGACCATGTCGGAGCCTAAACAAAATGCTATTCATTAGACCGCTGCTCCTCCAGAATGCAGCGAGCAGCTGGGATTACTGTCTGTGACCTCAATTACCCCCTGACTCACACCGTAACTCACTGCCGCTCGCTCGGGGCCAGATTCATAACTTGTGCACTCGCGCGGCGCGGCGCAGCGTTTCCAGAGCCGTAAAGCGCGTATCGAGTGACGCCGGCGGAGGCCAGGGGAGATTTGATGGCAAAGCCTGAGCGACACCCGTGCCGCTAAACGGCACGGCATCGCGAAGAGCCCGGTGTCGCGTCGGTACAGACGACTTGAGGGTTTGGGGTTCAACTGTTGTTCAACCCGGGCCTGAGTGAAACGCCGGCTTCCGTCATCTGTCGTTCATCCGTGTCGCGTGGTTCACGGCAGCAACCTCACCCAAGGCTTTACTATGGAGAGACTGACCACTCGGCTGCAGCTTCTTTGCCGCGCTTCAGTGGCGTCCGATGGGGTAAAACGGTTAAGACTTTAAGAAAAGAAAATAGGTTCGCTATTTTGACCAGCCAGTCCTTATTAAGATTACATAGTTCCTAGCACAACCTCACTCAACGCTTTACTATCGAGAGACTTACCACTCTGCTGCGGCTTCTCGCTGTGTGCAAATGCAGTCCAATGGGGCAAACGTTAAGCCTTAAGAAAAATAAAAAATAAAAAAATCATTGAATAAAAAAGGCCTTTATTTGTTTCACCGAAGCAGAAATGGTCATAAACCGTCACAGATTTGATTTATTATTGTTTTTCTGGGTTTTATTAACACTTTTGGCTACATCTGCATTGACGCAAGAAACTAGGAACAGTTGCGTTGCTTCCTACTGGCGACCGCTTGAGCCAACGTTACCGCTTGGCTGTACTGCGGCGATTGCGAAAAGTTGTTTTAAAGGAAATGTGACATTACTGTTGAGTTTCCCTGCGTTCAGAGAGGAGCGCTAATGCGCTTTTAAGTCGTGAACGTTTGCCCCATTGGGACCGCATGTGAGCCCAGTGAGAGGCTGCGGCGGAGTGGTAGGTTTCTCAACAGTAGAGCGTTCAATGATGGGAACCAACAGTTTTAATAAGGCCTGAATTGAAAAATAGCAAAACCAACCCTCTGACAGCAGCACTAAAGAATGCTTCAGCGCGTTGCCAGGAAGTTAAGTCATATATCAAGTGTCACACTTGAAGAGAAATCAGATTTCCTTTGCGCCAGAGGATAGCAATCACAGAGGAATTCCTGCACCTTGACCGGCAGCGCAGTGAAGCCAGGTATAGCGGCTCGGCCCAAACAAAGGCTTTTACACCGAGTTTGTGTGTGTGTGTGTGTGTGTGTGTGTGTGTGTGTGTGTGTGTGTGTGTGTGTGTGTGTGTGTGTGTGTGTGTGTGTGTGTGCGTGCGTGTGTGTGTGTGCTTGCATGTGTGTGTGTGTGCCTGTGTTTGCTGGAGGAGTAGGACGTGTGTGTGCGCTCTCCCTCTCTCTCCCCACCACAAAAGAAAAGCCCACAACAAACCTCGTGTTTGGTTGCCATGGAGACAGCGGCGCCGGTATTGCAGCGACGCGGGGCGGAGGAAGCGCTGTCGTAACCGCCGACACACGAGGGGGGGGGGGGGGGGGGGGGGGGCGGGACAGAACATTAAACATCATGTCCGCCACCGCACATTTTCTGGACCATTAGCGCCGTTAGAACCGTATCAGCTCCGGCATCGCGTCGAAAGCGATGTCCCCGTGTTAGTATCGGAGGATATGGTTGGTGCAGGTTTAAAAGTTAGTCCCCGGAGGACGAAAAAAACCTCAAGGCCGCACATGAAATATTTCAGTGATTTTTCGGGACTTGGAAAAAACAGTTATGTGATAAAACTCGCGGCGAAAGGAAAGAGCTTTTGATTTCATTTTTTGGGAGCGCAGCAGCCGTCTCCTCCACAGGACCCGACGCTGACTTTGAGGAGCGGTTGCCCAGTTGGAAACCATGCGGGGGCTGTGGGTTTGCCAAAATGGCTGCTGAATTTTGATCCCTTCATAATTGAATAATAATGATCTCATATAATCAGAGGCGCAAACACTCTCGGCACGCGGGCGCGTTGCGATAATGCGTGCGACTGCAGCCAAGCCGGCGGGGAACTGATTAGAGGCGTCCACTGGCGTTGCGTTTGTTTGGAAGCAGGGCTCGCATTATTCTCAGGCCTCTGTGACGCTCGGGCCGGAAGCCGCCGTTAAAACGGAGAGACTGGAGCGGCCAAAATGGCTCGGACTCCGAGACAGTTCCCAGACCAGCGTTCCTCATTTCCAACACTTCTGTTGTGGAGCGAGTCTGGGGCCGCGGCCAAAGTTTAGCCTTGCCCTGAAAACGTTTGAAAACTCCCGATATAGTCCAGTACAAGATAAGATAGTATTGGAAACCACCTCATGGTCAGTGGTAGAACCGTGGTGTTCACCGTATGAAATCGCTGATGAGTTGCTATAGAGGTTTAAATCGATGATAAACACTCCTTGGGCAGAGATTATTTGCGATACTACTCTGGATACGACGCTGTCCATTTCGATACTAATATGAATGATACGTTATATGTCCTTTTAAACTCATCCTTGACTCGACTTCGTGGACCACTGAAGATATCAAGTGGGAGGGGTTCATCTTAATATATTAAAATCAGCCATTCATCAACAACCGTTTTTTTTTTAGTTTTTTTTTGTTTGCTGGATGAAGCAGTGTGTGTGTGTGTGTGTGTTTTTTTTTTTTTTACTGCCAAAGGTACAAGTAAACGTTTCCCCCTAACTGTTTTCCTACCATTCATCCCCATTTTTCCTCCTCCCTCAGATACCTCCAGAAGCATTCCGTCGTCCGGGGCCGACCAGAATCCCCAAACCGAAGGGCTACAGCTCCCCTAAGGGCTCCAACGGCACCGCGGCCCCCGCAGGGCTCCCGAGCAAGGGGAAGGACGCAGCCCCTGCCGTACCTGCAGCCCACAACAACAACAACAACAACAACAACAACCCAAACCTGGCCAATCGCAAGCAGTAATAGCAATATTACCCAGTTATAGTACGTAAATACATGTTGAACTGGGCTTTCAATGTACAAAAAAATATATATTGTAAAAAAAAAAAAATTATATATATAATTTTTTTTAAGACAGTTTAAGATAGATAATAAAATACATAAATATTTAAATAAATAAATACATTGAAAAAATAATAAGAATAATTTTCAAAAAAAGGCTGTCGTGGCCCGGCGGTAATTGGTGTCATTCTACAGGAGAAATAAGCAATATGGACCATCCATTTCTACAGTCACAATATGTGCAGGCGTGCAGGTTATGTGAACACGTAAAACAGTATATATTATATCAATTCAGGATACACAAATCTGTTCCAGCAGTTTTCAGCCTTCTTGTTATGGTATATGAGGTTCACAAAATGCGACTATTGTTCTGTTTCTATGTCCGGGGAGTAGACACTGTACTATCATCAAAAATTTAAAAAATCAAAAATAAAAATAATTGTAATAAATACTTCATTCTTATTATTGTGGATTTGAGTGAAAGTAGACACTGTGATCGAGATTTATCAATGATATATCAAAGAAAAATACTTATTATATGGAATTATGTGATATGGAAATGTTAGATAACAATGGATGTGTATTTGTATTTGTACTGATATTTGATTATTGTGCGTACTGTGAGGAGCGACCTTGATTCACCGCTGCATCTGTCTTTGAGGCTGGATTCAGAGGCTGAGTGTGGCAATAATGTAAATAGAGGTATATTATCAATGTGCCTCTTTAGTGATCATCTGTAAAATGTCACTTTTGTTGTTTTTGGTTATCAATAAATACTTTTTATACCTTGCGCTGGACTAATGCCTCTAGCTTGACAACAATGTAGACATTTCAATGAATCTAGATATTAATAACTCACTATTTAAAAGGTGCAGTGTGTAGAATTTACGCAACGGCCTTGGCATGAATGGAATATAATATAAGTATGTTTTAATTAGTGTATCATCCCATGCAAATAAGAATCGTTGTGTTGGTGGTACCTTAGAATGAGACATTTTTATCTAGGGAGCGGGTACGCTTCCGCCATGTTGCGCCGCCATGTTTCAACAGCAGCCCAGAACGGACAAACCAAACACCGGCTCGCTCACAAATTTTTCGTGAGTTTTGCGGCCACCGTCTCTGCCACGGAGGCCGCCATGTTGCACCGCCATCGGGGGGGGTATTCTCTCCCAAAGGGTCCAGCTGCAGACCTCCCTCCTGAGACCCCAGTTCTGTGAATGTATTCTTTTGACAGGTCATAGTCTAAGATATAATTATATTAAAACTATATATTAGAAATCAAATTATAAATATATTAACACTGTACTGTATATACTGCAATATATGTTACATAAATTAAAATATATCAATATTAGTTATTAAAATAATTATTGACGTGCAAAAACAAATACCCATGCATTTATATCATTATATATTATTATGTATGAAGGCCTTGTCAATCATTCCAAACTACAGGGGATAAGTATGAGCTCTGAAGCCCCACAAACTTCCATCACATTGATAACTGTGTCCAGCTATACGAAACCTATCAGAGTAAAAAAAATTACAGATTCGAGTGTAGCTGCAGGCGGTGATTGTAGGGTCCAAAGAGATCCCATTCACAACACAGTAGGTAGGCTTACGGTTCACAGCTATTTTATTCTAAGGCCTGTAAACACTGCACCGCAGTGTGGCTGGACGTTACCACCGGCAGAGGTGCTGCAGTGTGGCTGGACGTTACCGCCGGCAGAGGTTCTGCAGTGTGGCTGGAGGTAACTGCATTTGATGAGGTAATACAACTTAAATAAGTGAAAAATAGGGTGACCATAATAAATTACCCTTATTGTTTCATTAGGTATTAAAAACCTTCATCGATAATCTTTTAAATTATTGAATCACGGGATCATTAACAGAAATTACATAATAGCTTTGGTAAAATAGCTGGACAACAGCCGATGTCCAGTCACAGTCCTTCACACAGTATAGTATTTAAAACTCAATTTAAGATTAAGATTAGATAGTCCGGTGTATGTTGTATAGCTCCCTCTGGTGGACAAGTACAGTTATTACATGGTCATCCTCACAGCTCTCATGACAAAATAATTATTTTTATTTGATTGTTGACTTGACTTGACTCACATGTATTTGTTTTTGCGCATCGATAATAATTGTGGTCCACCGCAGACTTTAGGTACATTTGGTGGCTTCTCACTTTGAATTGAAAGTGAAAAATCAGAGTTCCATAACAAGGCGTCACTTGTGCAAATCAAGCAAATATTTTAAAATAGATGACTTGTTAATCACAAGGGTGTGGCAAACTGTGATTCTGAGATAATCGCCTTCAAAGTTTTCCCCCAGACTAAGCTTTATTCAGCCAGCTCCCAGAATGCAAATGGTTGGAGGACCAACACAGCCTGCCT
The DNA here is from genome assembly GCF_960531495.2 of Zeus faber. Taxonomy (NCBI): domain Eukaryota; kingdom Metazoa; phylum Chordata; class Actinopteri; order Zeiformes; family Zeidae; genus Zeus; species Zeus faber. Next base: position 29,842,535 of record NC_137189.1, on the reverse strand, counting down.
TACTTGTCACATGGCCACTTGACACCCTGCTGAATGGGGCAATCTCTGAATTGTTCTTCTGTTTTGAGGGAATGTTGAACAGCGTCATCGACACACAACATCTTTTGTTTTTAAAAAGGCTTTTATTCAACAGTCAGAATATACATGTTTTATAAAAGTGGAATTATTTAGGAGTTTAAAAGTGCGGACAACACATAAAAATGTAGAGTCTATCAATAATATGAGTCTTTGTATATCAGCCTCGGTGTGTCATTAAATATATAAATGTGCGTATGCCAATTATCTTCAAAGTTGTTGGGAGTTATTATGTGGGCTAACCCCACCCTTACCCCAGCTACACTCTGAGAGCCTGTTTGGGGCCTCTTTACATTTTCTTTTGGCCCCTGGCTGCATTTGCAGGTAAACTTAAAATACACTTAAAATATTTAAATTAACAGTTTAACACGACAAAGATTTTAAAGTCAATGTTGTCAAGTGTAGGTGGGACCATGCATGTGTAACGTCTGCACAACACGGTTTGCAGCGGCCGGACTGAAAAAAAAAACAGCATCCTGATCCTAAAATGATCAAAGAGGGAATCAATGAACGAATCGACGTAACTAAAAGAACTGTAGGAAACCACTCTGAGCCATTTCCGCCAGTTCTTCAGGTTCGTTCAGCGATTTGTTCGCGAACAACTTCTAGCAGTAGCTTTTGGCGGAACGAGACGGCGGGCGAGCCGAGCGGTCATACAAGTCAGTGAGAGATGGACTTTGCGGCTGACCATAATGTTCAGCCCAAAATTAACCAATGACATTAGTTATTTTTTGTTCCGCATTTGTCGAATTAATTTGTGCTAAGCCCCTTACGGGACAAAGGTAAGATTAGGTAAAATTCACGGGATATTCATGCAATTCTTATTTTTCCCTCACAGTAAAAAAAATAATAATCTCACCCCACCAACCAAAAACAACTCTGGGTTTTTCGAGAGATAACGCAAAAAATCCCGAGTTACGACGAGGGGAAAAAATGTATCGCATGAATTTCCCACCAATTTTTTTCCCCTCGCCACTGTAAGAGGCTCCGTACATTTGTACTCCCAGTTGTTCCCCCAATAAATGTGATTTTACCCATTTAAATAGCCTGGCTAGTTAGGCACGTAATACTCCATCATTAAAAAGGTCTTAAAATAATGTTCATTGTCAAACCAATAAAAAAAAGGGAAAAAAAAAATCCTGGAATAGAGTAACTGCCACCATTTTTCCTACATCCCAGGACACTGTGGCGGTCTCTTGAAGACTGAACTCACGTTCCAAATATAAATGTACGGAGACGACACATGGAGTTGACGGTGGCAGTAAAGCTGCACCGACCACCGTCGCCGTCACGCAAAGTTACCACCCAAGCTTTATTTTGAGCCAAAACGACATATGCACTGCATATGTCGCACTTTCCCCCAATTTCCTCTCAACACAACAAGAGGAATATTTACTACTACGACACATCAGACCTCACGGCTACAGATTTAAATGTTATCACGTGTTCAATACGTTGATTTTATGTTCGTGGATCAAACCACACAGGCTAAAGGGACGTAAAAGTACAGCTGTGTCTTCAGTGATGAACAGTTTTTATTAATATTGTGAATCCATCCCATTGCCTTCCAGATTTAGCCAGAGTACTCACAATATCCACACTTTTAACCGCTTCCTTTCCCGCGTGACCTGGACGGGTCGGTGCGTATTTGCCAGTTTTCAAACGAGGCATTATTCCATCATTTTATTACAACAGAATTGCAAACGTCAAATGACGTTTAATCAGAGAGAAGAGTTTGTCATACTGTGTCAATGTATTCACGACTGTCTAACATACTATGCTGCCTGTACCCAGAGAAGGTTTAGCTGTCACATACAGTGGTTTGCCTAAATGTACTTGAATGATCATTTATACACAGCTATTATCACAAAAATAACCCCCTTCATATTTTCCCTTACTTTGCAGTAGAACACGGTATTATCTTGTCCATCTGAACTGGGGTAGCCTGGTTCCACCGGTCTTCCTTGCGAGTAAAAAAACCTGCAAAATACTTTATTTCATGTACAAAACAAAAGTAAAATGACGTTAAAGAAAAGAAAAAGGAATATACAAAGGTTAAAGAATTTGTGGCTATTTACGTTTTGTATTGGGTAGAAAAACTTTCAGTTTCCTGTGACTCCTAATTGGCAGCAGCCATCGGTCTGCCAATCACAAACTGGGAAACAGAATGAAGAACCTCGGCAAAGTGGTTTATTTCGAACATTTAATCATAAAAAGATGAATAAAAATATATAAAAAAATGTGACTGTTCAGTCTACGCCAGGATAACAAAAATCGAATTACGTAAAATAAAAAATATACATGATTCCAGTATGATTTATTTTCGTGGCATTGACTATATACCGTTATATTCTATACCCTTTCTTTTTTGTTGTCAATTGTAATCAGGATCTGCACGAGCATCATCTGCAGAAATATATCCATATATATATATATATAATATATATCTTTGAGTTGTTCCTTTACTTTACTGTATTTTGACATTTTTCCGGGTTTATTGGATATTTTGATGAAAGCTGCTGTGACACTTTATTGATCGCGAGAGTGAAATTGCGGCATCTATCTACTCGCCCCCATTTCCCATCCCCTGGGATACTGTATTTTGTGACGCAAAGCCCAGATGCCGTTCGTCTGGCGGCCGCCAGGAAGGGAGGAGCGCCACCGTCGCATACGTATTCGGCGCGAAGCCGGCTTTGCCCCCGGTGGTGTCAGCTATGCTGGGCCAGAGCGCAGTGTGCGGCAGAGCGCAGGGCGCAGAGGAAGCGCTCTCTCTGCTCACATCGCTCCGTGGCGCACGCCCACGAGCGGCTGGGGCCGTCCAGCACGAAGGCATTACACACGTCTGGAGGGAGGGCGACGGACAGGATTATCTCTCAGAGATTTAGAAAAACAACCATAAAAAAAATAAATAAAATTCAATAATAATGTAATCTATAAATTCAATCCAAAGCTCTGGAAATATTGGCTGTAATTGGAAGCAAGGTGAACATTTTTACACGCATTTACAATTATATATTTTTAAACAACAAGAGAATAAAATACAATAAAAATCTTACGAGGAAAAGTGTCTCAACCTCAACATTCTAATTCCCATTTTAGCTGCAGAATCAACAGCGATTCAAATCTTATGGGACTTTTGACACCCGGGCAAAGAAAAACATGAACTGCTAGTTTTAAAGTGGTGACCCGTAGGGTTATTTTGTTAAAAAAAAAATAAAAACCCATGTTTGATCTCCATCCCATATCTATTCAGCTGTGACTTTATAAGAAACAGCCATTCAATGAATCGGAGTGACGCATGTGCATCTACATATGCTGTTTTACATTTCTGGAAAAACTGAGTTTTGAAAAACCTCCACCCTGGAAGACGTTTTTCCAAAAGCTTCCAGTTCCTAAAACCCCGTTTTTGGTGTGGACGGGAGGCCAAAATCCAGAGAAAATACAACCTTTTCTAAAATTGGAGTCAAAGGGTGTTGAAAACCCAGTTGAGTTCCATTCGACTTGCAATGCGCGTTGTTGCCGGTGACGCTTGTGTGTGTGTGTGTGGATGCGTGTGTGTGTGTGTGTGTTGGCACTCACAGCGCGTGTGTGTGATCTCTCGCACGGCCAGGCTGGCGAGCGACACCGACGCCAGGAACGTGTGTGTGCTGCGCTGGCAGAGGGTGAACGGCGTGTGTGTGACACTCCTCTGCGTCAGCACCAGGGCGTCACTGAACAGGAAGAGACCCACGTCCGACACCTGCTCGTAAGGCCTACAGACGCACACGCACGCGCACGCACACACACACACACACACACACACACACACACACACACACACACACACACACACACACACACACACACACACACACACACACACACACACACACACACACACACACACACACACACAGACAGACACAGAAAATAATACAAATGGTTATTTCAACAAACTCAAATAAGTTGTTTCAACAAGTCACACAAAATGTGAATTTGTTGATAGAGGCGTGTTTTTACTGTTATTTCTTTCCAGGTTTATCGGCACAATTCTGTTTACAATTTGAGGTTTATATTTCTATTGCAATTTTTTTAGGCTCATTTAATGCTTATCATTGGGGTTTATTGTACATTACCAATTTTTCCATCTTCCTGGATCACTGTTTATTTGTTTTATTTAATTAGTTATGTATTTGACCAAATTCTTCTGTTTATATTATATTTTTTTATTTCTTATTTCTTATTATTTTATTTTTTTACATTATTTCTCTGTTATTTTGGGGTCGAATTTGTTGTTTATCATGGTCATCAAGGTTACTTATTATGATTATTTTATCATTATTTTATTTTTTTATTATGGTCATTGCCATATTTTTATTCTGGACAGTTAACTATTAGGTTTATTGTATTTTTTCACATTTTTCCATATATTGGCATATTCTTTGTCTTTGCATTTGTATTTGAATGTTTTATTATTATGATAATAATAATAATAATAACAATAATAATAATAATTATTATTATTATTATTATTATTATTATTATTATTACTATAATTATATTAAAGTATCCATCTATTGATAGTATTTATCCATTTACTATCAGAAAAAATACATTTTGAGCTGACAAAGAACTAAACAAAAAAAACAAAACAAAACAAAAAAAACCTCCCAAAAATGTAAAGGCTAATTAGCACCAATTCATTCATTATTTTAATTGATTTCGTTACCTCAGAGCGTCAGGCAGATCTTCATCAGGAGACCGGAGCAGAACAGCCTCCAGAGTGGTCAGCAGCTCCCTGTTTCCCTCACACAGGTTCTGTTGAAACACACACACACACACACACACACACACACACACACACACACACACACACACACACACACACACACACACACACACACACACACACACACACACACACACACACACACACACACACACACACACACTTTTTCCAGCCTAAACCTTGTTTTTTTTCAAAATGAGACAATCGCGATTCAATTTTAGTTAATATCTTCTTAGTATTTATACATTTACCTACAGTACTTTTTCTTTTAATTATTTTATTATTATTATTATTATTATTCATTTTTTTCACTGCAGCTGAAATCACTGCGCAAATCTACATTTTTCTGTTCGATTTTTCACTTTTTCTTTTCTACAGCAATGTATGTTTCCCATGTTAATAAAGATTTAAGATTTAAGATTTAAGATTTTTTTAAGATTTTTAACATGAATTGGGCAAGAGGGAGCAAGAGGGAGAGGAAAGAGAGGAGGAAGGAGAAACAGAAGGCGGTGTTTTTTACCGGGCAGCCCTGGATCAGCCTCTGAGTTTCCTCCATCACTCGGTCTCTCTCGGAGTTCCTCTTCAGCTGAGGCACAGGAGAGGACGTCGTATTAAACTTTTCCAACAGTCAAAATAATAAATAGTCAATTCATCTAGCCTCATTATGCGGCTTCACCTTCCGCACAAACTCCCTGCACTGCAGCACAGTGGGTGCAGTAGTAGGAGTGCAGTAGTAGTAGTGTCGTAATTGTGGCAAGCCGAATGCAGCCGAATGCAGTAGTAGTAGTAGTGTTTTAATCTCAGAGCAGTAGTAGTACTCCGTGGCCTCACCTTCAATATGAACTCCCTGTACTGCAGCAGGGTGTGGAGGGCCGAGGAGAGGTGTGTGTGGTCCGTGTGGCCGGGGTGTGTGTGCACAGACAGAGCCTGCAGCAGCATCACATACTCCTCCATCCGCCATGTTGGACACAGCAGCAACTCCTGCAAGCTGCGCACGCACGCACGCACGCACGCACGCACGCACGCACGCACGCACGCACGCACGCGTTAGCTAAGATGTGACACTGTAGACCGATTATTCTCTGCAGAAATAAAGTTAATAAAAATATTTCATGACGGAAAACTTCTAAATAAAATATGTCGGCAATACTGCTGAAAAGTGTGTGTATGTCTTTGAGGTACCTCAATGTGTGTGTTGCAAGAGTTCTGTCAGTTCTCCTCAGAAATGCCCGGAATTCAGGGTTTATCTCCCTGCACTAACACACACACACACGCACACACACACGCACACGCACACACACACACACACACGTATGCGGTCAAATTCTGGGTGCTAACGATGAGAAAATGATGCTCAAATACATGTTTAATCGTATGACTCTGTAAGAAGTAAAAAAAAAAAAAAGGCGGCACCACTGTGTTCCACAGTAGTGCCCCTTGAAGGAAATACATTCTTACATTATATTTATGACAGAAAATAAGGAAAAACATAACAGGTCCTCTTTAATTGACATGGCCTCCAGGGCGACCGGGTTGATCTGGACGAAGATCAGAATGAAGGCGCCGACTAGTCCTTCATTACCATAGTTTAGGGCTTCCTGATCTGGAACAAGTTCATCTTGAATTAAGCAACGTCTCAGAAAGGCGTTTACAAGTAGGATCGTCTAAGTCCTGGCTTCGATTAAACCCCGGCTGCGAAAACCGCCCGGATACGTTTTTGCTCCTCCGAAACGGCTGACAAACCCAAACAGGAAGTCCTCCTCAGCGCTGACCTTGTCTATGCAGCGCAGGGCGGTGGGGTAGTTGTTCAGGTAGTTGGTGTAGACTTGCAGTTTAGAGCAGAGCTTCACGCAGACGTCCCCGACGCGCTGATCTGCTCCCCAGCTCTCCATCCTGCGCCCCAGCTCCGAACAGAAGCCCCTGCAGGACACAATGCAGATATTACAGGAACGCCGACACACGTCAAGTACAGGAGAATTCAACAAACACACCCAAGCGGTGCAGGCGGCAATCTCAGTGGACTCCATGGATTTTGACATACATTCCCAGTCAGTTCAAGGCGCTCATGGCTGCCCCACTCGTAGGGTTCCCTCGTAGACCTTCTGAAGCCATTACACTCTGCTTGGGGGAATTGACCCACAAGTCATAGCATTGGGACATTAACAAATGGAGTTAAGACAGGAATCCAAGAAGCCTAAAACAAAAAAGGAAAAAGCCCACAACCAAAACATGGAATGAGGAAGTTGAAGCGTAGTTATTCCACCGTGGCTCTGTGTAATACAGCTACTCCTCACTTAACAACTGAGTTCCGTTCCTAGCACCGGGTCGTTAAGTGAATTGGTCGATGAGCGAGGACCTGTGTTATTTCACTGTAAGGGGGAGTGGCCATTGCAACGCTAGTGTAGTGAATACTGACAGACTGTGGGAATGGAGATGAGATGAGATGTATATAGTATATATAGTGTATATAGTGTATATAGTAGATACTGTATAGCATATATAGTGTATATAGTATATAGCATATATAGTGTATATAGTATACATAGTATATATAGTGTATATAGCATATATAATGTATTAAGTATATATAGTGTATATAGTGTATATAGTATATATAGTATATATAGTGTATATAGTATATATTGTATATATAGTATATATAGTATATATAGTATACGTAGTATATATAGTGTATGTAGTATATATAGTATATATTGTATATATAGTATATATAATGTATAAAGTGTATATAGGATATATAGTATATATGGTGTATATAGTATATATAGTATATATAGTATATATAGTCTGCGGGGAAACACTTTTGCCGTAGTTCCAAACCATGGGAAAAGTGTGTTAAGCTTTACAGCACTACATCACTTGCTTTATGTTTGGCTCAGGGTTTCCTTGCCGGTCAAAATGTCCAGCAATAACGCTCATACAAAACAAAGCCGCTCCACCCCCCCCGGCGATGCGGGCAAGACGGGCCAGTGGTGCGCCCGGCATCCGCACCTTGGCTGGCTCGCACCGGCCCTCACTTTCATTGTCTCACTCCCTGACTGGCGCGGGCGAGCCGATCTCCCGGGCCGAGCACAGCTGGTACCTACAACGGTAGCATGGGGGGCCCCCTCCCCTCCCTCGGCTTCCCCGGAGCCGCGAGGTCCGTGCAAGGGGCGCTGTGACCTACGTGTACATTATATCTGCGTTCGTATCATAGACTGTTGTTGAAACGTGATCGATAAGGTTCGCGTCTGTCCGGTAAAAAAAAATTATTTTCGGACGCCAGACCGAGTCTTACAACAGTGGTGAAGAAGATTGCACCCGAATCCCAAAAGTTAGATAGTGCTGCTTTAAATAACAGTGTAATAAGTGGGAAAAGAACCGTCTGGGGGAACATTATTTATTAAGCAATGCAGCCTTAAAGAAAACATTTACAACTATATCTTTTTTGTTTTGATTTTGGTCTTTAGAATAACCAAAATCCCAGGAAATATCTCGTCTCATATCCCAATATTGATATTGTGACGATAAATAACATTTAGGTATGTGAGTGACGTCAATTAAATTCTGTGAGGTCTTAGCGCATAAGATGGACTTTGGGACTGAACCCTTGTGGGGTGTGCAGTGTTTCACCTGTTGAGCTGCAGGATGTGTGTGAGTGGGCGGAGGATGATGTGGATGCGGGCGGAGCTGAGGATGGCTCTGTTGGAGTCGAGGGCTGCGGAGAGAGGCTCATGGTACACCTGAGGCAGACACACAAACACACATATTCTTCCACTGGTACCAAAGTGAGGTCCAAGTAAATACACCATAGTAAGTGAGGACCCGCGTTTCTGGTGCACCTCTAACCAAAAAACAGTCAATTCGGAGACCGGTCCTCACAAGTATAGTACGGAAAAACACATACGCACGCACCCGCCCACACACACACACACACACACACACACACACACACACACACACACACACACACACACACACACACACACACACACACACACACACACACACACACACACACACACACACACACACACACACACACACACCTTTCTCAGGTTGACCCACTACAAACCAGATGTTCCAAAAACAAATCCACGGGTATCTGTGCCATCAAATAAAGCTCGTCATTGTGTTTCCGAATCCCTGGAGCGACGTGCAAAATTCTATCGTAAAAATGCACAATTCTTGATAATGCAGAATCGCTGATTCTGCAGTCAGTCATTTCTGAATGGTGACCACTGATCTGCATCTTCAAATCTTGAATCGTATAAGGACCACTATAAGAACCACTTGTTCCACTCCATCGACCTATTTGCATAGTGAGGACATTACTGAGTTTACCTTTAACACAGAGCCCAGTCGAGCCAGGTACAGAGTCTCACTGTGGTACAGCTCCCTGGCTGCTGCCTCCCTCCAGTCAAACACCACCTGGAGAGAGAGAGAGAGAGAGAGGGGGAGAGAGAGAGAGAGTATGAGAGTGTGTGTGAGAGAGAGAGAGAGAGAGAGAGAGAGAGGTAGACATTTTCAAAGTTGTATCCTCGTTTTGTTGCCCGCTCGTGTTTCTATGTTCTGCCACTTGTCTGAAGCGAAGCACTTTCTGACGGTGTGTATTTAAAAGTGATGGAGCAATAAAGCTTTACTTCCTTACACACTGACGGAGCAACCTATCAAACACTCCCCGGCCTGCTGCGCCCCTGGATCGATCCGGTCGCAACTCGCCTATCTCTCCCAGTGCCAAAACTCATACTCAGCACATACACCACACAATAGACCGAGGGCTTGCGGGGTGGGCGGGGTGCAGGCTATGTGGGTGGGGATGCGGCGGCTGCCATCTTGCCTGTCACGCTCTTGCCCGAGCGTGCTTGTCGTCCGTCCCAAAATTTTAATCCCACTCACATTAGCTTTAACACATACACTCACACACCAATCCTACACCGAACAACACAGAACAACACTGAAGGACTCGCACCCCCAGCCCCGCAATTTTAACTGCAATTACCAACAGCACACATTGAGCACTGGGGTTTTTCTGGTTGGCCGGTCGCTGGCGGGTCGGTGTGGGGGCGTGGTTGGCCGGGGGGCGGTCGGGTTGGCTCCCCCTCCAGGCCTGGCTGGAGTCCTGACGGCTTGCGCCTGGTGGCTTGGGATGTGCTGCGACCTGGCGGGGCTGAGGAGAGCGCCGCCGAGTGCCTTCCGGGGCCCCTGGGGGGACTGTTTGCTGTTGTGGGTGTGGGTTGGGGTGTGGGGGGCGGCTGTTGGCCTTTTGCTTCTGCGGTGCCGCTTCTCTGTGGCGGGCGCCCCGGGTGCTGGGGGTGGTGGAGGGCCTGTATACCTGCTGGCCTGCCGGCATCGGCGGGGTTTGAGGGTTGTAACATCGAGGTGCCCCGCGCTGGGCACACGCTGCTACGTGTATGGGCACTTGGCACTCACGCCGGGCTGGTCGGCTGCGGTGGGGCGGGCCTCCCCCTTGTGCGGGGCGTAGGTGGGCACGGGGGTCCTGCCGGCTCGCCCGTGGGGCGGGCGGCTCGGGCGGAGTGTCGGTCTGTCGCCTTGGGGCCGCGATCTGGGCCTGCGGTCCGTGCCTTGCACCCGTGGCCCGGGTTCTGTGCTGGCGGCTGCGTCTTGTGCCTGCACCCGGGGGTTGGTTGTATGTGAGCGCCCCTGGGGTGGGGGGTCTCCTCGTGCTCCCTGGGACTGGGCCATGCTCCTCAGGGCTGGGCGTGGGGGTTGCTCCACGGCCCTCTGGCTTCTCTGGGGGCCCGGGGGTCTTCTGTGGCCGCAGGGCAGGGTACTCGGGGCTTTCCTGTAGCTGTAGGGCGTCCACAGGGCTGCGGAGTTTGGGGGGGGGGCTTCGGGGCCCCTTGCGCTGCTTGGAGGCACCGCAACATATTACCGACCTTCTACAGCAATGCCAATGGGGATAAGTCATGTACACTCACCGGTGGACATCTTTCCACACACACACACACACACACACACACACACACACACACACACACACACACACACACACACACACACACACACACACACACACACACACACACACACACACACACACACACACACACACACAAACACACACACACACACACACACACACACACACACAGGCGGTCCAATCCCACGCGCACACACCATCACACCTGCTTCAAGTGCACCCCAGCACCCTCCTGGTTGCATTCCTCTCCTTTCCTCCCTCATTTGCTGCCATGACTATGACAGGAAGAGGCCACGTGACCAGTTGTAATTCTTGTTTTCCTGGACCTAATTAACCGTTTTTCAATACATGTTGTCATCCAATGTTCATGTTTTTGTGTAAATGTTGTTTGTTTCTATGTTTATTTGTCTCACCGTGGTGATTCTCCCCCTCTTGGAGTAGTGATCAGTTGTTTATAAACCCAAACATGGTAGAAATAGTTTTCCAAAGAGGGGGCTTGGTGGTGGTTCTGTGTCATAGAAAGTTGTGCTCCTGTCATCCTACAGGTCGTCCACAGGACAGAGTTATTGCAGCAGATATTGATGACTTGAATATCTGAACTCCACTTGCAGACTAACTCTGTCCAAGATGCAATGGCATACAAATACTCTGTGTTGTATGCCCAGCATGCTGACAGCACAGGTTAAACGCCTTGACGCCAACACCCACCTTGGGCAGGTCTGGTTTGGGACCGAGGCGTCGCTGGGAGTCACAGTCCGCGTTTCCTCGTCCCATTTCCTCTCCGTCAGGCGCCCCTCCCTCCGCCTCTCTGCTCCGTCTGGCCAGAAACATGGACAGGAACTCCAGCGGCCTGGTCTACGCAACACGCGCACACGAGAGAAGGTAGGTCGTTAAACTCTGCTCGGAAGAAAACAAGGCCACTAAGAGGTTGTGTGCTTGAGCACAGATCAAGCCTCACATCTCCATTCCCCGGGGGCGGACGTGAGACCTCATTTTCTCAGCATCTTCATGCGGCTGAATTCCATTCGCTCAACGTTCTTGGTTCAACAAATCCACGGTTGAATCCGTGTGTGGCAGCGGCGCTCACCTCCGCCCGTCGGGTGAGAGCCGCGAGACCCTGGACCAGAGCCTCCGTCAGGTCCTTGGAAGCACACAGCTCCTCCAGGTGGACACTGTCCCACAGAAAGTGACCTGGAGGAAAACGGAACAAGAGTGTGTTACGCGGCACCTAGAGGGCACTTTTGCAGCACATTTTTAATCAAGGGGGCACAGTATTGATTCCTGGGACAGACTTTGTTCCTTCAAATTGGTTTCACTGGATTCCACTTCTACCAAAGACCCAACCAAGAATCCTTTTAAGGACCGCAAAGGTTGTAGTTTCCGAAGGTTCTGGGTCTAAATGATTCCTCCTTTACAGTGCATATTTATACTGTATATATATATATATATGTAAATATACTGTATACACTGTATATATCTGTGTGACTATGTGTGTATAAACTGTATTCGCAGGGTGTCTGCAGGTTCTTAAAAAATCTTAAATTCAGTTTTTCAAACACACTAATAAGTCTTAAATTTGAATTTATGAGGTCATCATTTCAACATACTATTAACATAAATGTATTTTTGTCTAAATTAGTGAAGTTCTTCTACATCAGTCATCAGCGTCACTATTTCTGGGGCGTTATGAACCCTAAGCCTACCACCGAACTGCTACTACAATTTTTTTCATTTGTCTTAGAAACCCACCCAGAGCTCGGGCCCCGGCCTCCATGCTGACCCTGTGCAGCCTGGACCCTGCCAGATCCCTCAGGTCCTTGAGAGCCTCCTCCATCCACTGCGCCTGCATGCACCAGTGCTGCAACACGCCTTCACCCAGGTAGCGCAGCGCCGGGGCCCATGGCTCCACACACACAGCGCTGTTGGGGAGCCCCGCGCGCCTGCTGCTGCAGCCGGACCATTCAGAAAGGACTGGAGGAGCAGGGAGGAGAGGAGGGTGGTTAGGGGCCATCAACATTTTTTTTAAAACAATTAAAAAAAAAAGACAAACATAAATAAACCAATGAAAGCTGAAATATAGCCCCACGTCACATTCCTACCGTGTCTTTGTCTTTTACAGCTATCAATGTCAAACTTGGTACGGTCTCTGACACTCCTGTTCCTCGTGGGGCTGCCAAGTTTAAGGGGTCTCCACCACTGTGACGTGGACTTGTGATTATTAGATATTGCGACATCAAATCAGAATTTTATTGGCAAATTCAATACATCAGACATTATTTAGCCAATCCCGTAGCTTTAGGTTAACTTCTTCACTCATGTCCATGGATAATGCACTCCAAATTTAAGTCAAACTTGGTACGGTCCTTTAGAGTGCTGTCCTGGCTGGGCCTGCCAAGTTTCAATGTCCTACACCACTGTGACAGATTAGATATTGCAACATCAAATCAGAATTGAATTGGCTATTATCTCAGACATTCTTTATCTGTTCCAAATATGGTGTTATATGGAATTATGGTTAATGAGAACAAGATTTTCTAATATTTCGCAATCTTCCAGGATGGGAAAATCCATGCAGATGGACTGTACATGTCCTTGAGGATCATTTCAATGAAATGTCAGGTCTCTCAGTCAGGTTTCATAGTTTATTATAGTGGCCCCTGTAGCCAAATTGGTACTGGCTTGTTATGACCCTGGCTTACGATCACCGGGCAAAATGTAACTTACCTTATAATAATAATAATAATAATAATAATAATAATAATAATAATAATAATAATAATAATAATGCTATGAATGCCCAAAAAAAAATATTTGACTAGATTTTAATGGAACTGGGTTTTATGGCTCACACAGACCGATATAGATTTCACTGGGAAATAGGCACCATGCAAAGTGTGCTGTAGCTGTGATGTGTGAGAGGTAGATTTACACAAAAATAGTATTTACATCCTATATAGCCGTAACAATAATTTATCCTTTGCGCATAGTATTTCATACTATATATTCTGTATATTTTTATGTATTTGACTATTTCTGTTTTGTATTTTATTTTTACTTTTTTTACTTTTCAGACTTGAAAAGTTAGAGAATACCATTGGAATGCTCATCGTCTGTGGTGAAACGAACCAATCCTCGCCATGACAAATTCCTTGTATATGTAAATAATTACAAACTGATTCCGAAAAATAGACAACAGCATGCGCTGTCTGTAGGTATGTAGGAATTGAAGATAAACTCACTGTTCTGGAAGCTTCCGCTCGCCAGACCCATGGGAGTCACAACCTCCAGACCAGTCAGAGTGGAGAGAGTCTGCATCAGGGCGAGTCCTGAGTCTGGTGTGTGTGTGTGTGTGTGTGTGTGTGTGTGTGTGTGTGTGTGTGTGTGTGTGTGTTTTGCGGGGGAGTAAAGAGAGTGGATTGTAAAGGGGAGTTGAATCCAAAAAGGGTGAACAGACAAAATCCTGAAAAAATGACTAACAGACACAGAATGTATCATCATCAGTTTTTCCAGGAAGTTTGTGGGAAATGGCCAAAATCAAAGCCAGACAAAGAAAAAAATGCCTTCACTTCACTCTTCACCTCAGTGATAATTCACATTCTGCCTATCACAGAAACTAGATAGATATAGATCAATAGATCACGATTTCCTGGAAGGACTGGTGTGTGTGTGCGTGTGTGTGTGTGTGTGTGTGTGTGTGTGTGTGTGTGTGTGTGTGTGTGTGTGTGTGTGTGTGTGTGTGTACAGACCAGAAGCTGCAAGGGGTGAGAATATGTCCACTCCTCCCCCTTCTTCTGCGGGCGTGACCCAGCCGCACAGTTTCTCCCAAAATTCCCTGACGTCTGGGTTCAGGATGGTCTGCTCTGACACACTGACTCCTTGAGAAAGGTCAAAGGTCAAAAAGTCAGGAAGTGTATTCTGTACCCCAATGAATACTCTAACTAAAAGTGAAACTGAAGCCCTGACTGGTGTCCCTGTGTTCCTCACTGTGGAGCAGCTGGATATTCTCTGTTCCTCCAGGAGACAAGAGGCCAAGCCTCTGGATCCTCTGCCCAGCAAGGGCCCTCTCCGCCTGGGCAAGGAGAGCCGGGAGAGTCCCCCTGTAGTCATACAGGACCACCAGCACCGCAGCCTTCACACCACCCAACACCAACTGGAGCAACGCGTACAACAGACACATGATACTGCATAAACATAAACCAAGGAAAACCTGATTTCACCTGATGACCAGATGTTTAAGAAGAAAGACTCCAGCCTTCCAGGTGGTGAAAGAAAAGCGTAACAAAACATCGTAGATGTAGATATTGTAGATATAATAGAGCTTCATTTAGCAAAACAAAGAAGACTTTTTCTGGTGAGCCATGTTGCGCCTGGTGGATTTTTTTTAAATTTGGCATATTGATAGCTATTGATCCCAGTAGTCAAAATCTCAAACTTTGGTCCAATCGGACCATGTGCCTAGCGCCATCATCAGGCTAAAGTTGCAAACAGTCATGAACAGGAAGTAGGCGTATGTTCCCAACACTTGGTCCATGACCTTCATGTCATTTGGAAAACATGTTTTAAATGTATTGCTCTTGGCCACTAGATGGTGAGTCGTGTACAACTCATCTGTGCTTTTGGCAGCACTTGGTGTATTTGATGATCTTGATTTGATTACTTTGTCGCAATTCGCCACATTGATGGATATTGATCAAATAGTCAAAATCCCAAATTTTGGCCCAATTGGACCAAGCACTACCATCAGGCCAAAGTCACACCGTTCATTAAACTGATGACCGCATTTTCAAACACGCATCAAACTCACAGCTTTTGCTCTGTGGTCCGCAATAGATCGCTGTTGCCTGACTTCTATTCCGATGCTCTATGGTGCAACTTCTCTCTCTTTAGATTGACACTCCTAAATTGCTGAGTGCAGCCACATTTTGAAATTGTGTTCATTGGTGGAACACCCATTGAGATCCTTAATATGACGAGAAGCGGAATTTGAGTGAACCATTGTTTTCAATCCCCGAATAAACTGGCGAAAATCTTTGAAATAATATTAAGAATTATCACTTGTTTTCCAATATCTACACCTCAGCCTCAGCCGCCTCAGATTCTATCCCGACAGTCACTTTCTGTCGCTCAGGCCATCCACACCTCCCTTGATAAACGGTAGAACATGTCTCCCTGTCGTCCCGTCGCACCTCGTGGGCTGGGACTCTGTTGGAGAGCAGCAGCAGGAGGACGGCATCCGGGCGGGGGACAGAAGAGAGGGAGTGCAGCGGTGGAGGCATGGAGGTGAAGGGGGAGGACAGCAACAACGCTCCAGAGGTCTGCTTCAGTCTTTCAGAGGATGGAAGGAGTGGACAAAGTGGTAAAAAGGTTTTGAACATTAGAGAGCCTTCAAATAACAACTGACAGGCCTGTACACTAAAATGCCAAACGTGCACTTTGATTTAACACATTTAAGGTGATTTACTGTGATTATTTCATTATACGATTGTGTCCCGTTGCAATACATACTGCTGCTCTGTGTGTGGAAGTCATGATTCTAATCCCAATCACTCAAGTTTACTCAAGAGACTGAAAAATAAGGTGCTGGTCAAATAATACCAGAGTTGTCCTTAAACAAGTCGTATGTAACCAAACAGGTCTTCATCGATGACTCTGAGACAAGCGACCTGGTCGAGCTGCAGCCGGCAGCTCTCTGGCTGCTCTCCGAGGTGCTGAGGTGGAGGCCGGGGCTCCAGGTGAGGAGGGACCCGGAGCTCAGCGCCACACCAGGACCGGGCCTCTCTCTCTGGGGGGGGACGCAGCCGCTTCCCCCTGGAGGCAGGCTGCTGCCCCACGGTCTCCTGGTCCTCACAAGCAGCTCTGCAGCAGGAGGGGGGAGGATGGTGAGCTGCCTCTCTCGATCCCCGTCTCTCTTTCTGTCTCTCCGCCTGTCTCCGTCTCTCTACCTCTCTCCCCCCTCCTTCTCCATCTCCTCTCTCTTCGCTCTCTCCCCCCTCCTTCCCTCTCACTCATCAATCGCTGTCTTATTACCGCTGCCCCTCCCTTTCTCTCTTTCCGTCTCTCCCTTTTTCCCCTCCATCTCTTTCCCTTTCGCCCTCTCTTTCTTTCTCTCGCTCCATCGCCATCTCTCTCTCCCCGTCCCTTTCTCTTTCCTTCGCTCCCTCCATATCGTCACTCTTCTCTTTCTCACTCTCTCCCGCACCCTCCATCTGTCACCATCCCTCTCTGTTCATGCCCCTCTTTTTCTCTCTCTCCCTCCCTATATACCCATCTCTCTCCCCCAACTCTCTCCCATCTCTACATGACACCCGGTATCCCTCTCTCCGCTCCTCTTCTCCCCCTTCCTCTCGCCCATCTCCCCCCCTCTGTTTCCCTCTCTCTCTCTCTCTCTCTCTGAGAGATTGTCCAGGTGCTATTCCCTCTCTCTCCACCCTTCTCTTTCCATCTCTCGGGGCGTCACCCCTCTCTCCCTCCCTCTCTCTCTCTCTCTCCTTCCCACACTCACTCTTCTCCTGCTGCAGCCTCTCCCTGACGACCTGCCTCGTCCTCCTCTCCTCCTCCCTCTCCCGCGCCTCCTCCCCCACCCGCCCGGTGGTGGGGGGGTGGAGGGTCCCGTACTGCTCGGCGGCCTCCCGGGGGTTGAGGCAGCCCAGGGAGGCGACGCAGGAGACGTAGTGCGTCTTCCACGCCCCAAACTCCTTCTCCCCGGGGGGCTGACGGAGGAACCAGCCCCTGCGGACACAGCGCCCCGCCCAGAGGCAGTCCTGGAGGGAGAGGGGGGAGGAGGGGGGGAGGGGGGGGGGGGTGAGACGGTGGAAGAGAGGGAGAAGGGGGAGGGAGAGAGGGGGGAGTAAGGGGAGAGGGTGGAGAAGGTGAGGAAGGGGGGAGTAGTGGGAGAGAGAGAGAGAGAGAGGAGGAAGAGAGAAAGTCAGGGTTGGAGGAACCAAAAAGGCAACTCAAAAAACACTATTTTAAAATATTAAAAAATATATATATATATGTATATTTATTTTTTTCCAACTAAGTAACTAAGTTAGTAAGTAAGAGGGTGGAGTTCAAAAAATGAAAAAGAAAGAGATAAAAATAAGTTTTCCTATATAAGTCCAGTAAAAATCCAAACTGCTGAATGGATGACGACAGAGGAGAACTGTATGTTTACCTTTCACTATTGAATTTAGTTTCGTTGGTTGATTCTTCATTCTGTTTTTAACAACTTTCTTCGGATCTGAAGCTCCTTTTTAATTTGACTACAGTATATATACTTGAGAAGCTGAGTCATCGTTCTTAAATTCCGCCCCCTCACCTGCTCGGCCAGGACCCTCCAGTGCCAGCTGACCTTGGCGGCGGAGCAGAGGTCACGGGGGTTGAGGAAGGACATCACGTAGAGGGACAGGAAGCGAGGCAGGACCACGGTGAAGTCCTGCCGGGTCACCGGCACGCTCTCCATCAGCAAGTCCCTGCAGAATCTGCCCCCGGGGGTCAAAGGTCAATGTTATTTAGCTTTAGTATTTAGTTATTTAGTTATTTAGCTTTTTGGGAGATAACCCGCCGGGCACCGTGCTCCGGCGGGTTATCTCCCAAATAGGAGCCTTTCTGTGTGGAGTTTGCATGTTCTCCCCGTGTTCACATGGGGTTTCCTCCACCTCACGTCAGTAAGGACCCCCACTAAAAACATGCACATCATCGTCTGACCAGCGATGGACATTTATCACCTGGTCCCCGGGCGCGTCCACGTATGCTGCCCACTGCTCCTGGCTGTGCCCCCGGAGGAAGGACAAGCCAAGGATGGGTCAAAAGCAGAGAATCCATTTCACCGGCCACTATCAAAAGCATGTGTGTGTGTGTGCAAGCATGTGTTGTGGTGTGTTGCGTGATAAATAAAGACTGTTTCTTCTCTTCTTTCTTCTTATACCCAAATGTATTGATTAATTCAGTCACTTCTATATTCACGTGTGGGTTTACAGGACAAAAAGATTAATTTTAATCCTTGCTCAGTCAATATGTTCATTTAAAATGTGGCAATGGAAAATCAAACCACATTTTAGACAAGTCCTACTGAAGTATTGACTTCATAATAAAATAATAAGAATAAAAAAAGAAGCACTGACTTCATAATAATGAAATATGTACATTGACTTAAACCCTAAATTTGGTTTGGAGCTAATAAGAACATAACAATTTACATACAGTACAATCTATTTTTCTCCGCTTGGGACGTCTAACACGCTTCCATGTGTTTAAAAAGGCAAAAAATTAAGTCACTTTTTAAATATCTAATGAGATCTTTGCATTGGGGGATGGATCAATCTAAAATTAAAAGGCACCATTTGTTCTAGTTCGACAAAAAAAACCGGAAAAAAATAGAAAGGGGGAAATGCAACATATTAAAAAGGTTACAGCCATACTTCTTAAAAAAAAACCATATATATATCTTTATTACGTCTACCATTATGATGACCATACCATCATATCAACATTGAGATAAATTCTCGCTGTTCTTAAGAATTTGAATCAGCGATGGGTTATTTATTTATCTTGGATAGAAGTGAATCATGGACCTTTTGTCTTTCTTTTTTTTCTTCTTTTTTTTTTTAAACAATATTTCATATTCGATGTTTTTAAAGGGAGTTACTTGAGCTGGGACCTGGTGCAGCGGTGGAGCAGGACCTGCAGAAGGTGCTTCCTCTGACGGTCGCTCCACAGGTCAAACCAGTGCAGCAGCAGTCTGGTCCTCTCCCCGAATAACTGGACACGGGCGGGACAGGAAGGTGATGGAGGCATTGTTTCCAGAGAAAGACGGACAGATTTAGTCCAGCGCGCCAGTTAGGGAAGTTATTTTGTTTATTGTCTACTAAACGTTCCCAGTTTGGGTTGTTAACATTGTGGAAGCTTAATGCTGAGGGTGTAAAAATAATTCACTCTAATCTAGGCATTTTAATTTGCTTTTGTTAATAGTTGTAGGCCTATCTATTCTGGGAAGAAAAGACAATACTATATGTGTACGGTAAAGTGGCGGCCTCTAGTGGCCATGAACTATTGTCCTGTGTTTAAGTAAGTTCAAGTTCAAGTTCAAGTTCAAGAGATTATTTGTAGAAATGTCTATATTCTTAAAAAAAATAAAATAAAGAGCAGACCGTCCACCGTGTCATTTGCCACTTATTTAAACTAAATGCAAATTGGTAATTCTTTCTCATTGTAAACCACATTGTCAGTGGAGTAAAACCTCTGTGGAGCAACACAGGCGGCAGCTGATGTTGGCGCCGCCTGGCGGCTCTTTCGCTGAACTGCAGGAGAGTTTGCGATGGAAAAACTCGAGAAAATAATTGTAAACGAAAGGCCAATCCGCAGATTTGAAGACTTGTGTTTAGGCGGTGATAGCACATTGGTCCTTTTCCTCCTTTAAAACTAATGGTCTTCAACTCCAATGGCGTTAGAAGACGAATCGTTCTGTGAAAATATAGATTTCGGACGAGTGGCGCTCCCTGGTGGACACTCTCCCGAACAGCAGGAGGCTCCGATTGAAAATTCCAAAAAAGACAGACAGACAGACAGACAGACAGACAGACAGACAGACAGAAAGACAGAAAGAAAGAAAGAAAGAAAGAAAGAAAGAAAGAAAGAAAGAAAGAAAGAAAGAACATACACATACAAGCAGATTTGTCTCGACTCAGACCTGCTGGTTTGAAGACTTGTTGCCCAGGGGCGTCCAGGCGCTGAAGCGGGTCTCTGAAGCCTCCCGCGCCGCCGGTCGCAGGGCGCGGCCCGGCGGAGCCTCGTAGTCCGTCCCGCTGAGCTGCCACCGCTTCACGGAGTGAGGAAGGGACCTGGGGCTGGACTCCATGGCTCAATGCAGGATGGTGGAGAATCGAATTGAATGCATGCGAAATGAATCCCTGATTTCTGCCACGAACTCTTCGCGCACGCTCCTGTTAGTTTACTTTGCATGCGCCATGTCCCCGCAGCTGTGCAGTGTGCGTCCTGGTATCCATGGAAACGCATCAACAAGGTTAAGGTTGCATTCCCACACACACACACACACACACACACACACACACACACACACACACACACACACACACACACACACACACACACACACACACACACACACACACACACACACACACAGACTGCAGCATCCTTCTCCCTAATATAGGGCGGAGGACTAGGGCCAGATGAGAAAACATTGTAGAGATGAGTTCAGAGATGATTCTCAGATTTCCGAGATTTAAATCGCAAATTAAAATCATCGGATTTCTGAGAACCAGGCCCTGATTTTGCGATTAAAATCAGAATGCTGACCAAAAAAAAAAATAGTCGGAAAACTTGAATGAATAGTTAAATTAAATCCGGATTAAAAATCGAACTTTAATTCTGCCTTTATTCGCATAATTATGAGATTATTCCCAAAACCCTTTTTTTGTTTGTTTTTACATGGCAATTTGGCCCCAATCCTCTCCTGTAGCCATTTCCTAATATACAGCTGTACTCCTTATAAACAAACCAAAACTGTAATTTGGGGGTCACAGATTAAGACAATTTTATTGTGTTTAAAACCAACAGATGTGAAAGCACCGATGTTACAACATTACAAGACCACAGACCCCCCCCCCCCCCCCCAAAAAAAAAAAAGGTTTATCATTAGATATGACAAAATATTATAGCAAATTTACAAAGCAACACAAATCCATTCCACCCTTCACATCACTACATACATTAAAATGAATAGACTATGTAGCAGTTTAAATCAATAAGGCAATGCAAAGGTTAAATTGAATCAACGTAAGGCATTGTCGTGACGTTAATATTTGGATGTTTTTTTTTTTTTTTTTTTATACACGTTTCGACAAAACACACTTTTGATATGTGCAGTGCGCTTGACACAGCTTGCATGGAGATCAGATGTGCAAAATACATTCAACACCAAAGTATTGCAGGTTAAATCACAAACAGGAAGCGAGTGCACGCAGAACCATACCACATTTACATAAAGAAACTTCCCCTGGCCCCGAATTCCAAACATTCAGCTTTGAGCTTGGTTGACCTTGAGACTCATTCAAATTGGCATTTGACCACGTCACCTGAACCTTGCTGTGTAATCCATCCTACTGCTGCTCAGGTCGTCTTTCCCCTGGAGCAGTGGAATTCAGACTTTTTTGTTCAAATGAGTGCTTTAAATATACTGTATATTAAAGGGAATCAATAAGCCCCATACATTTGGCAAACTGAACATTGTCCAGAGAGTTTTCATATATATTTTCTGAAATCATAATGGAGCAAATTGGGAAGTCGACTGGCTTCAAACTGAACCAAACTTCCAAAACAAATCAAACAATATCAGCGTTGAGAGGCGTGTTAAAAAATCAGTTATCGTTACGTTTGAAGTATCTTTTTCTCCCCCCCCCCGGCAACTCACGTTCTGAACTCAGTGAAGTCAGAGGGAACGATTCAAATCCTGCCTCTAAACGGGTGGTATTCAAACTTTCTTTTTGCCGGAGCTCCCCTCCCTGAGATTTCAAGGACTCCCGAAAAATACAAATAAAAAAACGTGTCATATGCAAACTAACATAGTTTATAGTAAACCAGGTGGAGGAGTCACATTCTTTGTGGCGTTTATGATGTTGGGCAACTGGCAAATTAGATCATCAGAGCAAAATTATTGAACTTATTATCCTATTGGATTTGTACATTTTTAAACAAAGATATTTCATTACATTTCATTAGTCATGCCAAATTATTGCTTACATTTTTTT
Organism: Zeus faber; assembly: GCF_960531495.2. Lineage (NCBI taxonomy): Eukaryota > Metazoa > Chordata > Actinopteri > Zeiformes > Zeidae > Zeus > Zeus faber. Next base: position 29,819,998 of record NC_137189.1, on the reverse strand, counting down.
TAAATTATATATATATTTAAGTCCTACTTGTTTCTAATCTTTCATTTTCTCACACCCCTCTTGCAGTTCATCCGTGGCGCACTAGGGGGTGCACGCCCCGCCGCTTGAATACCACCGCTCAAAAGTGACCACATGAAGGGGAATTCACTGATATGACAAGAGAGAAAAATTGTAGCTCTAAATAATAACCTAAACATTGTCATTCTCATTGTGTATTCCCCAGGAAAATAATCTGATCGAATAATCGGCGGAATCAGAACTAAAGCACATTTCGGCTTTTTCCCCCGCTAAAGGAGGAACACAGGGACGTCTGATCCATCAATGAACAACCAGCGGAAGTTTTGTACTGTTGACTAAAACACCTGGGATCACAGAGTCATGTTCACCGCATCACACTCAACACTCAGACTCTGTTTGTCGGTAAAATGGAGAGATGAGAGAGGACGAGGGAATCAGCCGGAGGAATGCTGGTGTACAGCTACAAGGCTGTTTAACTAAATACTGACACATCCCCATCCATCCATCCATCCATCCATCCATCCATCCATCCATCCATCCATCCATCCATCCCCCAGGGAAGTGTGGAATACTGAGCAGAGGAGTGGAGGAGACGAGACGAGAGATGAGATGAGAAGATCACATGCTGGCGGTCCTGGGGATGTCTTGGCTGTCGGCCAGGTTCAGTTTCTGACTGGAAGGAGATTTGTCGTCAAGGAAGATATCTGAACAAAACCCGAGAGCTGCAACAACGGATTTAAGATAAGACCTCATTAAAATGAAATACGAAGTAACACTTATGTACACTAACTAGCGATCTATCTATCTATCTATTTATCTATACAATGTTGACATAGCAAAGCAAGAGAAAGAAGCTCTCCATATGAACGAACTTCCCGTGCGTCCTCGAAGCGATGGCGAGGGTATCCAGATGTTGGGGTGGTAAAACAAAACCCCCAAAAAACATGGAACCGGCGGAAAGAAAGGCGAGAAAATGTAAATAGCGATGAAAAAGCTGCCGCAACTGGCGGGCCATGGGGAGCGGGAACTCAAGAATTGCCTCAATGTAATTCTGGAAGCGACGTTTCCGCCTGGTTTCGCGTCCCTCGCGTCACTCCGCCGACATGCCAATGCTGACGCTACACTATGCTGCACAGAAACCAAAATGGCGGACTTGAAGAAATTAATGCAGACGGCAATATCAAAAGGCCCAATGTTCCATTCAGCGTGTCGAATGTCATTAATTACAGTGAATACGTTAGTCACATGTAGGACAACGTGTATTTTTTTTGGGGCGAATCATTTTAAAAACAGTCACACACACACACACACACACACACACACACACACACACACACACACACACACACACACACACACACACACACACACACACACACACACACACACACACACACACACACCTCCCCCTCCATGTTGAACATCAGTCCAAAGGATACATTGAAGAACTTAGTTCCTCAAGCTGTTGAGAAGACAAACACATTTGAGCGTCAGTGCAGGGTCACACAAACAATGTCACCGGTAAAAAAAAATAAAAAATAAAAAAACAAGAGTTACTCGTAACATAAACATTCTTTCAAGAAAACCCAGCGGGCCCCGTGTCGGTTAAACTCCAAAACTACTTGCATTCTTCGAAAGCAGCTTAACCCTCGCCGGAATGTGTGAGCAGAGGCTCCGACACAAGGAGGAGGTTTCGTCTGAACGAGGCCCCGTCCACACGTACAGGGATGGTTTTGAAAAGGTCGTATTTTCTCCCGTCCAGACCACGACAGCATTTTAGGAACCCGGAAACAAAGCTTTAGGAAAACGTCTCCAACTTTAGGTCCATACAGTGTTGTGTATGAATATTATTAAGAAGCTGGATACGCGAATGTTCTTCCGTGGTGTTTGACACCGAGTTTTGGGACATATTGTCGCCCCCTACTGGCCTACTGTGCTTATGTCGGCGTTTTAAGTTGTCAGGATTTCTAAAACACAAATTTTCTAAAACACCGATAGAGTGGACAGGATTGTTCAAACAGATTGGGGAAAAAAAAAGTTTTTAGAAATATCCATTTACGGGTGGACGAGGCCTAAGTTAAAAGTGAAACCTTGAGGGTGAGATGACACTGGATATAGGAACAGAAGCAGCACAAGGGGTTCAAATCAATATATCTATGAATCAATGAATCGCTTATTTTGATTCCTCATTTGATTGATACATTTATCCAAGCAAGTTTTAAGACCGAAAAATTGGTTTATCTGAACTTAAACTGGCATTTTGAAACAGCTAAATGTAGTCGAGATAAGATGAGATTTAACACTTTATTGATCCCCTCAATCATCTTTTTTATTTTATGATTGGAAACACAGACAGGCATTCATATTTTGGTAACTAAGATGACTCAACTATATCGATTATTTCTGTATATGCTGCAATGCAATTAAATTCCCCAAATTTTATTCAATAGAATTTGCCGATCCACTCATCAATGATTGGATAAATGGCTTCCTATCTAATCTTCACTCATTAGATCTACAAGGCCTAATTTAACAAAATTCAACAAGCTTGTGGGGGATACCGCACAGGGATTTTTGTTTTGTTTTATTCAAAAAGTAAACGTCGGAAAATAAAATACAATAAATGCATCTTCAATAAGAACACGCTATTTGTATTGATTTTGTTTGGAGAAACACAGAGAATTGCGCGCCGCAGCCTATGGTCAACCTACCGTATACTTGTTTTTTTTTTTTTTTTAGAAATCAATTGTTTTTTAAATACTTACATTTCTATCGTCTGCAGTCTTTTCAGATAGTGGGTATTTATTTCCTCTTTCTTTTAGAAGATTTGTGTTGGTCCGTAAGCTAACAGAGTAGTTCCCAGTGGCGCTCGGAATTACTCCAGCCACGGGGCCATGGGTGGAGTTACTCCGATGGGGGGTGGGGTGGCTGTAATTTAACTGACGCCCCATGTGATGTAGGAAGGGGTTGGAAATCTGAACGGCTTGTTGAATCGCGTGTTTTATGGCCAAGGTAGAAAAACAAAAAATAATAATAAACTGACTGTGTTGTCTTATTTCACAGTTTGTGTGTTAGCGGGCCCATCAGAGACCCAATTGTATGTGCACAAGCACTGAAAAAGTGAGTTTTGTAAACGAACATGTAAACGAAGCCGGCGGAACAAAACTCATTGTGATTCTGATCCTTACGTTGAAAAGCAGCTTGTCCATGTTGGTGTCGCAGGCCGTCTTCCTCTGGTCCTCGGGTATCTCGTCCACCTCGCTGTAGAGGTCAAAGTGCAAGTGGGCCAGCTTCTCCTGCATCTCCCTGACCTGCTCCATCTGGTCGATGGAACACTCGTTGCCTGAGAGGAGCGATGGAGGAAAAGATCACACGGCAGGCCCCAGAGTTCCACGCAACATCTGGGTTTACCTTCATCTTCGCCACATTAACGCCAAATCCGACAACTGACAAGTGCAAAGCTGAAGTCCATTAACTCCTATGGAAACGTCTGATTGGGCACGTGAAAAGCTGTTACGCTCTGCGATAAGCTCCGCCTCCTCTGCGCTAACCCCGCCCTCCCGCTGCGTTATATATATATATATATATTTCTCCACACATTGCAGATACTAGGAAGGAAGAAAGTAAGTTTTCAACCCTCATTCGTGGAAAATGGTCAATGTCAAGGTGAGCAAACTACTCTCATTTTAGACAGTCATTTTCTTTTCTACAAAGTTTTGTCATATATATATATATATATATAAATTTTTTTTTTCTTTGTGAATTTTCATCCATACACAGTTTATAGAACAACTCGCTGCGTTGCTTTAGCCAATTGTCTGCGGCTGCCTTCACTCCTCGCATTCTTGCCGGTGCATAGAGGAGCAAACACAGAAATCAAATATACAGTATTGAATGGCTGTATCGTATAAAAGTTCAAAAAGTTTTTTTTTTTTTGTTTTTTTAAACAAAATTATGTCACAAATTACCACCTTAAATCGTTCTCATTTGTGTAGTGTTACTTCATGTTCATTTGTTCATCAGATGATGTGTACAGATGTGTTATCTCCTATCTCATTTTTAATTTTCATTTCTTCCTCGACTGGACTGTTTTCTCTGCTGTAATGTCTGCAAGTCTTATCTTGGAGGGCAATGGCCAGGAGGTAGAGCGGGTAATCTCATCTAGTAAGCGAAAGATTGCTAGTTCGACGCCCTGCTCCTACTGGTAGCATGCTGAAGTGTCCCTGAGCAAGACACTCAACCCCTAGCTGCTCCCGATGAGCCTCGCACGGAATCCAATTGGAATAAATTGTTAGTCGCTTTGGACAAAAATGTCTGATAAATGCCGTAATGTCGCGTATCTTATCCATCTAAGTGCCCTTTTATAATCCCACTTACCGAAGGCCTGTAATTTCCCTGAGTGGAAGTCATTGAGGAGGCTGAGGAGGCCGTTTTCCATCTCCTGCACGTCCGACACGTCGGTCAGGAAGGAGTGCTGGATGACGGGTGCCACCGCGCCCGGGTTCTGGGCGGCCTCCGCAGACGGGCCCGACTGGGCACGGGCTTTATCGCGGGCGCCCCTGGGAGGAACAGCAGGCAGAGATAGGGGGCGTGGAAAGAGAGGGAGAAAGGAAGAGAGGTCGATCAGGAATAGAATATCAAGGCTCGACATCAATGGTTGCCCAGTTGCCAAGGGCAACCAGATTTGATCCATTGGCAACCCAGGGCTTGACATTACGCTTGACATAAGCTACTTGCAATTCAGGAAAGTGGCTGAGATGTTTAACTTGCCCAATAGCCAAATTGACTTGCCCGAAATGGAAAATGTTGGCCTATCAAACAATAGATAAAACCAACAGGGATTTGGACAATTATAATTTATTTATGTACAAAACATACAATTAACAGGTAAGAACTACAATAAATAAGGTATATGTACACAGTATAGTATATATTGTTGGGTGATGATTTTATATTTTCATATTGTCCAATCGTGGTTACTAGAGATCGTGGATAGGTGATCCATCGCCAGGGGCGGCAGGAGGAGGGGGAGTTATGTCACAACACGCATGTGAAATGCCAGCATGGACCACTTGGAAATAAATATTTATTTACTTTTATTAAATAATTGATTCTCCATTTTGCATTTTTTTCTACTATTATTGACGTCAGAATTTAATTTGGATTATAGATTTTGGGTTAGGGTTAGGGTTAGGGTTAGGGTTAACCCTAACCCTATTGTGCATAATCTCTGGGTGCGTTGCAAAGACATTTCACTGCATATATGTATGAACGTATGTATATGTACGTGACAAATAAACGTCTTGAATCTTGAATCATTATAAATAGTTATTTCCTTGAAGTGGAATAAATAAATAAAACACAATTTCATCGTTAAATGAAATGCTTGGGAGCCGTAAGAGTCGATTAACTTTCCAAAGTGTGTCTCCTCCGCCCTCTGGGTCCGTGTCCGCTCTGAACGTTCTTCTCTAATCTGACTTTTTTTCCCCTAATTCTACTCATTATATCACAGCGTCATGCTCCATTTAACAATATTATCTTATCTTTGATATCACAATCGTAATCATATCCATCACGTTAACTTCCCTTAAGGCGCGTACCGGTGTGTACCATCGACACTTCTCACAAGCTGCCGGTCTCTGGCCTGCCCTCTCCAGTGGACATATTGTAAAATATATCATATTTATTCATTCAGAGCACACTTTAAAACAAAAACAAAACATATGTTTTGTTTTGTATTTAATCATCAAGAACTGCTGCAATAACTCTGTCCTGTGGACGACCTTTGGGATGACAAGAGCACAGTTTTTGGTTACACAGAACCACCACCAACCCCCTCTTTGGAGGACGATCTTACCATGCTTTGGTCCATAAACAACTAATTACCATGACTACACCAAGAGGGGGAGAATCACCACGGCTGAGACAAATAAACATAGAACCAAACAACAAGTACCTCGAAAAACATAAACATAGAAACGTCAGAGGACAACATGTATCAACAAAACAGAGTTCATCAAGTCCAGGAAAATTGGAACAACAATTCAGCACGTGGCCTCTTCCTGAGATATCTATGGCAGTAAATGAGGGAGAAAAGGAGAGGGATGTAATCAGGAGGGTGTTGTGGGATGTGTTCAAAGCAGGTGCTGGTGGTGTGTGATGAGTCCGCCTGTATGTGTGTGTGTGTGTGTGTGTGTGTGTGTGTGTACGTGTGTCTGTGTGTCCGTCCACCGTTGAGTGCACAGGACTTTACCCAATTAGTTCTGCTGTATGAGGTCGAAATTATATCGTAGCGCCCTCCAAGTAGCAGAAAAGGCCCCGGAGCCACCCCAGAGTCCCGCAGCCGTAAAGACACTCCACAACCGCATGAGAGCCCCGGGCACAATGCCTCGCAGCCACAGAAGACCCCCCCAGCCCCCAGAGAAGCCAGGAGTCCGTGGAGCAACACCCAAGCACTGCCCGGAGGAGCATAAACCGGTCGCAGAGAGCACGAGGAGACCCTGCACCCCCAAAGTGCACACTTACAATCCACCCCAACGTGCAGGCATATGATGCACCCGCAGGTGCAAGGCACGGATCAGAGGCCCTGAAGCCAGGTCCCGCACCGACCGTGGCCCGCCATACCGCAACCTAGGTGCCCCACCCGGCCACTAACCCTAAGTGCCCCCCGCGATACGGTACAAAGTTTAATTTCAGATAACATTACAGAGATCACATTTATTTGCCCGATTGGACAACTGCATGAGGCATTCCACTTGCCCGAACACAGAGTTTACTTGCCCCAGGCAAGCGGACAGGTGTTAATGTTGAACCATCTTTTGCGCTATGGTTGCCCCGCTGTCGACCACGTAGAAGATATTGATGATTCCCTGTTCTGGATATAAGTCCAATATTGAAACATGGGCTCTAATTACATTGGATCATTATTACTCAATTGTAAAATTATAAAACGTAGGCAACCATTAAGTCAGTCCAGGCCAGGGCTCGACAATAACAGCTGCCCTTGGCAACCAGATTGAGTCAACTGGCAAACGTTTCGCGGCCTCTACTTCCCCTCTTTGGCAACCGCCTGTTCGATATTTTGTAATGTATATACACACACACTCGTGTTCAGCCGGACATTTCAGCCGTTGTGTGACCACTTTCCACACACACAAACAGACAAACACACACACACACACACACGCACGCACACACACACACGCCTGTTGCAGAGCCAACCATACATTACATAGAAACATATATTACATACATATATTATCCTAGCGCTGTTTAAATAATTTGGCTTAATCGAGTACGTTTAAAGATCACAACAATGTTAACCATTAAACACGAATGATCATTTTGGGCCATTTCATACATTCATGCCACACGCACGTTCTTGTTGCACTCATTTGACAGGATTCCCATGAAGTTAGAATTGCACAAGGATATGTGACAACATCGTTTTGTGACAGAACTGTCACTTGAGTGACTTCGTTTCGCAAACGCCGGGTCCAGTATAACTGCAATAAAGTAAGTTGCGCGTCTTTCCCTTGTACTAGAGTCATGATGGGTCGCAGTATTTCGACTTTGAAGTAAAAAGTATGCGTACTTCTTCCAGCCACGCCTCCTCCTCCAAACCACCTGACCCAGCCGTACGTAGATTCTACACCAACTCTACACATACGTATGACAACTCCATCTCAATCTTTGTAGGAAAACATTTTTCTGTCCCAAATCCCCCCGTGGGCTGGAGACGACCCCTTCTGCGGGCCGCGGGGCTTGGGTTTAACACCCCTGCACTAGCTCATTATGACAACGCCGAAACAACAAACAACAAACAAAAAAAACAACAACCATCAATAATTAATTTGCGTGTGAATAACGTCGTGTATCCGACACCCGATGCGCGGCCAACAAGCACCTCCTGCTGCGGCTCCTCTGACCCCCGGTGCCGAGGCTGTAGCCGCCGTGCCGTCCCCCGGAGGAGGCGCTGCTCTTGCGGCCAGAGCCACTGGCGGGCGCCGCCGAACTGGCAGAGGGCCGGGGACTCTTCCGCTTCAGCTTCCGCTCCTCCATGGGCTCATGTTAGGACGCCGGCCCGGTGGTTCGCTGGCACCGCAGACGGGCGGAGATGGGGGTCAAACGTCCGTCGGGCGGAGCAGGGAGCCCGGCGTTCGGCGCACAGCAGCTGCCGCGGACTTCCGGGGGAATAACGAGGAAAGACTCGGGGAACTTCCTGGTTGGGCGTGACGTCAGCGATAGACCACGCCCCCTCGAACACCGGCGCTAAGGCGTATATATATGATCATATAAACACGCAACAACAGGGAATAGATGTGTATTATCACATTATAAGCGATCGGGATTTTAAAAGGTGTCGAGGAGATGCCAGGGGTGGCTAAGCTTGCCTTCGTTGCCCGTTGTCTTTTGTTGTCATTTTTGAACATTTAGTGAAACTATGTTTCCATCGTTTATGTTGATTTTTTTTCCTGTGATACTGTTAATTGATAATTGTTTTTTAAAATTTATTTATTTTTAAACATAAATAAATAAATAAATAGAAAAATGCATAAATAAATAAATAAACAAACAAACAAACAAACAAACAAACGAATGAATGAATAAAAAGATCCGGAGGAAAAAAAACAACGCCTCTGAAAACTGCCTGTTTTGGTGTGGCGTCATAGCCAGGACGCGCCCCTACATCCCACCTTTATAACATAGTGATGGCAGCCCAACAATGAGTAGTATCGAATGTAAAATAGTATATAATACGCGTGTAATATACAGCACTTAGGTTGACTTGAAATTCAAGCACATTTCAAGTGAAATAAAAGAAAAAATGTAAATGTAATGTACAAATCAAAATTGTATGTAATGAAAAAATAAACGCATAAAATAAATATACATCGCAATATACAATAAGTAAGATCCCGACTTTACAAAGCGTGTTGTTTTCAATGACAGCACAAGTGAAGTCAAGTGAACCAAACTTAAAATGACAAATGTGAACTTAAGTGTAGTGTACAGGAAACAATCAATAAATAAAATTATTGTTATAAAATACTGAATTCAACGAATACAATCAAATACACGCGCAAATTAAATAGGTAAATCATGCTGAGCACACTGGGATGTTCCTCGTCATTTACCCTCATTAGAGCTTTCCATTTAGAAAAGAGAGGGGACCTTGTATGGAGAGAGATGCAGTATTAGGGAATATAAAAAAAATAATAATAATTACCCCGAATCAATAACCTTGAAAATATCCCAAACCGGGGAACTCAAGTCTTTACCAAGTATGCCCCGCTGCAGCGGCTCTATATGTACACTAGATGGCGACAAATTAACACACATCTCTTTGACAGCCCTATCATTTCGCTCCAGTGAAAATACAAACGTGTTCTCATGTGTAATACAACACATGTTCAAAAAAAAAAAGAAAACAACAACTGTGTTGTAGAATTTAATTAACACCGCTTTGACAGAAAAATCTCAAACCGTATTCAAATTGTTTATTAATGAGCCTCAATTTGGCGCTATTCAACATTGTGTGTTGAGTTGGATTGGAGTTTAAGTGCTCCAGGGGTCTGCAGGTTAGGGTACTTTAGCTGTGGATGTGACTTTCTTGTCACACTGATTTTGAGTTTGGTAAAAAAAAAAAAAAAAATAAAAAAATCCTTTTGACCATTCACGAAGAACGTTCCCACTTTTGAGTCCCTTACCAAGGTTTCTTTCTTTCTTTCTTTATAAAGAAACAACAAGGTTTTTTCTGGAAGTTGCCCTTGCCCAAATGAAGGTTGTTACGGTCAGCTGGGTTTTGTAAGGGCAGAGTCACTGTAATTAAGGCCTTTACAAATAAAGTTGGATTCATGCTTAACTTTTTACATTTTATTTTTTACAATTTATTTTACCAAATCTTCCTTTCAGCGGGAGTGCCTTGTTATACCTAATCTGGGACGTGCACTGCCCTTTCAGAGCACATTCTAGAGATGCTCAAATTCAGAATTATAAAAGCATGACATAAAATAGGTTTTGGCCCGTATTGTTACTTTATGTCATATGAACAAGACAGATAATAACTGACAGATACTAAAGAAAACAGTATTTGTCTAATGGGTCTTTATTAACCTAAATGTATTATTATTACCAGCCCTCCACCAGTAATAATAATAATAATAAATAATAATAATAAATATAGCTGCAAGCAGCCATTCACAAGGTCAACTTTATTCGTTTTGTGTACGTGTTACAGGATTTTGGTTTCTGTGAAGTGCATCACAATTTACTAAACTTACAATCATTGTGGCGTTACGTTTGTGTTTCTGTCGTTCAGTTTAAATATTCCTAAAGAACTGTGTTTTAAGATTGAATGTGTTTTAGAATATTGTGACTGACCTTGAGGACTGAATTTTTGGACAATGGCTTCTTTATTGTCTTACATTTTTGGCTATTCTTCGGCATCTGGAACAATAACAAAAACAAACGTTGTAATTACTTTGCATAATAATAATAATAATAATAATAATAATAATAATAATAATGACATGCTATTTCATAGTTATAAAAAATATATGTTAGTTTTAATTACAACTCCATTGTATTAATCTATAATTGGAAAATTAAATTGGATAGATAATTCGTCTGTTGTAATGCAGACAATGTTTATGGAACTTTGACATTAATTTGGGATTAGAATTATTATGGAAGAACTTTTCAATACTTAACACTTTCTGCCATTTCAATTTAAACGTGCTACGTTTAACTGTAGGAAACTCTTTATACATAACGTTTCTTAAAAAAAGTAATTTTTTTACTTTAAACCAAGTCCTTTCATTGCTATGACTTAACCTGGTTGTACGTACATGTGCAGTCTCAGTGATGGCAGGTGACGTTGCTTCTTGTGTGCTTCAATGATGACGTATTTACGCAGGTTTAGTAGTTACCATTGCACGGCTTCGATTTTTCCGATGGTTCGCTGGATCTTGAACGCTTCACTAATGGACCCAGCGTTTTTGTGGACATCTTTATTTTTCGCATTTTTCATGAATCCGGAGATAAAATATCAATCTAACGGATCCACTGACATCTACCAGCAACGTCTACACAGCACACTGGACATGGTCCGAATGGACATTCTGAATCAAAACCTATGGGACAATAGGATCCCCTATTGATATGCAGCTATATTTATAATAGTAATGATAATAATAATAATAATAATAATAATAATAACAATAATAGTTATTATTATTATTATTATCATTATTATTATTATTATTATTATTATTATTATTATTATTATTATTATTATTATTATTATTATCATTGTTATTATATTACATTATTATATTACATTATATATATATATATATATTCATAGTTTTATTTTGGTAGTCTCACTGGGACTTAGCTATCCAGATTTGAAAATTGACCCGCTCCCATGCAGTGAAGTAATATCAATGAAGTAAATCAAAAAATATTGTAATAACTTATTACATACATTAATTATCCTAATGGCATATTCTAAATGATACATAATACATGTGTTATTATAATTAAAAAGCAATTCATTATTGTTATATATTTTATAAGCAAACAAGAGGTGTGTGAGCAGTGCAGATATTCAAAAGAAGTATTTCCTTTTTCACTGTCGTCCTGATGAAATTCACTTGTCTGTTTTTATTTTAATGCGGCAAATTTGTCCAAACGTGACAAAACTTTTTTTTTTCACTTGAGTGTTTGCACGTGGCACTCTCTACCGGCCCATTTTCCCGGTAGAGAAACGGCTCGACCGGCTCTCTTTCCCTTGCTCTCAATTGTATGTTCTCCGATTCTTACTCTCCGCTTCCTCCGCCTCTCCATTTTGCCAGTGTGTGTGGCGCGTGTCTGCTTGTGTGTGTGGCGGCTGTGAGCTGAACCAGGATAAAATGTTACAGATGAGCACATTTTGAGTGTTGCATCCTCTCAGCCATTAACTCAGCGGTGACACACACACACACACACACATGGACACACGCACGCACACGCACGCACACACACGCACGCACACACACACACACACACACACACACACACACACACACACACACACACACCCATCTCCTCTCCATAATTGCAGTGCGGTTGCCTCTCGTAACGGACAGTTCACTCTCTCCTGTTCAAACAAAGCATGGGATGGTAAATGAAGGACAAACTTTTTTAATTACACCCTCCATCTTGCCACTAATTCTAAGTTGTTCCAACGACGCATTATTCCAGCGTTTTAACAACTTTTCACTTCAGAAGCCAAAGACATGGGTGGCCGGAGGCCACGGGCGATTTGAAGCTCCAAAATGAGCGGAACACTTGCTCTGCAATTAAAATGTGTTTATTTTCATTTTTAAAACGCGTTTCAGAAATTGGACAAATGACTGAAATGACTCTCGCTGTTTTCTCCCCTTTTAAGCGTATGACGGGAATTATAGCATCTTATTGTACGACTTCAAACTGCCACATCCGGTGCGCAAAGTTCAACATTTATAATGTATTGTACATTATAATAATAAATACAATATCTGTGTTATGTTTATTACTTTTCCAATCACAATGCTTGCGATCCACTTCATTTCACTTAATGTTAAAAATATTATAACAATAAAAATAAATCATGATGACATGCTTTTCATGATGATGTTTGACAGGCGTGTGAAACCGTGTATGATGCCGCACTGTAAAAAAAACAAAACTGTCCGCTTGTTCTCCCGCCGTCCAAAACGCTTGTTTCTACTCCAAAACAGACGCGGACGCAAGCAGGAGGCGCACGTGGCTCTGTACGTACAGCGCCGGGTGTCCACACATCGCGAGAAATCAAAACGGGGTAAAAAAAAACACAAATGTACCTTAGGCCTCTGTGTTTTGCCCAACAGCGCCAACAGAATACATTTCGCTCGGGAGCGGGTGGAAAAAACCTGCTTGTAAATGTCCGCTTTCCTGCTTCCACGGAACCTGCCGTGGAACTTTTTATTTGACCCTGTTTTTTTTTTTTGTTTTTTTTTCTGTTCTGGTCTGTTATTTGACAAAGAACGTCACTGGTGCATGTGCAGTGGGAGCGTGTGGTCCACACGGTCACAACATCTGGGAAGTGTGTGGCCATGAGCAGATGACGAAAATATATGCCGTGCAGTGATGCATGTCCTGTATGTACTGTATGCACTGTATGCATTGTATACACTGTATGCACTGTATGCACTGTATGTACTGTATGCACTGTATACACTGTATGTACTCCGCACTGTATGTACTGTATGCACTGTATGTACTGTATGTACTGTATGTCGTTTGGCCTTGAGGACGTCTTTCTTTCTTGTTTTGACCTTCGAAATCCTCCCGCTCTTCTCCTGGACTCGACCCCTGACCCCTGACCCTCGGACCAAACGTCTTCAATACAGCGTCAGCATCGAGCGACGCCGAGCGCTCGGGACACGTGTTTATCCTCCTGTGCATCCTCGTCCCGCCCGTGCACCCCCTCCACGAGGCGACACGTGGCCCCCGAGCACGAGGACGAGCGCGAGCGTCTCTTTGAGAGTCTCCATGACCTCCGCATGAATAAATGAAACATCCCATATCATATGTCCCACTGAGCTGCACGTTGCGCCGGTGGCTCGTACCTGTGCCCGTGTCCTTCCTGCCAAGACAAGGGCGACCGCGGCCACTACCAGACCACTTGAACGGGGATGAACCAAAACCCAAGCGAGGCTTCGAAGAACACCGCTGTTTTTTTTACAGCCCGTGTTTATGTGCGTTCGTTTCTAATATGACGTTTCAAATATGAAGAGCACCATGTTTATCGCAGGGGTCTCAGGCTGGAATGACCTGGAGGCAGCTGGCCAGGTTGTTTTTTCCTTTTTTCGCTGAGGCAGGCTGCGTTCGACATCGAGGGAAAAACAAACTGTGAATATGTAGTGAATTGCCTAATACGTCACGGACTGAATTAGAATCATGTATGCATTATAAATAAATAAATAAATATATATATATATATATATTTTTTTTTTACAATTCCTTAACACATCGTATGTTTAATTCACAATTGACAGAGTTTGTTTTCTGAAATCAGTTGATTGTACGGTCTACGGTATACAATTTTGAGGGCCTCATGTAGTATCACCATTCTTTTAAGCACCCCCCTCTCCCTCCCTCCCTCCCTCCCTCCCTTTCCTCTCGCCCACTCTCTCTCCCTCTCTACCTCTCTCCGCCTCTCTCTCTCTCTCTCTCTCTCTCTCCTCCTCCTCTCTGCACTCTGTAGAGGGTCCAAGTGACATTTGGCCGTCCCCTGCCTCCAGGGGGTCCAGGAGATGCAGACGTTTTTGGCAGGCAGGCACAGGGACGCCTAGGGGTCCTGACGGGGACTCCTGGCCCAGGAAGAGAACAAAAAAGCACACATCACACAACACACACACACAGTCGCACACACACACGCACACACGCACACACGCACGCGCGCGCGCGCGCACACACACACACACACACTCACACTCCAGTGTACAGACACCAGAAAAATCCCCTGAATGAAGCGACAAAGATCAAATTCTCACACAAATGTGCAAACTTGTACACAGTCGTTCCGACAAACGCGATAAGGGTTGACCGAGGATGGAAACGAGGATGGAAAAAGGTAGAGGAAAGTTCCGGTGAATTCATTTGGGTTTTGAATTTGACCCGTGAACACGGTAACTCACTGATGCTTCACTTGTAAACACTGCTCCTCACTCTTACTCTGACTGTCAGACCAGATGAAACTGGGATACCATGAAAACAACTGACGCCTAGCCATTCTGTGATAAAAAAATGTGATACTTTTTCACCTGTTACAAAGTTGCTGTCAGATCTTATCTGAAGTTTCGGAGACAGAGAAATCGAGAAATGCGATTTTGCTATTAAAGAAGGAATTCCCTAAACTCAAGTCTCTGTCCTGACTTCACGAAGGAAATCCTGAATGCTTTTGTCAATCCTGAATCACAAGTCAGCCGCTTCATAGGTCACATGATATTTTGACAGTTTATTTGGGATTTTAGAACTGGTGTGAGGAAACACGGTTAGTAAACACGATTCTGGAACACCCCGAAATCCACCGACATAGAGAAGGCCTGTGCACCTGTGTCCAGTGCCGGAAACATCACCAGGAAATGGAAGATTGAATGGAAGGCTTCAGGTCAAGCACAAGGTCCGGATCACCCGGACGAACCGCTCCGGAACCCGGTGAGAAGCATCCTCGATACTTTGCGGGAGGGCGGCAGGGCAGGAAGTAGCGTACAATGACCTCCATCAGATGGAAGACAATGGCA
>NC_137189.1:29772169-29794669 GCF_960531495.2 Zeus faber | reverse complement strand
TCTACTTCCTCCTCTCATTTAAACGTTTTGTTTTTTTCATTTTTTTATCTTTCACTCGGCTTTGATTCTCTCTCTCTCTCTCTCTCTCTCTCTCTCTCTCTCTCTCTCTCTCTCTCTCTCTCTCGGTCTCTTTCTTGCTTCAGGCCCCATCAGACCTTCATAGGGTGTGACCTTGGTGGCAGAAAGAGAGGGGGGAGATAGAGAGAGAGAGAAGGAGAGAGAGGGAGAGACGGTGAGAGAGAGAGAGAGAGAGAGAGGGGGAAATCGAGGAAGAGAGAGCTTTGTTCAAGGCGTGGTCATGCTACTCTCCTTCTTCACCCTTTGGCTTGTTCTTCATCTCTCTCTATCTCTCTCTTCCTTTCCTTGCTCATTTCGTTCACACACTACCACACACACTCCCTCTCTCTCTCTCTCATACACACACACACACACACACGTGCACACACACACACACACACACACGCACACACACACCGTCTGGGCTGCATATGTGATCCTTCAGCCTCTCTGGCAGCCAGGTCTAGGGGGCAGCAGCCCTGCCACCTCACCCAGGGCAAGGGCTGCATATGCTGGGAAGGTGGGCGCGACGGAGGGGGTCCAGATGGTGGAGCCCGGAGGCCTCCACTGGTGTGGCCGGTGGTGTGTTTGTATGGGTGTGTGTCCATGTGTCTATGTGTGTGTGTGTGTGTGCACGCATGGGTGGGTTCGGCGGAGAATGCGTTGGAATTGTATAGATGCACATGTTAGTTTGTGTGTGTGCATTTGGATATGTGTGTGTTTGAATGTGTGTGTTTCTGCTTGGGAGGCTCGATGGAGGGGCACTAGTGCAGAAGAACTTCTTCTGGTCCCAGTGAGAGAAAGGCTAGTAAGAAAGAAGAGAGGTGAGAGGGCGGAGAGGAGAGGTGTAAACACATCACTGAGCTTGTTATAATTGTATTATTAATTATGATTATAAGAATGTCTTCATAATGTTTGATCGCTCCCTCACGAGCCCTCAGGTCTGTTGATGCTGTTTTATTTTAAGTACATTTAAACAAGAAAAAAAATTTTGGTCCAGGTGGAAAAATAACAGACGCCACATTAAAGTGATGCAAGTAATGAGGAACAAGCTCTTTAAAAAGACACAGGAACATTCAGAATTAAATGTTTCTGTGTGTGTGTGTGTGTGTGTGTGTGTGTCTGTGTGTGTGTGTGTGTGGGTGTGTGTGTCTGTTTTACTACACTAGTGAGGACCGGTCTCTGAATGGACTATTTCTTGAGTTTAGAAGTGCACCAGGAATAGGGGTTGTCACTTTAGCAGGTGTATTCACCCAGTCCTCACTTTGATACCAGTACAAGCATGTGTGTTTGAGTGTGTGTAAGTAGTTATGCAGCAAGCATACATTTCTGTGCGTGTGTTTCTCCATCCATGTGTGTGCGCGCTCAGTGTGCATGTATGAATCATGTGTGTGCGTGTGCGTGTGCGTGTGCGTGTGCGTGTGCGCGTGTGTGTGTGTGTGTGTGTGTGTGTGTGTGTGTGTGTGTGTGTGCGCTCAGCGTCTGGCTCCGTTGGCCCCTGGCACTCTGTCTCGGCTTTGCCCTCCAAGGAGGCGGGAGGATCCGTCCGATCTGCTCCTCCTCCGAAAAGAGAGAGAGAGGGAGGGAGAGAGGGAAGGGTCAGCGGTAGAAGATAAGATATCTGTTTTGCCCTTGATCTCTCCCACAATGCACCTCTTCTGCTCCATTACAAACGGACAGGGTGTCGTGAAGACGCTCGCAGGTATGACACAGCTGCCACGCTCTGAATCACGTAGGTGTACTCTCACACACACACACACACACACACACACACACACACACACACACACACACACACACACACACACACACACACACACACACACACGCACGCGCACACACACACACACACACACACACACACACACACACACACACACACACACCTTGCAGGTATGGGCCGGTTGCCATGCTCTAGATAATGGGTGTTTGAAAGTGTAGCTTGTTAGATAGCCACAGCTGACACACACTCACACACACACACACACACACACACACACACACACACACACACACACACACACACACACACACACACACACACACACACACACACGCACGCACCCATGCACGCACACGCACTCGCACACACACACAGCCAGCCAAGTATTGTCGGCAGGGAGCACCGAGGAATTTAGTAATGTCTCAATCTTCTCCTTACCGCAGGCCTGTTCTCTCCTCTCTCCTTTCATTTTGTTCCTGCCTGCCTTTCTTTCTTTCTTTCTTTCTTTCTTTCTTTCTTTCTTTCTTTCTGTCTTCATTTCAGCGTTTCTATTTTGAAACTCGGAACTCGGACATCAAGTATATTTTGTGGGTGAGACGTGTCTGTCAGTTTGCCTTTCAGTCCATCCGTCCGTCCTTGGGTCCGTCTTTCTCTCTCTGTCTCTCGCTCCCTCTCTGCTCCACTGCATGCTGGGAGTCTGGTGAGGGGGGTGAGCTGCTGAATGAGTTGAGTTTGAGACCTTTTAGAATGTTATTTCTGTTTTGTTTGTTGTTGATTTTTTTTTCAGAAATGGAGAGGAGCCTCATCCACAGTCAGCCTCTAATTGAACCAGCATGATTAGAGGAAAAATGATCTGACTCATACATAGAAGAAATCAAATCCGACAGTGATGTGATATACATGGGTGAAAATGACAGAAGGGCACAGTTAGTGACCGGACAGGATTTGCATCAATAACAATTACTCTAATCGACTCGGAAAATCCACCATAACACCCGTGGCTTTTTCAGATCCCCACTTAGCGACTGCCGACATGTCCTTACCTGTTGAGCCGACACTTTAACGCCAGGCTAATTCAGGACAATGATTTCTGTCAGTACTTTTCTGGTTTCTGGGAGGAATGGAGGTCGAAAAAGACAGACTTAGGGCAAGTCAAAATGGTTTGCCAGCAATATACATTAAATACATGTACAATAAAAGAGTACTGCCACCGTTAAGCAGCGTATACAGCACGGGGAGGAAAAATAAATAATATATAGATAAATAGACCGATCAGGGGGGCGACGAGCGTGGGGTCACCCACCCACCGCGTTATATGACTCGCACCTGATCTAAGAATTGTGTGTGTGTGTGTGTGTGTGTGTGTGTGTGTGTGTGCGTGTATGTGTGTGTGTGCGTATCTGTGTGTGTCTGTGTCCTCTTTGGGGTGATCAGGGAGCAATTTTCGCACATTGTGGTGTTTTGAGATGTATTTTATTTTACTTATTGAACTTATTTTTCCTTATTGAACCAAACAAAAAAAAACCCACTGTGCCTCTGTCAGGATTTAAATAATTCCTGTGCATTTGCCTGCCATGGTCCGTTCAGGACCGTGAGCCTGCACTGGTGTGCAGACATTGGCCACATTTTGAAAATAATGTGAATAGCCAAACAAAAAAATGGGGTGTGAGCAATACATCCAAATTGAGCATCAAGGCTTGCAGTGTGAATGTAGCCTGAATATACAGAAGGGCAGTGCTGTCGCTGCTGCCTAAAAAAAGGGAGCTTGGCATGCTGAAGAACTGGAGGCCGGTCTCATTGTTATGCACTGACAATACGATTTATCAAAACGTCTTTCAAATAGACTTAAAGATTTTAAGGACACTATAGCACACTGTCGTCAGATACATTTTGTACTAACAATAATAGACAATTTGGTTCAAATCTGAGACGTTACTGGCTCATCAAAAGCACAAGAAATGGATGTAGGTCTGTTCTCTCTTGACCAAGAGAAATGTTTTGATAGAGTTGATCATAATTATTTGTTCAGAATTTTATGTTCAGAATTGTATTTCATGGATCGAGCTTTTATACTCAAGAGCCTCAGTTCTGTTAAAAGATGTGTGTGTGTGTGTGTGTGTGTGTGTGTGTGTGTGTGTGTGTGGGTGGTGTGTTGCGTGATAATTAAAGATTCTTCTTCTTTCAGGAAGTGATTAAGCTCAGTTCATTCACCCAAAATATTCAAATCGTTCGTGAACGGCAGAAACAGTTTTCCCTGGAAAAAGCACTTATTGCACGGCTTAAATAAAAACCGTGAGATTGATATAAAAGTTGCTTTTTTTCTATTCATTAATTGCCAATGTTGATATTGTAATGTATTGCAGATAAAGATCCACGGTGGCTCACTTCTGTAACGGTGTCGCCACTTCCTTAATGTGGTTTTGCATTTGTGTTTTCCATGAATGTGGTTGTGTTTTCTGTAAATGTGGTTGTATTTTCCATTAATGCGGTTGTGTTTACCATTAATGTGGTTGTGTGTTCTGTTAATACGGTTGTGTTTTTCGTATTTGAAAAGCGTTTTTCTATGCAGTTCGTTTGACACGTCTGGATTTGCATTGCGTTTTCTAAATGCTGCTAAATGTGCTGTCACATAATTGAAAATGTTTTCTTAATTTGCATGTGTTTTGTCTATTTGTATGTGTTTTCTTAAGGTGAAATGTGTTGAGCTCTTCTGGCTACCTTATGTCAGAGC
This sequence comes from Zeus faber, assembly GCF_960531495.2. Lineage (NCBI taxonomy): Eukaryota > Metazoa > Chordata > Actinopteri > Zeiformes > Zeidae > Zeus > Zeus faber. Next base: position 29,790,158 of record NC_137189.1, on the reverse strand, counting down.
AATCAATGAGTAACAGGTAAATAACAAATCCCCACACACACAGGGAGGGCCTCTGTCATGAAAAGTTTCCATCTGCTCCCGGCTTGTCACATTTTGCCATTCCCTACAATAAACTGGTGTGTTTGTCACATCTCTGCCTGTGTTTGTGTGTCGGAGGGCCCTGAAAACATCACTTGGGTGGCGGGTGGCAGGTGTAAGTGCCACAGTGGTGCCTAAACAGGGACTCGCCGCCACGGGGAAGGGACACAGAAGGGCCGGCTGACGATGCACTGGAGCCACCAGCAGGTCAACGGGTGGCCACAGAACCAGCCCTCTCCTGACTGGCAGCAGCAGCATCCAGGATGTCCAGCGGAGGACCGGGGGAGAAGCAGCCGCACCACCCTTTGCAGAGCTCTCCTGTCCTGAGGGGTGCTGTTTCCAAACCAGGCGGTGATGTTGCCGGTCAGGATGCCCTCGACAGCTCAAGAGTGGAAGGACTGAAGTATCCTCAGGGGGAATTTCTTCAGCTGCGTAATATGATAAAGGCGCTGTCTTGCCTTCCTCACCAGAGTGTCAGTGTGAGTAGTCCATGTCAGGTCCTCCGTAATGTGAACTCCCAGGCATTTGAAACTGCTCACCCTGTCCACAGTAATGTCATTAATCCATAGTGGCGCATACGTCCTCGGTTTTGGTGCCCTCCTTAAGCCCACAATCATCTCCTTAGTCTTTGAGATGTTCATGACAAGGCAGTTCTCTTGACACCAGAGTGTCAGATCCGCCACCTCGTCCAGATAGGCTGGTATGATTCTATGTGCTGTAATGTGTATGAGGTGTGGACACTGGTGGGGGTTACTACCTGCTGCATTTTTACTGTTTTTACTGGATTGTCTTGACGCTTTGTTTTAACTAAGACATTTGAAACAATAAAGGATTGGTTGAAGGTCTCCCTCGATCTCTCTCTTTCTGTCTCTGTCTTTCTCTCTGGCTCTTTCGCTCTGTCTCTCTCTCTCTCTCTCTCTCTCTCTCTCTCTCTCTCTCTCTCTCTCGCTCTCTCTCTCTCTCTTTCTCTCAGACAGATGGGTCATTTTGTCAATCCAGATGTTTCAATTGCAATGATATGAGCAGCAGTAAACTTAACATACACTGAGACCGCACCTGTTAGCAGTAAAGGTGCGTGCGTCCGTGCTTGCGTATGCGTGTGTGTGTGGGTGTGTGTGTGTGTGTCCGAGACATATCAGAAAATGTTGGTAATGCCGAACACACACACACACACACACACACACACACACACACACACACACACACACACACACACACACACACACACACACACACACACACACACACACACACACACACACACTCACCCCACAGGACCAGAGAAGGTCATCCCCTGTGAGAATGTCTGTTTGAAGTACGGACCTCTGTCGTGAGCTGATGGGGCCATTATTCAATATCAAGTGTGTGTGTGTGTGTGTGTGTGTGTGTGTGTGTGTGTGTGTGTTTGTGTGTATGTGTGTGTGTGTGTGTGTGTGTATTTGATTCTATGGAAATGCATGTTCATTCATCAGTTTTTAAATATAAAGTTTTTACTCAATGTGTTGACTCAATGTCAAACTTGCCAACTTAGCCAAGTGTGTGTATGTGTGTGCAGTACTGAAACGTGTGTATCTGTGTGTGTGTGTGTGTGTGTGTGTGTGTGTGTGTGTGTGTGTCTGGGATGAGTCCATGCCTCCTGGTAACAGATACTAATGGCCCTGGGCAGGCCTCCATGGAGCAGGGACCAAATTTGTCTGTTTGACCCCATCCCGTCGCCCTCGCCCTGGGTGGGTGGGGCCAAGAACAGGGGGGCCCCGCGGGGGGTCTGGGTCAGCTTCAGCACACATCACGCTCAACGTAAACACACACTGCTCACTGTAAGTGAGATGATGAGGTACACACGCAAACTCTCTCTCTCTCTCATACACACCCACACACACACCCACACACACACACACACACACACACATACACACACACACACACACACACACACACTCACACACACACACACACACACACACACACACACACACACACACACACACACACACACACACACACACACACACACACACACACACACACACACACACACACACACACACAAATGACCAAACATCCAAAGAACGAATAGTGGGAGTCTGTTAAAAAAGAAAACAATGTGTCCCTAGAGTCCTGTGCTAAAATCACTCTTGCACTTAACAAAATTACACTGAATTGTGTTGTGAGGTTTCGTCCCGTTGCGTGATTTTCCCAAAATACAGAGGGTAAGCAGTTCTCGGTGATTGTGGTCTGTTCATAATAATGTCTATCTTTTCAGCAACAATGTTCAACCTTTTTAGGCTCACCGGAAACGTTCACGCAGCTAGAGCCAGTCAAAGCAAGACTACTGATTACTGATGCAAGCCTCACAAATGACTCAATTATTTTATATTACACAGGAGTGGGTTGGCGCTTGTGGCTTGTAGCAAGCAGGGGCATCCAGACTGTTGTGGTATGGCAGGCCTCGCCTTTGCGTGGGGATTTGCTGGGCATGGAGGGGCCCGCCGGCTCGGGCTGTTCTGGCGGGATGTTGGCCTGCTGGCACAGGACCTGGCTTCAGGCCTATGGTCCGTGCCTGGTATCCGCGGCCCGGGATCTGCGCCTGCGGGTGCGTCTTAGGCCTGCATGTGGGGGTGAGTTTTTTGTGTGCACTTCGACGGTGCAGTCGAAGGAGGGGCCGAGGAGGAGTCTTCTGTGGCCGCAAGGCATAGCGCTTGGGGCTTTCTTTTAGTTGTGGAGTCTGTACAGTTGCGGGACTCAGGGGTGGCCACAGGGCCTTTCCAGTGCTTGGAGGTGCTACAATATAATTCCAAACTCATGCACCAGAACTAATCGGGACAAATTCTGTGCACTCAACGGTGGATGGACACACACACACACACACACACACACACACACACACACACACACACACACACACACACACACACACACACACACACATACAGTACATACAGGCGGACTCATCACACACCACCAGCACCTGCTTTGAACACACCCCTGAACACCCTTCTGATTACATCCCTCTCCTTTTCGCCCTCATTTACTGCCATAGATATCACAGGAAGAGGCCACGTGCCCAATTGCTGTTCCAATTTTCCTGGACTTAACTGTTTTGTTGATACAGGCTGTCTGATGCTCCTATTTATACGTTTTTCCATGTATATGTTTGGTTCTACGTTTATTTGTCTCCCCCATGGTGATTCCCTCCTCTTTGTGTAGTAATGGTGATGAGTTGTTTATGGACCAAAGCATGGTAAGATCGTCCTCCAAAGGGGGGGATTGGTGGCGGTCCTGTGTAACAAAAAGTTGTGCTCTTGCCATCCCACAAGTAGTACACAGGATAGAGTTATTGCAGCAGTTCTTGATGATTAAAGATAAATAAAGAGAGGCATTGCAGGTTGATATGTTCAACTCCACTTGCAGACTAACTCTGTCCAAGATAGAAGAAGAAGAAGAATCTTTATTGGTCACACAACACACCACACCATAACACATGCATATATATACACACACACATGTTTTTTTTGGGTGGTGCCTGGTGAAATGTGGCCTCTGCATTTCACCCATCCTGGCTTGTCGTTCCTCCGGGGGGGCAGCCAGGAGCAGTGGGCAGCATTTGTCGACACGCCCGGGGACCTGATACCAAGTGCCCATCGCTGGTCGGACGATGGTGATGTGTGCATGTTTTTGGTGGGGGTCCTTACTGATGTTAGATGGAGGAAACCCCATGTGGGCATGGGGAGAACATGCAAACTCCACACAGAAAGGCCCCTAAGATGGAATGGTATACAAATGCTCCATGTTGTATGCCAAGCATACAAGAAGCACAGATTGAAAAATGAATCTTCGTCTTTCGGCTGCTCCCGTTAGGGGTCGCCACAGCGGATCATCTGCCTCCAATACCTTCTGTTCTGTGCATCTTCCTTCCTTACACCAACCGCCTGCATGTCCTCCCTCACCACATCCATAAATCTTTGGCCTTCCTCTTTTCCTCTTGCCTGGCAGCTCCATCCTCAGCATCCTCCTCCCAATGTAACTCTCATCTCCCCCACACACGTGTCCAAACCCTCTCAATCTCACCTCTCTCACTTTTTCACCAAACTGTCCAAGCTGAGCTGTCCCTCTAATGTACTCATTCTTAATCCTCTCCATCCTTGTCACTCCCATTGAAAATCTCAACATCCTCAACTCTGCCACCTCCAGTTCAGCCACCTGCCTTTGTGTCTGTGCCACCGCCTCTAAACCGTACAACACAGCTGGTCTCACTACCGCCCTGTAGACCTTCCCCTTCACTCTTGCTGGAACCCTTCTTTCACAGATCACTCCGGACACTCTTCTCCACCCACTCCACCCTGCCTGTCTTCTTCATCTCTCTCCCGCACTCTCCGCTGCTTTGGATGGTCGACCCCAAGTACTTGAACTCATCCACCTTCTCCCCCTCCACTCCTTGCATTCTCAGCTTTTCGCCGCTCTCCCTCCCAGTCAGGCACATGTATTCTGTCTTACTCCTGCTGACTTTCATTCCTCTTCTCTCTCATGCATGCCTCCACTTCTCCAGGCTCTCCTCAACCTGCTCCCTACTCTCGCTACAGATCACAATGTCATCCGCGAAACATCATCGTCCACGAAGACTCCTGCCTGATTTCATGTGTTAACCTGTCCATCACCATTGCAAACAAGAAAGGGCTCAGAGCTGATCCTTGATGCAATCCCACCTCCACTTTGAATGCCTTTGTCACGCCTACTGCACACCTTACTACTGTCTGACTGCCCTCATACATATCCTGTACCACTCTTACGTACTTCTCTGCCACCCCCGACTTCCTCATGCAATACCACACTTCCTCTCTCGGCACCCTATCATATGCTTTCTCTAAATCCACAAAGACGCAGTGCAACTCCCTCTGGCCTTCCCTGTACTTTTCCGTCAGCATTCTTAAAGCAAACATTGCATCTGTCGTACTCTTTCCTGGCATGAAACCATACTGATGCTCGCTGATCCCCACCTCTCCTGAAAATGCTCTCCTGATTTGGCTGATCAACTTTATTCCCATGTAGTTACGACAGCTCTGTATGTCTCTCTTACGCTTGAAGATGGGTACCAGTACACTTCTTCTCCACTCATCCGGCATCCTCTCCCTTTCCAGGATGGTGTTGAACAGTCTTGTTAGAAACACCACTGCCATCTCACCTAAACATTTCCATGCTTCCCCAGGTATGTCATCTGGGCCAACTGCCTTTCCACTCTTCTTCTTCTTTAATGCTGTTCTCACCTCATCCTTGCTAATTTGCTGCACTTCTTGATCCACTATCCCCACATCATCCACTCTTCTCTCCCTCTCATTTTCTTCATTCATCAACTCCTCACAGTACTCCTTCCACCTTCTCAACACACTCTCCTCACTACTCAGCACATTCCTATCATTATCCTTCATCACCCTAACCTGCTGTACATCCTTCCCAGCTTGGTTCCTTTGTCTTGCCAATCAGTACAAGTTATTTTCTCCTTCCTTATTGTCCAACCTCTCATACAACTTGTCGTATGCCTTTTCCTTTGCCTTTGCTACTTCTCTCTTTCTCTCTCTCTCTCTCTCTCTCTCTCTCTCTCTCTCTCTCTCTCTCTCTCTCTCTCTTCTCCACCTTGCACCGCATCAGCTTGTACTCCTGTCTACTTTCTTCATCTCTCTGACTATCCCATTTCTTCTTCGCCAACCTCTTCTGCTCCATGCTCTGTTGTACTTCCTCATTCCACCACCAAGAGTCCTTGTCTTCCTTCCTCTTCCCTCATGATACACAGAGCACCTTCTTGACCATCTCCTTCACCACTTCTGCAGTGGTTTCACAGTCATCTGGTCATCGTCCATTCCCAACACTCCCCTTTTTCAACTTCCACCATTTAATCTTTGGCTCTTCTTTCACTCTCTTCCTCTTCTTGGCCTCCCGAGTCATCCTACAGACCACCATCCGATGCTGCCTAGCAACACACTCCCCTACCACCACTTTGCAGTCACTAATCTCTTTCAGATTGCACCTCCTGCATAAGATGTAGTCCACCTGTGTGCACCTTCCTCCACTCTTGTATGTCACCCTGTGTTCCTCCCTCTTCTTGAAATACGTATTCATAACAGCCAATTCCATTCATTTGGTGAAATCCACCACCATCTGTCCTTCCACATTCCTCTCCTTGACACCAAACCTACCCATCACCTTCTTGTCACCTATGTCTCTGATCCCTTCGCCAACATGCCCATTGAGATCTGCTCCAACGACCACTCTCTCTCCCTTGGGGATGCCCTCCACCACTACATCCAACTCACTCAAGAATTCTTCTTTCTCTTCCATCTCACACCCAACTTGGGGAGCATATGCACTGACCACATTCATTATCACCCCCTCAATTTCCAGCTTCATGCTCATCACTCTGTCTGACACTCTCGTCACCTCCAAAACACTCTTGACATATTCTTCCTTCGAGACTAACCCTACCCCATTTCTCCTGCCATCCACTCCATGGTAGAACAGTTTGTACCCGGCTCCGATACTCCTGGCCTTACTCCCCTTCCACCTTGTACACATAGTACATCTACCTTCCTTCTCTCCATCATGTCAGCCAGCTCTCTCTCTTTACTCTTCATAGTGCCAACGTTCAAAGTTCCTTCTCTCAACTGTACTCTCCTACCCTTCTTCCTCTCCTACTGTCTCTGGACATGCCTTCCCCCTCTTCTTCTTCTTCTTCGGCCGACAGTAGCACAATTTCCACTGGCACCCTGTTGGCTAGTGGCACCAGTGGCGGGTTGTTGTTAACCCGGGGCTCAACCGATCCGGTATGGAAATCAGATTTGTTGCTGCATGTTTGAATTGGCATGATTTTTACGCCAGATGCCCTTCCTGACGCAACCCTCTCTTTTCATCTGGGCTTGGGACCGACACTGATGATACACTGGCTTGTGCACCCCCAGTTGCTAGATTAGGTTGAAAAAAAAAAGGTTAGGTTGAAAAAAGAAATAATAATAATAAAAATAAATTACTCATGAGTCGGAAGTCGGACGGAAAACCAGTTAGTTTTGTCTGCAGTCATTCACTGAATTTGAATTTCCATGAATTTGATTTGTGAATGAAAAGAGCCGAGAACTATGTGCTCTCCTTTGGTGGGGGGGCAGACCCTTGTCGTCGCACCTGGCACCTTGGCGCTCTTGGTGCACGGCACCCTCGTCGCTGGGGGGCTGGGCTGTTGATGGCGTACCATCTGCCGCCCTCGGTTCTCTTGCTCTTCTGTCTTGTTCATCGATCAGGAAGTCGTCCCTCGCTCACTGTGCATTCTACCAACTGAAGCAAACAAACCAAGAGTCAGAAAACCAAACAAATCTTTTAACTGAGTGACTCGTTAAAAAGGAGCTGAACCTACAGTATCATCATCATTTCGCGTTCGGATTTGGGAACCCCTACCTCGTTCTATTCAAATGCACTCTGTTCTTAAAGTGCGATTCTTGCTCATTCGTGTAAATGTAACTTAAGGTCAATTTTGGATCATTCACATAGCTCATGTGCTCCACAGAGTTCAGGTGTATCTGTCGAAGTTAGTTGGGACGTCATGAGTCTAATATTTGTCAATGAATCAACAACCAAGAAGACATTCGCCGAATGTGCGCCGAATGTGTCCTCTTAAAACCTAACTTTACTTAGAGCATCAAACTGCTTTTCTGACCAAATTAGATACTGCTTATAACCATATTATCAAAGCTGATAGTCAAAGTGATTAATGAGGATGTATTAAGGACCCAAGAGCTGTGGTGAAACTCAACAACAGTGGCTATGTGTGCTTTCATTGGAGCACTTTGCCCGAGAGTGAAAGCATCTCTGCAACCAAACTCATGTGTGAGGGATTCCCTTCTTGGCCTTTTGAACAGGATTTACTTGCACAGGACCCTCAAAAATGCATTAAGGAAATGATGACTGATGTAAACAAACTCTGACTTTTTCATCCTTGTTCATTAGCAGAAATATCACCTAACGCAGCTTGAAATCCCTTCAGGGTGTTCACAGGATTTCTGCCTTTGCAAAGCAACGTGGACAGACACTCACTCAAAGAACAACCGGCATTCACATAACGGAGAGACTTCGAAACATTCATGGATCCAACATTGGGTAATATCAGAGGCTCTTTTCTCAAGAACCAAAGTGAGAAGGATTTACAGATGGAGTCTCATGAGTCGTATCATGCTAGAGAATCCCTCATCAAGGCAGGAAACTCCAATGGACAAGCGTAACGTTAAACTTGATTATGATCATCATTGGTGGAGGATCTTGGTGATCTTGGTGATCTTGGAGCAGAGGCAGGTTACCTTCTCAAAAACAAATCCTTGTTGTACAAATTGAGAAAAAGAAAACCCACACATTGAGCTTCTCTTCTGCATTCCATTCCACGGGTGATCTTTTTTTAAATTTCGGTTAACAATTTGCGCAGTCTGAAAAACAAGCCGATGAATGCACCGATGGTCACCATCACGCGCTAGCACCCTGACATACATAGCGCTAGCCGAATCAATACCCTTTTCAGAGATGATCGCTTGTTTATTCACTGTATGCTAGATTCTAACCATGCAGCACCCTACAAGCAGCACTGAGCAAATGGTTTTCAAGGAGCTCAAGGCCTGAAGTGTAGCTCTTTTCTCATGAATCCTAAATGTGTGTGTGTAGCATCAGAAAGGTTAATTTCAAGGACCTGTCAGTTTCATACCAGAATCTCTGCCTCATCTCTGCCTTCTAAAGAACCCTACCCATGTTAAATCCAGTTTTTTACCCATGACCATTTTCCTAATGATAGCTCACATTTCTGCATTTTTTACATGGTCTCTACTTCCTTCCATTTGGAAAGGCATCATAAAGCATCATTGCTTTAACATGGGATTAACAAATACAAAATACTGCAAAAGTTCCTTGTCCAAAATTACATTTTATATTAATTGCCAGCTGGACCAGGAGTTCATTTTATGGCTGCGTTCTCACTGTCTCATTAGAATTTTCCAAAACTAAACCAAACGCAGTGGCACAAACTGATTTTCCAAGTGCAGCTATGATAATTGTGGAGAGTAATTGTAGTTATGAAATATAATATATCAAATGACAATATATGTTTCTGTCATCCCTTCTTTCCATCAGTCCATCTACGTCTTCTCACGGTTTTACCATTTTCGTTTTTGTTTGCAGCAGTTGTATCCGTCTATTCCCGTTTTCCCCACTTTTTATTTGTCGACGACGCGGTGAAGAGGAACTTGGCTCCTCTGTGTATTCGCGAAATTAGGTTGACGGCAGGCGGTGCCAGCTTGTTCCAGGTTCTGTTAAGACCCCCAAAAAACGCTCTCCCCCTCTCTCTCTCTCTCTCTCTCTCTCTCGCTCTCCTCGCTCTCCCTCTGTCGGTTCTGTATCTTTTTTCCTCCCTCGTCTCTCCAAGGAGGTCCAGGGGGCTGGTGGTTTGTGTGTTTGGTTGTCCAGGTAAACAGCGCTCTCTGGGGACAGGTGACCTTTGGGTTCACAGTCAGGGGGGAGTGAGAAAGAGAAGGAGAGAGCGAGAGAGAGAGAGAGAGAGAGAGAGAGAGAGGGGGGGAGAGAGATACGGCCAAAGAGAAGACGGGGGAGGGACCGAGCACAAAGGGAGGGAATTGGGGGTGGAATAGAGGGAAAGAAAAAAGAGGGGGAATTTCACGGAAAAAAACCCCCCAACCCATCCCATGTGTTTGTGTTCGACTCACTCCGCTCGATGACCTTTCCTCATTCTCTGCCCCCGTCCCTCGAGGGTGGAGGGACGAGGGAGGACTGAAAGGAAAGAGTGCAACTTAGCGGCTTGTTGAAAAACTGTGTTCGTAGTCCCTATCTCGGAGACATGAAAAGACGAATTTGATGAGGTTGGTTTGAAATGTTTTAAAAAAATAAACTTTTGCTGAAGTCATTCATGTCACTTTCCAAGTAGTGCCGGATTGTTGTTGTGTTTTTTAAAGATAAAAGATTTTTCTGAACAGGATAACTTGGCAAGTTGTCCGAACCTCCGGTCAAGAGATGCAACGGTTCTGTTTGTGGAACTGCCACTCCCACTGAAATCCTCCAAAACAGGAACAACATGTGTTGGTGTCTTTATTGATCTGTAAATGTTTTCCATCCCCTGTTTAACATCCCCTGTTACATCACATTACATTACATCCCTGTTATTTCCTGCCAGTATGTTATGGACATACAGTATATTATGGTTATATGGCCATATTTGTGAAGTTACCACAGTTAGATAAAGAAAATGTTCTGTATTCACGAGCCCTCTCAAAGTTGACTGATACTGTTGTATTATGGTTGTGCACTACATAGCCAATAGTAGTGGAACACTCCTTCTAATGAATAGATTTGCATATTTCAGCCACAGCCATTACAAACACGTACGTCAAATCAAGCATGCAGCCTTGTGATCTCCTTGGACAAACATCTGCGGTACAAAAAGCTCAGTGACTTTCAACGTGGCCTTGTAAGAGGATGCCACCTTTCCAACAAATCAGTTTGTGAAATTCCTGCCTCGCTGGACCTGCCCTGGTCAACCATGAGTTATGTTCAGGTGAAGTAGAGACGTCTCGGAGCAACAGCAGCTCAACCGCGAAGCGATACACCACACAAGCTGACAGGAGGGGACCGCTGAGCTGCACGTAACAATGGCCTGCCCTTGGTTGCAGCACTCACTACCGAGTTCCAAACAGTCTCTGAAAGTCAGCGCAAGAACTGCTCGGCGTGAGCTTCATGAAGCGGGTTTCTACGACTGAGCGGCTGCACACAAGCCTAAGATCACCATGCACAATGCCAAGTGTCGGCTGGAGTGGTGCAAAGCACGCCGCCATTGGACTCTGGGGCAGTGGAAACACGTTCTCTGGAGTGATGAATCACGCTTCACCATCTGGCGTCTGATGGAGCAGTCTGGGTTTGGCGGATGCCAGAAGAACGCTACCTGCCTCGATGCAGAGCGCCTTCTGTAAAGTATGGTGGTGGAGGAATAATGGTCTGGGGCTGGTTGTCATGGTTTGGGCTCGGATCCCTTAATTCCAGTGAAAGGAAATCTAAATCTCCCAGGAATGCCAAGGTGATGAAAAAAATATTGTTTGGTTTACAAAATACCGGAGCTCAGGCTAAAATGTGCAGGGGTCATTTTTAGTGGAGTTCACATTAGTGCCTAAATCTATGCTCAAAAATAAAAAAAAATACTTGTGTGGAAAAGGGCTGCCAAACCTCCCAAGGGAATTGAGACAGGGAATCACTCTAAGTCTCTTGTCTTATTTTGGTTGCAAAAGAGTAATGAGTGGAATAGCAAACTGCTGGCTATATTCTACCATCTGTAGTGAGAAGAAACATTTGCACCTTAAAAGTGACGCTCAATTCAAGGTCAATCAAATAAGTCAGCAATATGAATGAAGAAACGTAGCTTTCGTACTTCAGAAAATAGCGGAAAACTTTTCTTAAGCCCATTTCCCACATGGAATCTGTCACACTGCTGGATAAAGAATATCCCACAAAGGCAGTAGGTAGTCTTTCCCACACAGCCTTCTCTACGGAAAAGTTCCGTATGGCGTCTGTTCCCACATAGATGACTGTTACAGTACAATACGCTCGCGCCAGAGGTGTCTCATATCACGCGAGTCTTGGCAACAGAATCTGTTTTTAGAACAGCGCTACGCTCCTCGTCTCCCCATCCCACGGACTCTTCCCTCCACTGACTGAGAGGGGACAGAGTCCCCGGAACATTAACCCAAAGTTATAAAATCAGTGTGATCACTTTCAACCTGTCCTACACTCTCTGCCTCCGGAGAATGGATGTTCTCCACCCATTCCTTCTCTCCCTGTTCTCTCGCTCCCTACCCAGCTCTGTGCTGCTCCCGAGCCTGTGGGCGAGGGAAGCGCTTGTGCCCGCTGTCAGCGCACCGCATGCCCAACTCTTAATGGCACGTCTAGGGTATGAGTGGCATTTTTAAGAAGACAAATAAATAAGTTTAAGAATATAAAGACCCGTCTCTGTAGAGACTGGACGTGTTTCAGTTTCCCGTCTTTGTAGCCGAGCTCCACGGTTCAGATCTGACTCACCATTTTTCCGAATGTTTTTTTTTTAATATTTGTACAAAACAAATATTCTTTAAAACCCACTATTTGCGCTTTATTTTAGGGGATCAGGGGATATTTAGGGAACAACTTTTACGGAACATTGACATCGGATCCCTTTCCCACATAGAAACAGTCTTTATTAGTCACGCAACACACCACACTACAACACATGCTCGCACACACACACACATGCACATGCTTTGATGGTGGCCGGTGAAATGGATTCTCTGCTTTTGACCCATCCTGGCTTGTCCTTCCTCCGGGGGCACAGCCAGGAGCAGTGGGCAGCATACGTAGACGCGCCCGGGGACCAGGTGATAATTGTCCATCGCTGGTCAGACGATGATGGGTGCATGTTTTTGGTGGGGGTCCTTACTGACGTGAGGTGGAGGAAACCCCATGTGAGCACGGGGAGAACATGAAAACTCCACACAGAAAGGCTCCTATTTGGGAGATAACCCGCCGGAGCACGGTGCCAACAGCGCCCCAGGCGGGAATCGAACCCAATACAGAATACAGAAAATTGCCAGTAGATTTACGGCTTTCAGTGCAAGCGGGGGGGGGGGGGGGGGCTTTATGGTTTTGGTTTCACTGCAGAGAGGTCCCCACATGTAGCTGTAGACGTCCTGGTGTGTGTGCTGTGGCGTGGCAGGGAGCGCGGCGTGTCTTAACCCATCAGCAAGGTCACATCCAGAGCCATGTCTTCTCTCCACAGGCCACTGTCACAGTGCGTGAGGTTCATCCTGCCGCCACAGGGGGCAGCGTGGAGCTGAGCCAGGCTGAGGGGAGGAGAGGAGGAGAGGAGATTCCTTTCCTTCCTTGCTTCCTCCTCTCATTCTACACTTCCTTCTTCCCTTCCTTCCCTCCATGATTCCTCAAATTCTTCCTTCCTCCTTCAGTGCTTCCTTCCTTCTCCCATTCTTCCTTCCTTCTTTCCTCTCCTCCATAGCTCTTTCCCTCTCACATTCTCCACTCACTGCCTTAATCATTTCCTCCCTCCTTCCTCCAACCCTTTTTTTCTTCGCTCATTCCCCACTCTGTATTATTCTTTCTTTGATGCTTTTCCCCTGCTCTCTGTTCCTCCATTTCTCCTTTTGTCCCACTGACCATGGGCATCTCTCAGTCCCTCTGTCTCTGTCTCCCTCCATCTGTCTCACTTCTGCCTATCGGCTCCCCCCTCTCCTCTCTTCAGCTCTCTTTCTCGCATCCGTCCTTCCCTTTCAACATGTCTGTATTATTCACTTCTTTTCTCCTTGCATTTCAAAGACGGTGCTCAATACTGCGCTCTCTGGTACTTTTCCTGTTTTTGTTTGTTTGTTCAGTTTTTAGCCCTCCCTCCCTGATCAATTTTTCTTTTTTTGTTAAGCATGAATGGGCATCGATGTAGCAGATTTTTCTGGGCAAGATACGCATATTCATAAGGAATGTGTCCTTGGCGCACCCGCGGTGACGCAAATTGGGGCGCAGTGATCTGTACTCCCCTGTGCGTCCCCGTGCCTTCAAATGAAACAAATGAAAACAGTGTGCTCCATTTAAAATGGCTAGAACCGTGGCTGGTTTCATGCACCTTTTTTTTTTTTTTCTTCAGCACCTGCCCCTCATTTACAGCTCTGCAGCCGCCTGTAACGGACAGCTCATTACATCCGCTTTGCCTCCAACTCTACCGAGCGGACTGCGTGATGGAGCTTTCGGGGAAAGCGAGGGGAGGCGGAATCAGCTTCTATATAAACAACGTTTTGTGCACAGATGTCACAGTGCTAAAGAAATCATGCAGCCCTCACTTCGAGACCCTTTTCATTGACTGCAAACTATTTTATTCACCGTGGGAGTTTTCCTCGTTCATTCTGCTCGGTGTTCACATCCCACCTCAGGCCTGTGTTAGTGAGGCGTTAAAATACCTGGCTAACCAGATAATAAGCATGGAGCACAAGCACCCAGACTCCCTGCTCATTGTTATTGGGGACTTTAACAAAGCAAACCTCAGCCATAAACTGCCAAAATACAGACAGCACATAAAGTGTCCTACCAGAGATAGAAACACACTGGACCATTGCTACACCATATTAAAGGGCGCCTATCGCTTAGTCCCCCGTGCAGCTTTGGGCAGACTTACGGGCAGAGAAGCAGAGAAGCCTGTGGTCAACACTGAGGAGATGGAACACTGAGGCAATGCTGGAGTTGCAGGCCTGCTTTTACTGCGCTGTGTTCTTAAAGCTGCTGCTACAGACCTGGGTGATCTCACTGACACTGTTACATCGTACATCACTTTTTGTTTTTGTGAGGACGTGTAAGCCAACAAAAACTTTCTGCACATACAACAGCAACGAAACCCTGGTTTACAGCAAAACTCAGGCGGCTTCCTTAGGCCAAGGAGGAGGCCTGCAGAGGTGGGGACAGGATCCTGTACAACAAGACCAGAAATACACTGATGAAGAAGATCAGAGTAGCAAAGAGGTGCTACACTGCAAAGCTGAGAAATAGGTTTTCAGCCAACGACCCTGTGTCTCTGCAGAGAGGCCTGCAGGTCATCACCAACTACAGGAGACCATACCCCCACACTGTAGAGAACCATCAACTGACTGACCACCTCAATGTGTTTTACTGCAGGGTTGATAAGCCCACCGTCACACCCCTCATCATCCCCGACTACCTATCACAAAACCAACTGCACCCCTGACCACCCCTCATTCCTCATCCCTCCTGAACCCCACCAGTACTCTTGATCTCAGAAGAGGATGTGAGTCAGCTCTTCCAGAGACAGAATACCAGGAAGGCGCCAGGACCAGACGGAGTGTCAGCCTCCTGCCTGAAAGTCTGTGCTGACCAGCTGGCCCCCATCTTCACAGATCTGCAACAGATCACTGGAGCTGTGTGAAATCCTCTCCTGCTTCAACCGCTCCACAATCATCCAGGTCCACAAGAAACCCTCCATCACAGAATTAAATGACTACAGGCCCCTACAGGTGAATGACTATGTCACCCTGATGTCTGGGGTCATGAAAACTTTCGAGAGACTGGTGCTGGCCCACCTGAAGGACATCACAGGCCCCCTAATGGACCCGTTGTAGTTTGTCTACCTCAAAACTGTGGAGATGACAGTGGACTTCAGGAGGAGCCCCCCAACACTACCACCCCTCATCATACTCAACAGCACTGTGTCTGCTGTGGCAACCTTCAGGTTTCTGGGATCCACAATCTCCCGGGACACAAAGTGGGCGTCCAACACAGTCACGCCCATCAAAAAGGCCAAGCAGAGGATGTACTTCCTGAGCCAGCTCAGGAAGTTCAACCTACATCAGGAGCTGCTGAGCTCCAGTTTTATAACAGCCCAGTTTGTTCTCTGCACATCCATCAATGTCTAGTTTGGATTGGCCACCAAACAGGACGGGAACAGACTACAATGGACAGTCAGGACTGCAAAAAAAACATTGGTGCCGACCTGCCCTCCATTCAGGACTTGTTCAGAGTAAGGACACGGGGAGGCAACATCACTGCAGACCCATCACACATTGGACACAGACGGTTCCAACTGCTCCCCTCCGGTAGGCGCTACAGAGCACTGTACGCCAAAACAACCAGACACAAGAACACTTTCTTACCGCAGGCCATCAGTCTGATGAACACTTCAATCAGTCATACAGTGTCAGAACAACCCCCATGCAATAAACCTGTGACACTAAACATCCACTGTACCTAGAAATTCTAAATCATATATTTTCGAGTAAAAATGTATTTTTTTAACATCTAGATATCATATCTTTTTTATATAAATCTAAGCATGCTGCATATATTGTATATTGTACACATGCATATAGTGTCATGTCCACCTACCTCATATATATAAAGTAATCTGTTAATCGTTCCAAATTGATTCCAGCATATTTGCACTATGCACCATTGCACTATCGTCCATTTTATTTTCGTTGTGGTTTTTCATATATACTCCATACATCTGCACATACCAGTTAAATGTTTATTTGTACCTTTGTTGTCCGCTTTGTTGTCCTAGTTTTGGCTGTATGTAATGCAAAGTACATTGAGAGCAAGGAAAAATAAACGAGTCAAAGTCTTTGCACATGTGCAGTATACATACTTGGCCAATAAAGCTGAATCGGATTATCCTTCTACTTTCTCCTCTGCCCTTCTCTCCTTCTCCCCTTCTCTTCCCCTCTCCTCTCCCCCTCTCTTCTCGCCTTCTCCCATCTTCTCCTGCTCTCCCCTCTTCTCTGCTCCCTTTCCATCAACATCTCAACCTCCTTCTTTCCTCGCCTCTTCTCGTCCTCTTTCCTTCACCTATCCACCTCTCTTCTACCTCTCTCTTCCACCCTCTCCCCCACCCATTCATTCACTTTCAACGTTTCTGTATCCTTCAACCTCCTCTTCTCTTCTCCTCTACCGCTACCTTTCTCTCCTCCTTCATTCCCTTCCATCATCTCTGTATCCGTCCTCCCTCTCTGTCTCGCTTTCTCTCCCTCCCTCTCTCCCACCGAGGCGGGCCGGCAGCAGTAGCCCTGGGGTAGTGCTTCGCGCTGGGAAGGAGCCTTGGCTCTAAGTGGCTCTAAGTGGTTCTCGCTGTTTTGTCTCTTTAGTTGTTTATTTTCTCCTTCGCTCGCCCCAGGCAGGGAGGAGAGTGAGCACAGTAGCCTGCCGAGAGAGAGAGAGAGAGAGAGAGAGAGAGAGAGAGAGTGTGTGTATGTGTGTGTGTCTAGCACTGAGGAGGCAGCATGCAAGTAGCGTGTAGGGTTATTATGGTCATAATTACATGTTTGCTTAGAGTTTGTGTGTGTGTGTGTGTGTGTGCGTGTGTGTGTGCATGTGTGCGTGTGTGTGTGTGTGTGTGTGTGTGTGTGTATGTTTGATAAGAGATAAGAGCAATTTGAAAAAAAGTGTGTTTGTGTGTATGTCAATTTGATCATTTCAGTATCGTCCGTGTGTGTATCTTTATATTGTTATGATTATGCATTGCGTGTGCATGTGTGTGTGTGTGTGTGTGTGTGTGTATTGATGGAGTTAAAAGGTCCAGGTGTGACCTTCTAAGATGACATTATTTACCATTGATCGGGTCAGGTCTTCATTGTGTGCACTCACTGTGACTACAACAACAATGGACGCTGTATTGTTTTTCACAGAATACAGCATTATTATATTATTATATTATTATTATTTTCTTTTTTTCTTTTTTCTTTTTCCTTCAAAAAAAAATAATGTACTTTTAGTGCCTGGTGCTGTTCTATGTAAAGAAAATTGCTGAAAAGAGACCACTCAATGTTGATAGATATATTAGTGATATAACTTGTTATGTATGATGTGCTGTATTATGCATTGTTAAGTATTAACAGAGTGGTTCTCTATGATGGTTCTATATTATGGTTCTTTATTATGGTTCTACTGTAGATTAGGGTTTTATATAATGTTTATATATAATGGTTCTATACAATGGTTGTATATTATGGTTCTACAGAATATTATGGTGCTATATAATGCTTCTAAATAATGGTTCTACTGTATATTATGGTTCTATATAATGTTTTTATACAATGGTTCTATATTATGGTTCTATATTATGTTTTTTCTGTAGATAATATTTCTATATAATAGTTCTATACAATGGTTCTATATTATGGTTCTATATTATGGTTCTACTGTATATTATGGTTCTATGTAATGGTTCTACTCTATATTATAGTTCTATATAATGGTTCTACTGTATATTATAGTTCTATATAATGGTTCTATATTATGGTTTTAAATGATGGTTCAATATAATGGTTCTATATAATGGTTCGATATTATGGTTCTA